>NW_022437035.1:1768016-1832537 GCF_009761245.1 Sapajus apella
AAAAAAAAAAAAAAGAAAAAGAAAATGAAGGATGAGCTTTAGCTGAGGGGACAGCTTAGGCTTTTCTGAGTGTGCCTTACCAAATTATCCCAATGTGGGTGGTTTCAAACAACAGCAGTGTATTCCATGACATTCTCGACCCTAATAGTGTCCTCAGGTCCACACCACGTCCGTGGCTATAAAGGAGAATCCCTCCTTTCTTCTTCCAGCTTCCAGTGGCGTCCCACTGTTGTTGGCCTTTCGTGGCTTCTAGCTGTGTGTCTGTGTTTTCTTTTTTTATAAGGACACTAGTCACTGGATTAGGGTCCACTCTAATGTAAAGTGACCTCATTCAGACCTAACTAATTATATCTACAAGAACTGTGTTTCCAAAGAAGGTCACATTCTGAGATTCCAGGTGGCTCCGAATTTTGGGGAGACACCATTTCTCCCATTACATTGTAAAGGGCCGTGAAATCGCAGACCTAAAGGCTGTGTGTCTGGCGGGGCGTGGGGGGGTGGGTCAAGGTGGGATTGTTTCAGCAGAGAGAGAACAGCTTTTGCAAAGGCTTTGTGGCACAGAGGCCTGCGTGACTGTGCAGTGGGGGCTGAAGCCAGGGGTCTGTGGGCCTGGGGTCTGGGCCCATGGAAAGGTGTTTGGATTCAACTCTGAATGCCCCTCAGGGGCTTAAGCAGGGACATGTTGTGGCTGGATTCCCTTTTAGAAGAAGGTTACTTAACCAGGAAGGGGCATGACAGTGACTGAGGGTACATGCCTCAAGGGTTACCCTCAAGCACGCTTAGGTCCCTCCAGTGTTCTAAGCCTCAAATAAATCCCTTGCAGGTAGGTAGGGAAGTACTGTTATCTCTTGAGGAAATGCAGGCCCAGAGAGGTTAAGCAGTTTTCTCAGGGTCACACAGCTAGGAGAAAGAGAGCTCAAGGCTCCAGCTAACATCTTTAGTCTTGTAAGTTGTCAACACACCTGGAGGCAGGGGACGACCCTCAAATACAGCGGGGTGTCCAGGGCATGGGAAAGGCCCCGGGACAGGGAGCATTGATTTCACACCTGTTGGTGCAGGTGATGCGTCATCCGCCCAGTCAAGAGACGGGTTAGCTACTGGGCGAGGGATGAGGTAGCTTCCGCAACTTAGTAAGTGCAGAATTAACTCCCATGTATCTGTGAGCTGCTGTGGATCTTCCCATTCAGAACAAAGCTCAGGACAGAGGAGAAAAGGCAGGCAAACAGCAGTCAGTGCTCACCTGTGTCCACCAAGGAGCATGTTAGAGGGCTGTTACAGACTCAGGCCCACGGCCCATGGCAAGATAATTCCAGCCGTTCCAGAACCACGGAGCTGCTGGCGCTCTGATATTTTGGATATATATTCATGTGGAGAAGAACTTTCTTCTTACTGGGAAGTAAAAATCCATCTCTATTCAGATAAAACATCTCTATTCACATTCCAAACTGGGCACATATCAGTTTTTCCCACACTGGGATTTAAAACATAAATTAGGTGCTGTCTCCGAGGTGTGGAGGATCTAACATCCTCCTGAGAGATGGACTTGGCTGGATCTGAAATTCCCCGTGGAGTGAAAGGCCCTTATTTCCTGCCCTGCCTCTTGTTTCTTTAGTTCCCTCTTTGTCTCAGTGCCTTTTGAGAGAGGAAGAGAAGGAGGGAGAGGGAGTGTGTGTGTGTGTGTGTGTGTGTGTGTGTGTGTGTGTGTCTGGGGAGGGGAGAGAGAGAAAGAGAAAATGAGAGAGAGCAGCTACTCTGATCTCCGACACCACCAGAAACCTCTGGAATAGCTCTTTTCCATTGAGGATTTTTCTCCAGCTGCGTTTTGAGAGGGCTGTGGGGTGGCCCTTCGGGAGAAATCTGCGTCAGTCTCCTGACTGCTGGGATGTGCTCCTTCCCCAGCAAGGTGGAGAGATGCCGTGTGTGCATGTGCGTGTTATGGGGGGTGGGGACGTGTGAAAGACAGGAGTTAAATTTGGTCCCGGATCTGAACACAGGTTTCCTTCCTCTCCTGGTGAAAGGCCCTGTCTCAGATGAATCATGTCCCAGACGTGATCAGCGTTCTGGGCCCACAGAATGGCAAGGCCAGTCTGGTGCTGTTGGAGGGATGCCTGCCCAGGGAATGTCAGACTCTGGTTTGGGACTCTGGAGGGACTTTGGGCCACCCCAAGGGATGACGCCTGTGACTTCAACCAGAACATCTTCCCTATGCAGGCCTCCCTCTGTATCTGTGGGAGACTGGGTTCCAGGACCCTCCTTGGATACCAAAATCTTCAGAAGCTCAAATCCCTGATATAGAATGGTGTAGTATTTGCATCTAACCTGTACACATCCTCCTGGATGCTTTTAATCATCTCAAGATTACTTATGATAGTTCATACAATGTAAATACCATGTAGGTAGCTGCTATACTACATTGTTTATGGAATATGACAAGAAAAAAACCTGTGTATCTGTTCAATACGGTTGCAACCACCCTTTTTTTCCTCAAATATTTTCTTTTCTTTTTTTTTTTCCGAGGTGGAGTCTTGCTCTGTCACCCATGCTGGAGTGCAGTGGCTTCCCAGGTTCAAGCAATTCTCCTGCCTCAGCCTACCAAGTATCTGGGATTACAGGCGCGCGCCACTGCACCCAGCTAACTTTTTTTAGTAGAGATGAGGTTTCATCCTGTTGACCAGGCTGGTCTTGAACTCCTGACCTCATGATCTGCCCGCCTCTGCCTCCCAAAGTGCTGGGATTACAGGTGGGAGCCACCACGCCCAGCTCATTTCCCAAATATTTTCAATCAGTGATTAATTGAATTCATAGATGTAGAGCCCATGGATACAGAGGGCTTACTGAATATTCATTTCATTCATCCACTCACCCACCCACCCATCCATCCATCGCAAGCCTGATGCTCAACCCTGTGCTGAGGGCAGGGCCTCATGTTAATCATCCACCCACCAATTGTTATTTGAACATCTGTCAAGGGGCTGACCCCTTTCATGCACTAGTGAGCATCCACAGAAATGAAGGACAAGGACCCTCACCCTCTAGAGGTCACAGCCTAAAGCAGGGGTCAGCCAGCTTCTCCTGTAAAGGACCAGACAGTAAATATTTTCAGCTTTGCAGACCATAACACCTCTGTCACCTGCTGACCTCCTTGGTCAGCCCGAGACATATGTAAATGAGTGGGCGTGGCTGTGGTTTGACTCCAATCACAAGTTATTTGTAGCCACACATATCTGATTTTTTTTTTTTTTTTGGAGATGGAGTCTTGCTCTGTTGCCAGGCTGGAGTGCAGTGGTGTGATCTCGGCTCACTGCAACCTCCATCTTCCGGGTTCAAACGATTCTCCTGCCTCAGCCTCCTGAGTAGCTGGGACTACAGGTGTGCTCCATCATGCCCAGCTAATTTTTGTATTTTTAGTAGAGATGGCATTTCATCATGTTGGCCAGGATGGTCTCGATCTCCTGACCTTGTGATCCGCCTGCCTCAGCCTCCCAAAAAGGCTGGGATTACAAGCGTGAGCCACAGCGCCTGGCCTGGATTTTGGAATTCCACCTTGGTCTGGGTTGGCGTCTTCTGCAGGGCAGGGATCAAGGCTTGTTCACTTCCGTATCCATAGGGCTTGGTACATAGCAGGTATTTGGGGGTCAGTACCTAGCGATGAGAACCTAAGAGCAATAAAATGATACCCTAGCCGTGGAAGAAGACGGAAAAGTGATGGGTATCTTTGGTTCAGGGGATGAGGCAGGAGGATTCCTTGAGTCCAGATGAGGCTGCAATGAGCTATGATCATGCCACTGTACTCCAGCCTGGGCAACAGAGCAGGACCCTGCCTCTAAAAAATAAAATGAAATGGCGGGGTGGTGGCTCACGCCTGTAATCCCAGTACTTTGGGAGGCCGAGACAGGCAGATCACGAGGTCAGAAGATTGAGACAATCCTGGCCAACATGGTGAAACCCCATCTCTACTAAAAATACAAAAAAATTAGCCAGGCATGGTAGTTCATGCCTGTAGTCCCAGCTACTCCGGAAGCTGAGGCAGGAGAATTGCTTAAACCCGGGAGGCGGAGGTTGCAGTGAGCTGAGATCACGCCACTGCACTACAGCCTGGGTGACAGTGCGAGACTCCATCTCAAAAAAATTAAAAAAAAAAATAAAATGGCCGGGCGCGGTGGCTCAAGCCTGTAATCCCAGCACTTTGGGAGGCCGAGGCGGGTGGATCACGAGGTCAAGAGATCGAGACCATCGTGGTCAACATGGTGAAACCCCGTCTCTACTAAAACTACAAAAAATTAGCTGGGCATGGTGGCGCGTGCCTGTAATCCCAGCTACTCGGGAGGTTGAGGCAAGAGAATTGCCTGAACCCAGGAGGCGGAGGCTGCGGTGAGCCGAGATCGCGCCATTGCACTCCAGCCTGGGTAACAAGAGCAAAACTCTGTCTCAAAAAAAAAAAATAATAATAAAATGAAATAAAACAAGAAAGATTAGCTTCTGCTGGGCACTGTGGTGCGTGCCTGTAGTCCCACCTATTCAGGAGGCTGAGGTGGGAGGATCACTTGAGCCCAGGAGCTCTGGGCTGTAGTGCGCTATGCTGATCAGGTGTCCGCACTAAGTTCAACATCAATATGGTGACCTCCTGGGAGTGGGGGACCACCAGGTTACCCAAGGAGGGGTGAACTGGCCCAGGTCGGAAACAGCAGGTCAAACCACCTGTGCTGATCAGTAGTGGGATCGCGCCTGTGAATAGCCACTGCACTCCAGCCTGGGCAGCATAGTGAGACCCCGTCTCTTAAAAAAAAAAAAAAAAGATTAGCTTCCATCAGGTTCTTGGCACAGGCCAGAGGTGCAGGAAATGTGTTCTTCGTTCCGTAAGGATGACACTGCGTGGGGCTTTGGTGGGCTACACAAAACTAAAGAAAAGCATCCAGGTCATAATGCCTAGAAGGGTGAATGTGACCTGACATGCGGAAAAAAGGGGCGGGAAAGGCAGGGGAGCCATTGTATTAGTCCATTCTCACAGAGCTGTAAAGAACGTCCTAGTGTGTGATGCTCCCCTCCCTATGTCCAACCTAAAATGCAATTAAAAAAGCCCTAAGACTTTTTTATAATTTATAAACAAAAGAGGTTTAATTGACTCACAGTTCTTTATGGCTGGGAAGCCTCTGGAAACTTACAATCATGGTGGAAGGGGAGGCAGGCACGTCTTACATGGCGGCAAGTGAGAGAGAGAGAGAGAGACAGAGAGATAGAGACAGAGAGAGACAGAGACAGGCCGAGTAAAGGGGGAAGAGCCCCTTTTAAAATCATCAGATCATGACTCACTGTCATGAGAACAGCATGGGAGAAACAGCCCCCATGATCCAATCACCTCCCACCAGGTCCCTCCCTTGACACATGGAGATAATGGGAATTACTATTGAGATTCAATTCGGGTGGGGACACAGAGCCAAACCGGAAAGCTGTGTATAAGGTGGCTGTGCATTCCAGTCCTTCTACCTCCCAGACTTGCACTTCTCACCCCTGGATGATCCCTGGCATCTCTCTGGGAGTTATTAAAAAAATGCTCATGGGCTGGGCATGGTGGCTCACATTTGTAATCCCAGCACTTTGGGAGGCTGAGGCCAGTGGATTGTTTGAGATCAAGAGTTCAAGAGTAGCCTGACCAACATGATGAAATCCCGTCTCTACTAAAAATACAAAAATTAGCTGGGTGTGGTGGCATGTGCCTGTAATCCCAGCTACTCGGGAAGCTGAGGCAGGAGAATCACTTGAATCTGGCAGTGAGCTGAGATCGTGCCATTGTAGTCCAGCCTGGGCAACCGAAGAAGACTCTGTCTCAAAAAAAAAAAAAAAAAAAAAAAAAAAAAGCCCATGCCTGGGGCCCCACCTGCAGAAATTCTAATTTCCCCCAGCACTCCCTCTGGTTATAAATATTGATCCTGTCCTTTGAACTTGGAATGGTGAGGGCTGTGTTAGTTTTCTGTGGCTGCCACAACAAATTACCACAAACTTTGTGGCTTTGAACTACAGATATTTATCCTTTAATAATTCTGGAAATTGGAAGTCCAATGTCAGTTTCCCTGAACAGAAACCAAGGCATCAGCCGGGCTGTGCTCTCCCAGGAGCATTAGGACTCTTCCCAGCTGTTAGAGACTCCTGCATGCCTTGGTGCAGGGCCCCTTCTCCATCTTCGAAGCCAGCAGCACAGCATCTTGGAGTTTCTCTTTGCCGAGGTTGTCACGTGGCCTTTTCTCTGGTCAAATCTCCCTCTGCTTCCCTCGTGTAAGGACATGTGATTTGATTTAGGATGATCTCCCCATCTTAAGATCCCTAATTTAAACACATCTGCAGAGCCTCTTTTTTTCCACGTAAGGTCACGTTCACCAGTTTAGCTGCTGTTCAGCCCACCAGAGGTTAGCATCATCTTTGCAGTCCTGAGAATGCATTTTCTGCATCTCTGGCCATGCCAAGCACTCCCTGACAGCAAATAAAATTTTTTTTATTCTGAATGTTTCTTGGCTGGAGTGCCATGGTGTGATGAGAGCTCATTGCAGCCTCAAATTCCTGGGCTCAAGTGACCCTCTTTCCTGCCTCAGCCTCCTGGCTAACCAAGACTACAGGCACACACCACCACACTTGGGTAATTATTTTATTTTTTGCAGAGGTGGGGTCTTGCTGTGTTGCCCAGGCTGGCCTCAAACAATCCTCCCACCTCAGCCTCCAGAATAGCAGAGATTACAGGTGTGCACCACCACCCCTGGCTACATGACAGCTAATTTTATAGATCCCTGCTAGATCGGGCATATTATGTGTGCTTTGCAGTTGAGAATACTGAGACATGGGGACGGAGAATTACTTTCTAAGCAGAACGTACATTTGAGCCCAGGCTTGTAGCCTCTGACCCCTGTCACGTCTACCTTCTCTACAGTCGTCTTCAGAGCTGTCTGCCTTGGGGCGGGAGATTCCATCTACAGCATCACAGGACTGTCAAGACTCCTGCACAGATCCCAGCCCCAAAACTGGAACACTTGTTATTTTTAGGGTACCTCTATTCTGACCCCCCTCCTCAGTGGGAATGATTCCCATTTCTGCTTCATATGATCCTTTGGACAGAAAATCACTATTTATATTAGTTCTTCAAAAACGGGTTTGGGTCCGGGCACAGTGGCTCACACCTGTAATCCTAATCCTTTGGGAGACCGAGGTGGATGGGTCACTTGAGGTCATGAGTTTGGGACCAGCCTGGCCAACATCGTGAAACCCCATCTCTACTAAAAAATACAAAAATTAGCTGAGCGTGGTGGCCAGTGCCTGTAGTCTCAGCTACTCGGGAGACTGAGGCAGGAGAATCACTTGAACCTGGGAGGCAGAGGTCGCAGTGAGCCAAGATGTCACTACTGACTCCTGAGTTCACGTGATTGTCCTGCCTCAGCCTCCCGAGTAGCTGAGACTACAGGCACCCACCACCACACCCGGCTAAATTTTTTGTATTTTTAATAGAGACAGGGTTTCACTATGTTGACCAGGCTGGTCTCGAACTCCTGACCTTGTGATTGGCCTGCCTTGGCCTCCCAAAGTGCTGGGATTATAGGCATGAGCCGCTGAACCACCGTGATCTGTTGCCTTCATAGTCCTGGTCAGCTCTGGGCTCAGTCTCCTCACTGCTGTAACAGGGAGCTAGGGCTTAGTGGTCCTTAAAATGAAAACTTTGAACTTCTAAGCCCTAGGAATTCAGGGCTGGTCAGGGATCTAGGCGGATGCACTGGCCCAAGGCAAGAGTGGGAGAAGGTCTGACCCTGAGCCACAGGAAAGGGAGAGTCCCTGGGTGGGGAAGAAACTATTTGGGACGAGTTCCCGAAGCTTAGCAAGAGCTCTAGAGCCCCTTTCCCCACCACTCCCTGAGAAAACACGCACTATTCATAAGCTGCAGTTTTGGTGCTGGGAGGGTGCGCGGGGTCAGTGTCCGCCTGGCAAAGGGACTTCTGCCAAAGGGACTCTTGTTTATTTGAGATCTGAACAAAAAAAGGCTGTTCTCTTAAAACCACAGCTCCAGAAGCCTTGTTGGGGTTTTGGGATCAAGGCGGAAGATGGGAGGAAGCTGTTTCTGACTCTTTGTTAAACATTAAAAACATATTCTTTTGATAGGACATTGTGAATACCAGACAGCAGGAAGAAGAAATACTCAGAAGCCCATCATCATTGGGCAAGCACTGTGAAATTTTGGCAGGGTAACTTTTTTTGTTTTTTCTTTTTGAGACACAAGAGTCTTGCTCTGTCACCCAGGCTGGAGCGAGGTAGCACAATCTCGGCTCAGTGCAACCTCCGCCTCCTGAGTTCAAGTGATTCTCCTGCCTCAGTCTCCCAAGTAGCTGGGATTACAGGCACCCGCCATCATGTCCAGATAATTTTTGGATTTTTGGTCAAACTGCCCTCCTATCTCAGCCTCCAGAGTATCTGGGACTCCAGGTGT
Organism: Sapajus apella; assembly: GCF_009761245.1. Classification (NCBI taxonomy): domain Eukaryota; kingdom Metazoa; phylum Chordata; class Mammalia; order Primates; family Cebidae; genus Sapajus; species Sapajus apella. The sequence goes on from NW_022437035.1 coordinate 1,776,475, forward strand.
GTGCCACCACAGCTGGCTAATTTAAAATTCTTTTTTTTTTTTTTTATATGGAGTGTTGTTCTTGTTGCCTAGGCTGGAGTGCAATGATACAGTCTGGGCTCACTGCAACCTTTGCCTCCTGGGTTCAAGCGGTTCTCCTGCCTCAGCCTCCTGAGTAGCTGGGATTACTGGTGCCCACCATCGCGCCTGGCTAATTTTTTTTTTTTTTTGTATTTTTAGTAGAGACAGGTTTCACCATGTTGGATAGGCTGGTCTCTAACACCCGACCTCAGGTGATCCACCCGCGTTGGCCTCCCAAATTCCTCACGCTGGAATTACAGGCGTGAGCCACCATGCCTGGCCATTTAAAAATTTGGGGGAGGGGTGAAGGTGGCCATGCTGCCTAGGCTGGTCCCAAACTCCTGGCCTCAAGTAATCCTCCTACGTCAGCCTCCCAAAGTGCTGGGATTATAGGTGTGAACCTCTGTGCCTGCCTCTTACAGCTTCCTGATCTGCCCCGTTTAATCTCATTACATGTGTATCGAAACGTTCCTTGGGTTTCTCTGAGTTCTTCCCGTCTTCCCGTCCCAGACTGTGTGCTGCCTGGGGTAGGGATGTGACCTGCTTACCTGCCTGCCGTTCGTTGCTGTAACCTCAGGACTTCGAAGGGGACAAGGGAGTCTTGGTTTCATGCCTCTTAGATGTTCATTCTTGTTTTGTGAAAATGGGCCCTCAGCTTTCTTCCTCTTCTAACCGGTTGAGTGGGGGCAGGTGAGCAAGTTTTATGATAGGGTGGGGGAATAGTCCCCAAACATGAAGCAAAAATGAAATGACCCCACAGATACATGCCACCTCATCAGGTTCCTCCACCGCCGTAACACATGCTTATGGATCTTCGTAATGACGGCGGTTGCCATGGAGATTCTGAGAGGTCATGGCCACTGTGAGGATAGCAGGTGTTGCTTTTTATTGAGCACTTACTATGTGTCAAGCACTGTGCTGGCGCTTTTCATGCATTTACGCATTTCATCCTCACGGCAACCTCTGAGAGAGATGCTATCATTATCCCCTTGTTACAGATGAGGAAACTGAGGCTCAGGGAGAGAGAGTCATTTGCTCAGGGTCACATAGATTGTAAGTGGCTGGGGCAGGATAGAAATCCAGATGGGGCCGGGCGCAGTGGCTCACGCCTGTAATCCCAGCACTTTGGTAGGCTGAGGTGGGTGGATCACAAGGTCAAGAGATCGAGGCCATCCTGGCCAACATGGTGAAACACCGACTCTACTAAAAATACAAAAATTAGCTGGACATGGTGGCACACGCCTGTAATCCCAGCTACTCAGGAGGTTGAGGCAGGAGAATTGCTTGAATCTGGGAGGCAGTGGTTGCAGTGAGCTGAGATCATGCCACTGCATTCCAGCCTGGGTGACAGAGCAAGACCGTCTCAAAAAGCAAAAGAAAAAGAAATTCAGATGGGATGTTTCTTCCAGGTTCTGTGTCTGTACCTACGGGTTCCCCCACCCCTCACACACCCATACCTAGGCCTCTCTGTGCACGCCGCAGCCGCCTAGACCTACAACCACACACCCTGCTCTCAGGCCCCCGCCCCCGCCCCAGCCCCGTCCGTTCTGTGTCCCTCGCCATCACACAGCCAGGCTGCCACACTCCCACTGACCCTTCACAAGCACCAGGACACAGCTCCCAGCCCCACAGGCAGAGCTGACCAGAGGACATGTGTACTGTCACCGTTCACTGTCTATTTGTTATTTTTTTTTTTTAGTTAAAGTCTTGCTCTGTCGCCCAGGCTGGAGTACAGTGGCAGGATTTCAGCTCGCTTCAACCTCTGCCTCCTGGGTTCAAGGGATTCTCCTGCCTCGGCCTCCTAAGTAGCTGGGATCACAGGCATGCGCCACCACGCCGGGCTAATTTTTGTATTTTTAGTAATGATGGGGTTTCACCATGTTGGCCAGGATGGTCTCAAACTCCTGACCTTAGGTGATACACCTGCCTTGGACTCCAAAAGCCCTGGGATTCCAGGTGTGAGCCACCTCGCCCGGCCCGTTACTGTCATGTGTGCTCCTGTCCTCCCTAGGTACCTCCCACACATGACTCAGTACCCCCAAACATACACACACATATCACGCCCACCCTACCTCCTGGAAACATGTTCCCTGGCCCCCCATACACACCCATGCTCACACACGTGCGTGCCCAACGTGCGCCCACGCCAGTAGCAGCCGTTCATGGTGGTATTAGGTTTGTATTGCAGAACCACTACCTCCAGCCCAGTGCTGGTGTGGGCAGGCCACCTCCGGAGTGTCAACATGTGGGACACAGCAGGCACCTGCTCACACCCCGGTCCTGCCCTTCCTTCAAGGGTGGAGCGCCCGTGGCCCTGCGGTGACCCGGCCTGCAGGTGGGCAGCTTCATGAGTGTTGGTCTGGGATTCCTGCCAGAGGCCAGAGGCCCAGTCTTCCCTCCTCATCTGTAGGAAAGGCCAGGGCTCGGTGGGTGAGCCAGACACTGAACTAGGTCCTTCTCGCCCAGCCGGGGAAATTGAGGCTCGCGTGCCATGGCCGAGGTCATAAGCCAGGACCAAAGGCTTCTGCTTGACCCTACTGTCCCACTTCTGGCCGAGGGCTGGCCTAGGCAGCTCCTGTCACCCAGGCCTCCTCTGGGGACCCTTCCTTCCTTATTTTGTTTTATTTTTTTTGAGATGGAGTCTTGCTCTCTCACCCAGGCTGGAGTGCGGTGGCCTGACCTTGGCTCACTGCAACCTCCGCCTCCCAGGTTCAAGCGATTCTCCTGCCTCAGCCTCCCAAGTAGCTGGGATTACAAGCGCCCACCACCACTCCCAGCTAATTTTTTTGTATTTTCAGTAGAGACGGGGTTTCCCCACATTGGTCGGACTGGTCACGAACTCATGACCTCAGGGTGATCCCCCCACTTTGGCCTCCCAGAGTGCTACGATTACTGGCATGAGCCACCACGCCTGGCCCCTTCCTTCCTTGTCTTTAGGATTGTCCCCTCTTTCTTTCTGCCAGTCCAGCAGAGCGGATCAGCCTTGTGGCTCTGGAGTTTGACAAGATGAGTGACCTTGGACAGACAGTTCATCTCTTTCAACCTCAGTTTCCTCCTTTCTGATGCAGGGAGAATAATAATCCCCGTAGTCACTGAGTCATTGTGAGCAATTGTGGCCATAATCTCCATTCCGAGTTAATTTTGGAGCCGGGGATGTGTGTGACCAGCGTGGCGTGTGTGCTTGTTTTCTCGTTGAGGTTGTTATTTCCTCTGGTGTTGGGGACTGGGCTTTGCTCTGTCTCCTCCCGTCTCTTCCTGTCCCCTCCTTGGCATGGCTACGTTAGCATTTTTGGGTTTGGGCCCAGAGGACCCCTCCTCCCGTTTGTAGAGCGGGCAGGACATGACTCATGTCTACACTGGCAGGCACCACCCTTGGCGTAACTGGCCACACCCAAAACTAATGTCCTGAGAGATTGTCTCTGGGGCTTAGCGATGTCACCTTCGGGACATTGGGACAGAAGATGGAGCTTGGACCCTGTAGGGGTCCAAACTGAGTTACCCTAAAGAGCTAGATTCCTTAAGGATGTCCATGCCTGGGGCTCTGCCAGGAGACAGGAGTCTTAAGTTTCAGGGTTCACATGGTGACTGGTAGGCCTCCGGGCTTTTACTGGGGTCTCAGATGGAGGGAATGTACCTACCATGTGCCTGTGAAATTGTGTCTGTTTGCCATTACTGAGCTCTGTAAACACTGTATTTTTTCCCCTGAACACTGGCCCTGTCTTGTTCATACCTGTATCTCCGGCTCTTAGGACAGTGCCTGGCACTTAGTAGGAGACTGCTAAAAGTTTAATCAGTAAATGAGCAATGGCTGGGCGTGGTGGCTCAGGCCTGTAATCCCAGCACTTTGGGAGGCCGGGGCGGGTGGATTGCCCAAGGTCAGGAGTTTGAGACCAACCTGGCCAACATGGTGAAACCCCCTCTCTACTAAAAACACAAAAATTAGCCAGGTGCGGTGGTGGGTGCCTGTAGTCCCAGCTACTTGGGAGACTGAGGCAGGAGCATGGTTGAACCCGGGAGGCGGAGGTTGCAGTGAGCCAGCGCATTCCAGCCTGGGCGACAGAGCAAGACTCCCATCTCAAAACCATAAACAATGGCAAACGCTTTTTTTTTTTAAGACGGGGTTTCTCCATGTAGGTCAGGATGGTCTCGAACTCCTGACCTCAGGTGATCCACCTGCCTCAGCCTCCCAAAGTTCTGGGATTACAGGTGTGAGCCACTGCGCCCGGCCCGCCAAGCACTTTTTGATGTATGTTCTTAGCAAATTAGCTACCATTCAAAGCAGATAGGATGGTTTAATCCATCTGACAGGTGGGGAAACTGAGGTTTGGGAGGTTAAGAAGCTTGCCCATGCTCATAGAGGTAGGATTTGAACTTGAGTCTGCGCACTGTTGACTACCAGCCAAAGCTCTCTCCCCACTGAGGCTCGCAGTTGCCAGGTGCTGATCTTGAAGCCAGCCTCTCTGCCTTTCCCTCTATCTGCCTTGAAGCCAGCAGTTCTCACCTGGATGCACAGGACGGAGGATACTGACATGTGAGATGCTGTTCCCCCCACCAGGAGTGGAGACTCAGTGAGGCTCCTGGCAGGCAGGTGGTAACTCCACCCTCTCCCGCTCAGGAAAGCAGATTGGAGTGCTGGGAGGCAGGGTGAGGGAGGTGGTTCTGGGTGGCCTCAGAGTCCTGCCAGACCCTGTCCATTGTTCTCTCTCCAAACTCAGCCCGTGCTACTTTCCTTCATGCTACTCCAGCTGTGCAATCAGAAATTTCTATTCCTTCCATGCCCAAAGCGCTTCTCTGACACTAGACCTCATGGCTTTCCCTTGGCTGGCTCCCTCTCACTGTAGGTCATGCAGCTGAAATGTCACCTCCTCCAGGAAGCCTTCCTGATCGCCCAATCCGTGCAGCCCAGCTGTGATTCACGTCACAGACCCGGTTCTCTTCACCTCCCTTGTCACATGCTACCATCTTCGTCTTGGCGCGTGGCTTATGCACTGCCTGTCTTTTCCACCCTCCACCCACTAAACTCCATGCAAACAGGAAATGTTGAGTTTATCCGTATCTATCACCAAACGTGGGGGATGGCACATACTAGGTCAGTACATCTTTTGGATACATTGGTAAAAGAGCAGCTTTTTAAAATTCAGCAAGTGCAAGTGTTAGAACCTCATCATCTTGGTAGTCAATGGTTTGCTGACACATTTCAAAACGGGGTGCGTCTCCCCACTGCCACTGTACCTTAGGAGAGAACTTGTATTCCAAGCCAGTCCTTCCATTGTGAGTCAGAGATTCTAGGAAAGAGGAGGGTCATAGGTTGGGTTTCCCCAGAAGCAGAGCCTAAGTCAAGAGTGCAAAGGCAAGCAATGTATTTGGGTGGCAGTGTACCTTTAGGGTGAGATGAGGAGCAGGTTCCCTTGCGGGGCAGCTGGGGCTTAGCTGTGCTGGGGACCTCTGGGGGCCTATAGAACATGCCATTAAATTGTCCGACCTGAGTGCTAGGGAGCTGGGCTATTTATCCCCCAGCCGCAGAAAGTTATCCACCAGTGCTGAGAGGATTTGGGTGGAGTCCAGCAGTATTTGCTGTGACAGCGCCGGCCCTTCCCAGGCACCCCGTGGTGCCTGGGGTGCCACACCTCTGATGAGGACCTGGCTGACTCCAGCAGGAAGAGAGTTACCGTGGCTCAGGTGAACCAGCGCATGAGGTCAGAGGCTCTGACAAGGGAGTGGCTTCCCTGTTCCTGCTTCTGCCTGAGATCCAGGGCTGTCTGCAGAAAGGTGCCTCTTTGGGCATATGAGGATCTCTGGGGCCAGAGAGGTCGTTTTCTTCGGGTCTCCTTTTAAGGATGAGTTGTATCATCACCAGAGCTGTTGTGTACTGAGCACCTGCTGTATACATTCTCCAGGCCTCTTTGCTTCCTTGTGTCCTTTGGGATGGAGTTGGTGGGGGGGTCCACTCTATCCCCTTGGGATGGGGGACAAACCGTGTCCCTCTTTATACTTTCCAGCCACTTTCCTGCATTTGTGCAGAAGCTATGCAGCCTACCTCTGCAGGCTCCTTCCTTACCCCAGTCTCTGTTGTATGTAAGGTGCTTTTTTGGCAGGGGACAGGGTCTCACTCTGCTGCCCAGGCTGGAGTGCAGTGGTACAGTCATGGCTCACTGCAGCCGCACGCTCCCTGTCTCAAGCGATCCTCCCACCTCCGCCTCCCTGGTAGTTGGGACGACAGGCAGGTGCCACCAGGACCAGCTAATCGTTCCTGTATTCTGTGTAGAGACAGGGTTTAACCGTGTTGCCCAGGCTGGCCTCCAGATCCTGAGGTCAAACAGTCCACTGCCTTGACCTCCCATAGTGCCGGGATTATAGGCATGAGCCACCGTGCCCAACTCCAGTCTCTTTAAATAATGAATAATAATAGTGTTGTGAGGACAGTGCTGATGGAGGTGTTGACCGTTATGCGATCTCATTTAATCTTCACAAAAGCATGTGAAATACCCACCCTTCCTTTTTCTTTTGACGGAATCCCACTCTGTCTCCAAGATCTTGGCTCACTGCAACCTCCGCTTCCGGGGTTCAAGCGATTCTTCTGCCTCTGCCTCCCAAGTAGCTGGGACTACAGGCACCTGCCACCCACCCGGCTCATTTTTGTGTGTGTGTATTTTTAGTAGAAGCAAGGTTTCACCGTGTTAGCCAGGATGGTCTCGATCTCCTGACCTTGTGACCCGCCCGCCTCAGCCTCCCAAAGTGCTGGGATTACAAGCGTGAGCCACCATGCCCATCTGCTTCCATTTTATGGATGAGGAAGCTGAGGCTCAGAGAGGTCGAGTGAGTTGCCCAAGGTCACACAGCTAGTACAGGTGGAGACAGCTGTCTCCGGAAGTCCCTGTTCTGAATGGTCGTATGGAGGGACACAGACAGAGGAGACTTGGGGCCCCCAGCTGCCACTCCTACATGTCACGCGCTGACCGCAGTGTCCTCTGAACCCCTAACTGGTGATTATGCTGGGTAAAATTGGGATCTGGGAGAAGTGAAGGCAGGTGGTGTTTACTGAATTTAGGAGATTGTAGAGTGTTTTTCTCAAACAAGGCCAGGTAAGTCATCTTCAGGGGAGGAGCCCACAAGGACTCATTTGGGAACCGATCCCTGTGTGTGCAGGTCGCTATGCTAAGAGCTGGTGACAGGGCAGGCTGACTCAGTGGAAGGCTCCCTCTCGGACTCAAAGGCACATTTTAGAGCTTCATTGCTGAAGGCTGAAAAGCACAGCGTAGGTCCTTCTGGGTATCTTACAGAGATGAACGTAAAGGGCACTGCGAACCAGCAAGTAGACCCTCCCCACATGTGCACACGTGCACCTTGTGGATTACATGTCCCCTTACAGCCTGGCCCCTGGGTTGGCCACTGGAATTGCCATTCCTTTTTAGACTTAGATTTGGGAGGCAGGGTGTCAGCCTGGAGTGGGGGTGAGTACATGAAAGCCTTAAGTTCTGTCCTATGTTGAGTTCCCTAGAAGGAGAGCTGGAGACAGGAATTCTATGAAAGTGATTGATTTAGCTGGGCACGGTGGCTCACACCTGTAATCCCAGCACTTCAGGAGGCTAAGATGGTTGGATCACGAGGCTAGGAGTTCGAGACAAGCCTGACCATTACGATGAAACCCTGTCTGTACTAAATCTACAAAAATTAGCCAGGCATGGTGGCACTTGCCAGTAATCCCAACTACTCAGGAGACTGAGGCAGGAGAATCGCTTGAACCCAGGAGGCGGAGGTTGCAGTGAACAGAGATCTCACCACTGCACTCCAGCCTGGGCGACAGAGCGAGACTAAAAAAAAAAAAAAAAAAGTAATTGATTGGAGCTGTGACTCATGAATCCCCGAGAGAGGGAGGCGGGGTAGGGCAGGGGAGGGGACGTTTGGCTTGGGCAGCCCAATCCCCTGATTGGCACTCTGAAGCCACAGAGTAAGTCCTGCCTTGGGGCAAGGGTAAGTAGCTCCTTGTGTCCCTTGAAAGCCAGTCATTGGCTGTGGGAAGAGGGATTTACCAGGAGGGGTGGAGATTGTGGGCCAGCTTGTTGGAGGACATCCCTGCTGGAAAAGGGTGTAACCATGAACTGTGAGCAGAAAACCTTCAAAGCAGCTGGGGGATGGGTACAGCAGCAGGAAAGGGGATTTGGGGGAGGGGCAGATCCAACAGCATCTCCCTTACGTTGCAGTGCTGGATTCATCCCTCATTGGCTGTGTGACCTCAGGCCAGCCTCTCAGGGTCCGAATTTTACCTTCTGTACGCCAGGGTCCTGCAGAGAGCCACTATGGGCTCTACCCCATTCTTACCCTCCATGCAGTGACTTACTGATATACTTCAGCAGATGTTTATTATGTACCTAACACATGTCAGGTACCTTGCAAGGCTCTACACAACCGAAACAGACATATCAGCAGGCATAACACAGTGGGGTTGGTGTCACAAAGAAACAGAGAGTTATGGTTACCAAAGTCTACCTGGGCTGGTGGCAGGGGTCTGGGAAGGCTTCCTGGAAGAAGAGGTATCTAATTAGGGACCCATGCGCATTAGCAGTCGTTGGTACTGATGTCGCTCAGGAAAAAGAGAAGGCGACTGGCCGCTTTCTGTGGGTCTCTTTCCCATCCCAGGATGGAATTCTTCCAGATCTTGACTTCTCCCATGTCTTGCTTGAGAGAGGAAATTGCTGGTATGAAAAACAGTCACAACGAAACTGACTGCGATGTCTGGGATGATAAACTAGGAGCTGGGAGGGAAAGGGTGCTGGTGGGGGTTGTCGGTGTTGAGAATCATGGCTTGTGGGAGACAGAGCGTGAGTCTGGTGGCGCTGGTGCCGATGGTGGGGTAGGAGATGAGGTCTCAGTGGTGGACCAGCGCACATAACCCAAGGCCGTGGTGAGGCGTGTGGACTTCATTTTGTGAGCACCTGGAAGCCACGGGAAGTTGTGGGTTGGCCTTAAGCATAATGTACATACAGGAAGGTATACACATTTACATATGTATACAACATGTAATCACCCATAATGTACATACAGGAAGGTACACACATTTTAGATGTCAACGAGACACACGTTTACATGTTAACATCTGTATACAACATGTAATCACCCATATCAAGATACAGAACATTCCCAGGTCCCCAGAGAGGGTCTTTATACCCCTTCCTAGTCACAGTCCCCAAAGGTAATTGCTGTTCTACCTTCTGTCACCCTACCTCATAAAAATTTTGCCTGAATTTCATATACATGTCATTTTACAGAACACTTTAGAATCCTGCTTGTTTTGCAAACCTTAATGCCTGTGGTATTTATCCATGTTTTCCCCTTATTTGTTTTAAATTTTTTTATTTTTTTGAGATGGACTCTCACTGTCGCCAGGCTGGAGTGCAGTGGCATGATCTCGGCTCACTGCAACCTCCACCTTCTGGGTTCAAGTGATTCTCTTGCCTCAGCCTCCTGAGTAGCTGGGAGTACAGGTGTGAGCCACCACACCCAGCTAATTTTTGTATTTTTAGTAAAGATGGGGTTTCATCCTGTTGACCGGGATAGTCTTGATCTTTTGACCTCATGATCTGCCCACCTTGTCCTCCCAAAGTGCTGGGATTACAGGCGTGAGCCTGGCCTATCCGTGTTTTTTTCTTCTTGCCGTACAAATATTTTTTACTTACAATGGGGATACATCCTGATAAACCCATCATTAGTCAAAAATACTGTAATTCAAAGTTGCATTTAGGTTAGGTGTGGTGGCACATGCTTGTAATCTGAGCACTTTGTGGGGCTGAGGCAGAAGGATGGCCTGGGCCCAGGAGTTTTAGACTAGCCTGAGCAACATGGTGAAAACTATCTCTCCAAAAACAGAACATAAAACCCAACAACAAAAAATTAGATGGGCGCGGCAGTGTGGGCCTGTAGACCTAGCTACTTGGGAGGCTGAGGTGGGAGGATCACTTGAGCCGGGAGGGCAGGCTGCATTGAGCCATGATTGCACCAGTGCACTCCAGCCTGGGTGACAAAGTAAGACCCTGTCTCAAAAACAAAAGAAATTGGCTGGGTGCAGCGGTTCATGCTTCCCAGCACTTTGGGAGGTCGAGGCAGGTAGATCATGAGGTCAGGAGATCGAGACCATACTGGCCAATGTGGTGAAACGCTGTCTCTACTAAAAATACAAAAAATTAGCTAGGTGTGCTGAGACGTGCCTGTAACCCCAACCACTTGGGAGGCTGAGGCAGGAGAACCGTTTGAACACGGGAGACGGAGATTGCAGTGAGCTGAGATCGTGCCACGGCACTCCAGCCTGGCGACAGAGCAAAACCCTGGTGACAGAGCATCAAAACAAACAAAAACAAAAGGAATTGCATTGAATACTCTGATAAATGTATCACTTATTGTAAAGTTTAAAAACTGTAAATGGAACCATCACAAATGAAACCATCCTATGTTGGAGACTATTTTTGCAGTTTGTGTATTGCTGTATTGTATGCTATTAGGTGAATATGCCACAATTTATGTATCAAGTGTAGTGCTGATGGACATCTGATGGTTTCCAGGTTCTGACTATTGAGGAGGAAGCTATTGCAAACATTTACATATAAGTCTTTCATTTCCATTGAGTAGATACCTAGGAGTAGAATTGCCAGGTCTTAAGTTAGGAGTAGAGATTCAGCTTTTTTTTTTTTTTTTTTTAAGACGGAGTCTCTCTCTGTCGCCCAGGCTGGAATGCAGCGGTGCTCTCTCAACTCACTGCAACCTCTGCTTCCTGGGTTCAAGCGATTCTCCTGCCTCAGCCTCCCGAGTAGCTGGGATTACAGGTGCGTGCCATCACGCTTGGCTAATTTTTGTATTTTTAGTAGAGACGGGGTTTCACCATCTTTGTCAGGCTGGTCTCAAACTCCTGACCTCGTGATCCACCTGCCTCAGCCTCCCAAAGTGCTGGGATTACAGGCATAAGCTACCACACCCAGCCAAGATTCAGCTTTAATTGTCCTGCCAGTCTTCCAAAATGTTCGTGCCAACTTGAAAGCAGCTTTAGTTCCACATTCTTGTCACCACTTGGTAATGCCAGTCTGTAATTTTAGCCATTGTGGAAGATGTGGAGTAGTATAGTATTTTATAATCTATATAGTGTATAGTGCACACACACACACACACACACACACACACACACACACACAGAGAACGCACGCACATTAGGGTCTTGCTGTGTCACCCAGGCTGGAGTGCACTGGCGCAATCATGGCTTACTGCAGGCTTGACCTTCTGGGTTCAATCCACCCACCTCAGCCTCCTGGGTCGCTGAGACTACAAGCATGCACCACTATGCCTGGCTAACTTTTTAATTTTTTGCAAAGACAGGGTCTCACCATATTGCTTAGAATCGTCTCAAACTCCTGGCTCAAGTGATCCGCCCTCCTCAGCCTCCCAAAGTGCTGGGATTGTAGGCATGAGCCACTGCACCTGGCCTTGAGTAGTGTGGTATCTCAACTGTATTTGCTTTGTTTTTTTAATGTAGCTTTTGTGTTGTGTTGTTTTGTTTGAGACAATTCTGGCCCAGGCTGGAGTGCAGTGGCACAATCTTGGCTTACTGCAACCTCTGCCTCCCGGGTTCAAGTGATTTTCATGCCTCAGCCTACCAAGTAGCTGGGATTACAGGTGCACGGCACTATGCCTGGATAATTTTTGTACATTTAGTAAAGCTGAGGTTTCACCATGTTGGCCAGCCTGGTCTGGAACTCCTGGCCTCAAGTGATCTGCCTGCCTTGGCCTCCCGAAGTGCTGGGATTACAGGCATGAGCCCCACCGCACCTGGTCTTTTATTTTTATTTATTTATTTTTTTGAGTAGAGGCAGGTTCTTGCCCTGTTTCCCGGGCTGGTCATGAACTGGCCTCACGCAATTCTCCTGCCTTGGCATACCAAAGTTTTGTGATTATAGGCATGAGCCACTGCCCTAACCCTCATTGTATTTTGTGTTTTTCCAATGACCAATGAAGTTGAGCTTCTTTTTCTTTTTCTTTTTTTTTTGAGACGGAGTTTCGCTCTTGTTACCCAGGCTGGAGTGCAATGGCGCGATCTCGGCTCACCGCAACCTCCGCCTCCCGGGTTCAGGCAATTCTCCTGCCTCAGCCTCCCGAGTAGCTGGGATTACAGGCACACGCCTCCATGTCCAGCTAATTTTTTGTATTTTTAGTAGAGATGGGGTTTCACCATGTTGACCAGCATGGTCTCGATCTCTTGACCTCGTGGTCCACCTGCCTCGGCCTCCCAAAGTGCTGGGATTACAGGCATGAGCCACCGCGCCTGGCCTGAGCTTCTTTTTCATGTGCTTATTGGTCACGTGGAGATTTTTTTTCTCTCTCTTTCTCTCTCTTTCTGTGTGTGTGTGTGTGTGTGTGTGTGTGTGTGTGCGTGTGTGTAGTGCCCATTTGAGTCTTTTGTGCTTAAAAGAAAAAAAACTGAATTGTCTTTTTTTCTTACTGACTTGTAGTTCTTTATATTTCTGAATAGAGTGCTTTGTGAAATATGTATGTATGTGTATGTAGGTGTGTATATACATGTATATACATGTATGTGTGTGTACATATATGTATCTATGTCTATGTATTTATATATACTTTTTTTTTTTTTTGAGATGGAGTCTCACTCTCGCCCAGGCTAGAGTGCAGTGGTGCCATCTCAGCTCACCACAACCTCTGCCTCCGATGTTCAAGCAATTCTTCTGCCTCAGCCTCCCAAGTAGCTGGGACTACAGGCGTGTGCCACTATGCCCGGCTAGTTTTTTTTTTTTGTATTTTTAGTAAAGACGGGGTTTCACCATGTTAGCCAGGATGGTCTCGATCTCTTGACCTTGTGATCTGCTCGCCTCGGCCTCCCAAAGTACTGGGATTACAGGCGTGAGCCACCGCACCCGGCATATATACGTATTTTTAATCCCAGTCTGTGACTTGGTTATGTCATTCTTCATGATGTCTTCTAATGAACAGAAGTTTTACTTAAGATCAATCTATTCCGTGTTTTCCTGTAGAAATGTTGTGAAGATTTTCACTGAAAAATTTTTGTGTAGGGGATGAAATGTTTGCAGTCGCATTTTGGAAAGTTGATGCCTGCCCCAGTGAGGATGTGGCCATGAGGGAGGCTGATGGAGTCCTCCAAGCAGGAGAAGGTGGTGGTCTGGACTGGGGCGAGGGGAGATTGGCCCAGGGAGTAGACGGAGGGAAGTGGAGGATGTGGAGAGGTATTCAGAGGCAGACTGATAGGATTAGAGTGGGGCATGATCTCTTAGAATCCTTCAGGGCACTTTCTATTTTAAAAAATGCTAACTCATGAGTCCCTGGAGCAGACCATCCTGCCAGGCCTGCCCAGCCTGTCTCCCACACCTGGCAGGCCTGAGCGGCTGTTGGTTTTCACACCTGCTGTGTGGTCCTGTTGGCCCGTAACACAGGATTCCTGTAGCTGGGAAAACCTGCATTTATAGCATCCTTGGACTAAAGCAATTTTTACATTATGTAAATAAGTATATATTTTTATGTTATATAAATATACAATATAAAATCTATAATCATATATAAGTGTATGCATTTATATACATATACAGACATACATACAGATATATACACACACATATTGCATCATGAATCAGGAACTCTAAGTTCTAGTGGTAATTCTGACTGGCAAGTGTCCCACCTCTGGTTAGGAAAAACACTTCTCTCTCCTATTTCCCATTGTCCTGCCCTAAAAAAACAGGCAGACTTGCCTTATTTTTGGAGTTAGCATTTGTCATGGAGGTGCTATGGTTTAATGGTCCAGGAAGAAAACCACTTTGGAGTTTTTGCTCCTGGTAACCATTGGTAACCAGTGGTTAGGGGAAGCTAAGCGTGTTCAGCTGTTTTAGGTGGGGCTCCCCCAGAAGCAGGCCCAGAGACAAGGATGGAAACATGAATAGCTTTTTGGGGAGCTGACCCCAGCAGCATTGTTGCACGAGAGTGGAAAGTGAGACAGGGAAACTAAGAGGCCGTATGGGGTGTGTGATGTAAATCAGACACCTCAGGCGTCTTCCCCAGAGGCGGGAGGGAGCTGGGGTGTTGATATGCCAACTTCCTTCGTCTTTGGTGGAGGGCTGCTCTGGGGCATTCATTGGTTCCATTTATGTCCTGAGCTGCTCCCACGGCCAAAAACCAAGCCTATAGCTAGAAAAACGGCAGATGTCCCCGGACCATCTTCTGCTTCTAGAAGTAAAGACCGCAATGTTCTTAGCTTACCATCTGCATCTAGAGGTGAACGCTGAGGGCAAAGGGCTGGGCACCAGTGGTGGCTGCTGAACCCTCCTTGAGAAACATTTGGATGCTGTGACATTTGTATATTTGGAAATTTAGTCCGTTGAACTTTATGTTTTAACTTCATGGTCTTTTTTTTTTTTTTAGACAAGGTCTCACTCTGTAACCCAGGCTGGAGTACAGTGAGGCCATCTCAGCTCACTGCAACTGCCCCTTCTGGGGATCAAGTGATTCTCCAGCCTCAGCCTCCCAAGCAGCTGGGACTGCAGGCACAAGCCTCCCACACCCAGCTAATTTTTGTAGAGATGGGGTTTTGCCATGTTGCCCAGGGTGGTCTCGAACTCCTGAGCTCAAAGTGATTCACCCGCCTCGGCCTCCCAAAGTGCTGGGGTTACAGGCCTGAGCCAGTGTGCCCGGCCTCTTTGGCATTTTTTAAAAAAACTTTCTTTTCCCTTCTTACTACAAACACATTCATTTATCAGAAGGCAACACAGCAAAGGAATCAAGAGAGCGGGCTTCATGGTCTTAGTGTCTCTGAGCCTCAATTTCCCCATCCGTAAGATGGGAGTAAAATACCACCTGCCTCCGAGGTTGCTGGGATAAATCATTTTTTTGTCTGTGAAGCATTTCACATAGAAACTGGCTACACATCCAAATACAAATACTTCTCTTGTTACCGTTACATAAAACTTATAACTACACAAAAAAGATTAAAATCAGCCATAGCCTTACCTTTTTTCACTTGGAGATAATTTTTGTAAACATTTTCACACGTGTTCCTGTAAGTCTTTCTCTCAGCATCCATACATTCAAATTTATATACCCATCCTTCTGCCTCTATATAAAATGGAAAATAGGATTTTTTTTTTGAGACAGGGTTTCACTCTGTTGTTCAAGCTGTTTTGCAGTGGTTTTATTGTAGATCACTGTAGCCTTGAACTCCTGGGCTCCAGTGATCCTCCCACCTGAGCTTCATGAGTAGCTGGGTCTGCAGGTGCACACCAGCACGCCAGGCTAATTGTTGTGTTTTTTGTAGAGATGGTGGGGGGGGTCTCCCTATGTTGCCCAAGCTGGTCTTGAACTCCTGGCCTTAAGTGAGGCCTTGGCCTCCGGAAGCACTGGGATGACAGGTATGAGCCACCATGCCCAAAAATGGGCTTTTCCTGTTCATATTGTACCTCTAAATGTGTTAAATTTAACTGTTATTTATTTGGCTAGCTAATACGTTCGATTCAGAGTGAAAAGATGCCAAAGTGTGGACACTAAAAATTCTCTCTACCATCCCTGTTCCTCCATCTGCCCACTTCCCTGCCCTTCAGGAAACACACTTAAAACTTAGTTTTAATTTATTTTACTTCCCCCCAAACTCTTTGTAACTGCTTTTAGCTGAAAGCGTAGAAGATTTGATTGTACTCATTATGACTCATTAACTGTCAATCTGTGTATCCTGAATGAATTCCATACAGGTGACAAAGGTTACCTTAGAAATTGAAAGGTTGGCCGGGCACCGTGACTCACCCCTGTCATCCCAGCACTTTGGGAGGCCTAGGCGGGCAGATCACCTGAGGTTGGAAGTTTGAGACCAGCCTGACCAACATGGAGAAACCCCATCTCTACTAAAAAAAATTAGCTGGGCTTGGTGGCGCGTGCCTGTGATCTCAGCTACTTGGGAGGCTGAGGCAGGAGAATTGCTTGAACCCAGGAGGCAGAGGTTGCAGTGGAGATAGAGATTTTCCTAGTTCCTGTATGTTGGTTAACAAGGGAGATGGATTTGGGGGTGGAGGGGGCCATGGTGGATCATGCAAACTCACTGCACTCCCCAGTCTAAACCACAAGGGCTCTGTTCGTGTAATAATAACTCACTTGATTCCTTGGATCCTTTGCTAAGCAGAGCCCTTCATTAACCCAAGACCTCTACTTTACATATTTCGTCCTAGTGCGTCCAGCATTTAAGGCAGAGGGACAAAGATGTCAAAATAAACTCTTCTCAGTGGTGCCAGAGGTCATACATAGCTCCTTCCAGTGGGGAGGCGGGGTGGGCGGGGTAATTCGTGGTTAAATTAAATAAGGTGGCCGGGCGTGGTGGCGTGTGCCTGTAGTCCCAGCACCTTGGGAGGCTGAGCTGGGCGGATCACAAGGTCAAGAGATCAAGACCATCCTGGCCAACATGGTAAAACCCCGTCTCTACTAAAAACACAAAAATTAGCTGGGCGTGGTGGCGTGTGCCTGTAGTCCCAGCTACTTGGGAGGCTGAGGCAGGAGAATTGCTTGAAACTGGGAGGCGGAGGTTGCAGTGAGCCAAGATCCTGCCACTGCACTCCAGCCTGGCATCTGGCAACAGAGCAAGACTCTGTCTCAAATTAAAAAAAAAAAAAAAATGAAATAAGGTTGGGTCTGGGGTTGGACCATCAGCCCCGTGTCTTCCTGTGTTGAGAAGGCAGAGAATGCAGCTTAGAAGATCTAAGTTTTGAGTGCCAGCTCTGCCTTTTCCCACCCAAGTGACTTCCTCTCTCTGAGCCTCAGTTTCACATCTGTACAATGGGGTTCTACAGTGCTGTCCGGGAGAACTTTGCATGCTCTCCGGTGGGGTACCTAGCCTCGTGTGCCTGTGGCGTGCTTGAAATGACACCTGTGCAACTGGAGCACTGAACTGCCAATTTTAAGAGTTTCTTTTCTTTTTTTGAGATGAGGTTTCACTCTTGTTGTCCAGGCTGAAGTGCAATGGCAGGATCTCAGCTCACCGCAACCTCTGCCCGCCGCCCCCCGCCTCCGGTTCAAGTGATTCTCCTGCCTCAGCCTCTGGAGTAGCTGGGACTATAGGCGTGCGCTACCATGCCCAACTAATTTTTGTACTTTGGTAGAGATGGGGTTTCACCATGTTGACCAGGATGGTCTCAGTCTCTTGACCTCGTGATTCGCCTGCCTCGGCCTCCCAAAATGCTGGGATTACAGATGTGAGCCACCACGTCCACCCTTTTATTAAAAATTTTATTTTATTTTTATTTTTATTTATTTATTTCTTTATTTGTTTATTCATTTTTCCTGAGGCACAGTGTCCCTCTGTCACCCAGGCTGGATGGAGTGCAATGGCATGATCTTGGCTCACTGCAAACTCCGCCTCCCAGGTTCAAGTGATTCTCCTGCCTCAGCCTCCCAAGTAGCTGGGACTGCAGGTGTCTGCCACCATGCCTGGCTAGTTTTTTGTATTTTTACTAGAGATAGGGTTTCACCATGTTGGCCAGACTGGTCTCAAACTCCTGACCTCAGGTGATCCACACACCTCGACCTCTCAGTGCTGGGATTACAGGCGTGAGCCACTGCGCCTGGCCTTTATGTCATTTTAAATGAACTGATACTTAAATTTTAGTAACTATATGGGAAGTACAGTACCAGGACCTACCTCCCAGGATTTGATGCTGTTAAATGCTTAACAATTAGCAATGGGAGCATTGAGGAAAGAACTTCATGAGCTGTGGGCTTCAGGGTTATTCAGGTGGCCATTCGGCTCAATACTGCCTCCTTCGGGAAGCCCTCCCCTTGTATCCCCAGCCAAGTTAAGCTCTGCACGAGTTTCCTATGGTGCTGTAACAGATTCTTACAATTTAGTAGTTTAAACAAATTTCTTACTTTACAGCTGTGGCGATCGAAATGAGTGTGTCCCTTCCGAGGCTCTTGGGGATAATCCAATCCTTGCCTTTTCTGGCTTCTGGAGGCTGTGTCATTCCTTGGATTTCGGCCTCACATCACTGTTTCTGTCTTCGCATTCTCTCTGACTCTGCCTTTCTTGCCTTTCTCTTATAAGGACCCTTGTGGTGACACTGGGCTCAGGGGATCCAAGATAATCTTCCTGTCTCAAGAGCCTTAACTTAATCACATCTGCAAAGTCCCTTTTGCTATGAAGGCAGTGTATCTGTGGGTTTTGGGGATTAGGACCCAGACGTCTTTAGGAGGCATTAATTCTGTTTACTGCAATCTCTTCTTCCTGTGGGTTTCAGTCATGCCTCTGAGCCCCACACTGCCGCGGTCACCATCTGTGGCCATGCCTGCCTCCTGCACCAGACCATGCCTCAAGGACAAGGATGTTCTGCCCCCAAAACTTGCCAGAATACCTGCTCTGAGCTGGGTGGGACCTGTGGTACCCTGGAGTTAGAAGGTCTGCTAGTGTTGAGGGAGGAGGCGGGACTCGACTCTGGAGGTGGGGCTCAGACTCTGGACCAGACTGAAACAGGGAAGAGGCGAAAGCCCCTCTCCATAAGACATGTCCACGAGTGCCATGTCCGTTTATTGTTACCATAGCAACACACAGTTGTTATGGCCCCTTTCCATGGCAACTACCTGATGACCCGGAAGTTAACATTCCTTTTCCAGAAATTTCTGCATAATTTCCCCCTTGACTTGCATGTAATTAAAAGTGGGTATAAACATGACTGCAGAACTGCCTCTGAGCTGCCACTCTGGGCACACTGCCTATGGGGTAGCCCTGCTCTGCTGCTGTACCCTGCCGCTTCGAGAAGCTGCTGTTGGCCGGGCGCGGTGGCTCACGCCTGTAATCCCAGCACTTTGGGAGGCCGAGGCGGGTGGATCATCTGAGGTCAGGAGTTTGAACCAGCCTGGTCAACATGGTGAAACCCCATCTCTACTAAAATTACAAAAATTAGCCAGGCGTGGTGGCAGGTGCCTGTATCCCAGCTACTTGGGAGGCTGAGGCAGGAGAATATCTTGAACCCGGGAGGTGGAGGTTGCAGTGAGCTGGGATTGCACCACTGCACTCCAGCCTAGGAGACAGTGTGAGACTCCATCTCAAAAAAAAAAAAGAAAAAGTAACACCATTGGCTCACCAATTCTTTCCTGGGCAAAGTCAGGAACCTCCCAGGCCAAACCCCAATTTTGGGGCTTGTCTGCCCTGCCTTAGCTCACTACGTGGTTGGCCACTCTAAACCACTTTGCCTTTCCAAACCTCAATTTATCACCCTGTAAAATGGGGTTAATAATAGTATCAACCCGGGCCGGGCGCGGTGGCTCAAGCCTGTAATCCCAGCACTTTGGGAGGCCGAGGCGGGTGGACCACGAGGTCAAGAGATCGAGACCATCCTGGTCAACATGGTGAAACCCCGTCTCTACTAAAAATACAAAACATTAGCTGGTCATGGTGGCGCGTGCCTGTAATCCCAGCTACTCAGGAGGCCGAGGCAGGAGAATTGCCTGAACCCAGGAGGCGGAGGTTGCGGTGAGCCGAGATCGCGCCATTGCACTCCAGCCTGGGTAACAAGAGTGAAACTCCATCTCAAAAACATAAAAATAAAAATAATAGTATCAACCCCAGAAGGGTCATTGAGGGTATTAACAGACATGCATGTAGGGCCTTTGGTATGTCACCGGCACTGGGGTAGCCCTTAATAACACAGCAACTATTGATGCTTCGAAGATGAACAGGATGGGATTTAGATCGAGGCCACCTGCGTTCAAATCCTGGCTCCACCACATGGGCCACTGGCTACACCTCCCTTGTCCTTATTCATGAAATGGGCCTCATCATGAGACCCAGCCTCAGAGGGTGGGTTAAATGGGGAGATTCATTTAATGTGCTGTCTGGCACAAAATCAGTGTTAAATGATTTAAGGATGATAATGACTAATACCAGACTTTCCCAGGGCCCGGCACTTATAGACCTAAGGACAGCGCAGCCCAGTAAACTTGGAATGGTTCATTGAGTTCCCTTTTTGTGGTTAGGGCAAGCATGTCTCTTCAGCTAGATGGAGGCCCAGGAATGGGCCTGTTGTCATGCCCGAGGCTGGCAATGCCAGGCCCTGATGGGTTCATGGAGCCTTGGACTTCGGTGTCGGAGGAGGAGGAGCCAGATGGTTGCCTGAAGGATGTGGGAGGCTCAGAGATCCTCCTGGGGAAACAAGGAGAGGACCTGTCAGCTGTCACTTTGTCACTTTGGGTTTATTGGTATAGATGGCATGGAAACGGAAATAGGAGGGGAGGGTGCTGTGTGCTGCAGACAGAGGTGGACCCAAGACACAGCACCAGGACGTGGGCTCCGTCTCAGCCGCCCTTCAGGCTTTTCTTGCTTCCTGGCTTAAGGGGACGTTGTTTGGTGTTTGTATTTCTTGGCACCCTCCCTTCCCCAGCTTTTTTTTTTTTTTTGAGACAGAGTCTCACTCTGTCACCCAGGCTGGAGTGCAGTGGTGCAATGTCACCTCACTGCAACCTCTGCCTCTCAGTTTCAAGTGATTCTCTGTCTCAGCCTCCCAAGTAGCTGGGATTACAGGCACCTGCTACCACGATTGGCTAATTTTTTGTATTTTTAGTAGAGATGGGGTTTCGCCATGTTGGTCAGGCTGGTCTCGAACTCCTGATGTCAGGTGATCTTCCTACCTCGGCCTCCCAAAGTGCTGCAATTATACAGGTATGAGCCACCTCACCCGGGCCCCTTCCCCACTTTTAATGAAGACCTGTACAGGTGACAGACTTGTATGGATCCCAGGCCAGACTTATCCAGTTGAACAACATCCACTTAGCAAATTGTCCCTCATCACCCCCTCCCTAGCTGTGAAATGACACGATTCAACAGTGGATAAAGTCAGACTTCTGGGTTGGGTGTGGTGGCTTATGTCTGTAATCCCAGCACTTTGGGAGGCCCAGGCAGGCGGATCATGAGGTCAGGAGTTTGAGACCAGCCTGGCCAACATGGCAAAACCTTGTCTCTACTAAAAATATAAAAATTTTTATATTTTTTTTTGTGTGGTGGCACGCGCCTGTAGTCCCAACTACTCCGGAGGCTGAGGCAGGAGAATCGCTTGAACCAGGGAGGCGGAGGTTGCGGTGAGTCAAGATTGTGCCACTGCACTCCAGCCTAGGTGACAGAGTGAGATTCTGTCTTAAAAAAAAAAAAAAAAAAGGTGGATTCCCTTGAATTACTGTCTCTCCCAGATTGTTTCGTTAGAAAGCTACTGCTTCGGATCTTAAACGTTTAGACAGTTCCCCTCTTCCTACACCCCTGCAATTTCATCAACTCACAAATATATCTTCGAGTCTTCATATTCTGTTTGCACATTCATTGCGCATTTGTAGAGACCTATTATGTACCGAGCCTGCTGGTAGATGTTTTTCATGCACTATCTTCTTTAATCCTCAGATTTGAGGTAGGTGTCTTTGATCTCACTCATAAAGAAACTGGTTTTTGCGAGGTGAAGTGGCTCCGTTAAAGGTATCACAGCCACTATGTGCACAGAAGACATCTGCTCGCTGAATCCATTTGCACCAAACTCCCTGTGTCCATTAGGATTATTTTTGCCTGCATATAATAGAAACCTAAAGTAACAATGGCTTAAGTGGGTAGAGTTTATTGTTTTTCACATAAAAAATTGAGAAGAGAGCAGTTCAGAGTTATGTCAGTGGTTTAACCATAATATATCAGGTTATTTTAAATGGGCTTGTGGTCTCTTGGTCCCAAGATGGTTGCCATGACTCCACGCTTCATATCCTTGTTCCAGGTAGGAAGGAGAGGAAGTACCACAAGCTGCATCTGCCTGGATTTTTTTTTTTTTTTTGAGACAGTTTCACTCTGTTGCCAGACCGGAGTGCAGTGGCGTGATCTCAGGTCACCACAACCTCCGCCTCCTGGGTTCAAGCAATTCTCCTGCCTCAGCCTCCTGAGTAGCTGGGACTATGGGTGTCTGCCACCACACCTGGGTAAATTTGTATTTTTGGTAGAGACAAGGTTTCACCATGTTGGCCAGGCTGTTGTTAACGAGCAGCTGACTTTAGGCGATCTGTCCACCTTGGCCTCCCAAAGTGCTGGGATTATAGGCGTGGGCCACTGTGCCCAGCTCACATCTAACTTTTAATAGCAAAGCAAGGCCGGGTGTGGTGGCTCACACCTGTAATCCCAGCACTTTGGGAGGCTGAGGCGGGTGGATCACGAGGTCAAGAGATCAAGACCATCCTGGCCAAAATAGTGAAACCCCGTCTCTACTAAAATATAAAAAATTAGCTGGGCGTGGTGGCACGTGTCTGTAGTCCCAGCTGCTTGGGAGGCTGAGGCAGGAGAACTGCTTGAACCCGGGAGGCGGAGGTTGCAATGAACGTAGGTCGCGCCACTGTACTCCAGCCTGGCGCCTGGTGACAGAACGAGACGCTGCCTCAAAAAAAATAAATAAATAAATAGCAAAGCAAAAACCTCCCCAGAAGTCTTCCCCATTTTCCCTGAAGGTTTTAAATATGTTTTTTAAATCAAAATTGGGTCACATGGCCACTTTTAGCTGCAAAGGAAGCTGAAAAAAGCAAGTCTCTGGCTTGTTAGTTTTAAGGAGGGAAGCTGTCAGAGAGCGTGCATCTGTACCGTTGACGCCAATATCATGTTCTTTCCACTTTCCTGGTGATTTCCCTGTTCAGATTAAAGAAACAAAAACCCCATGAGTCACTACCGTGTCTACTTAACCCCTGTACTGTTGTGCTTTATTTTTAAACGTTTCCTTTTTTTTTTTTTTTTTGGAGACAGAGTCTCACTCTGTCGCCCAGGCTGGAGTGCTGTGGCATGACCTCAGCTCACTGCAACCTCCACCACCTCCTGGGTTCAAATAATTCTCCTGCACCCGAGTAGCTGGGACTACAGAGATGCATCACCATGCCTGGCTGATTTTTGTATTTTTAGTAGAAACGGGGTTTCACCATGTTGGCCGGGCTGGTGTCGAACCCCTGACCTCAGGTAATCCACCTGCCTCAGCCTCCCAAAGTGAAGTGCTGGGATTATAGGCGTGAGCCACTATGCCTGCCCACTTTTCCCTTTCTCAAAAGTTAAATGTATTTGTTTTAAAAGGAACCTTTCATAAACTCTATTGTAAACAGAAAACCAGCGTTGCTTGTTGTAAGTAGAAAAATAACAGTAAAAAATAAATACAATAAAAAGATCAGTTGCTACTACAGTAGCTAATGGTCTGAGCATGAGGCTGTTTTCCTCTGTTAAATTGGGAGACGAGCAGATGATGGAGATACACGTGTTAAAGTCATAGTGGCACCCAGCGGAGACTGTCTAGCAACTTCCGAAAGCTCCCATCAGGATTAGAAGGGACATCAGGCATTTGAGAGCCGTGCCTGGCTATCAGAGCCTCTTAAAGCCATCTTGTCTCCCAGGTGGCTACCTCCCGACTCTCAGGAACTCAGCCCTGTCCCACGCAGTCTATCCTGTGCCAGGCACTGAGGAGGTTCTAGGAAGGGGAACTGAGAGTAGAGGGGTTTATCCTCTGGGTGCAGGGGGATGGCGTTGGATGGGTGACGTCAATCTTGTGAGTGAGCGTCTCAGGCTTTTCCCTGTTACACGGCATTTTGATCAAGTCAATTACCCTGGAGGGTTGGAAGTCATTTTGGCCCAGGAAAGCAGCATAGGCTTCCTGGAAGAGGCCTCCTTTAAACTGCTCTGAAAGGATGGGTAGTAATCAGGCTAATGGACATTGTAGTGGGGGTAAAGGGTTGCCTATGAAGAAGGGATAGGATGAAAAAGACACTCAAGTCATTGTATTTGTTTGAGAATGTGAGACCGTGGTCAGGGTCTGTAGTATTGACTAGGTTGATTGTTTTGGTGGGGGGATGGGGATTTTGGAGGTTGCCCAAGGCAATGGACAGTGGGAACCACTGATGATTTTAGAGCTGGGGAGTGATCAGACCGTCCCAGGATTTGGAGCTTTGCACATAGGGCAGCATTTGGACCAGTGTAAGCTAATTCTTTCAGAAATCTGTTTGTGCCTGGAGGGAATTACTTCTTTATTTTTCCTGCAATGCAATATGCACATCTCAGCCTCCCTAAGGAGAGCGTGTGTTATGCTTAGATTTTTCTGAGTCAAGCATTGTGCTGCTGTGTTTTATGTTGAATTGAGCTTCAGGATTGAGTTTCCTCTGCTCCAAACACCAGTTCTGGGGCTGGGTCTTCCTTCCTGCCCCCTCTTCCTCCACCAGGCTGGACACACACAGCCGCTGGGCTGGTCCCAGACTCACTTGTCTTTGTGAACTCTTCAGATTGCCCTTGGAAACCTTCTAGTCAAGTTTATGATGATCTTGCCATAAAGCAGAGCCGGTAAAGCTCCAGGTGAGGGCAAGGCCTGGTTTATTGCTCATTAGACATCTTTATGGAGTCCGCCCCAGGGGAGGGATTGAGAACCCTGACCTCCTAAGCTTTGAGCTGAGTCACCTTAAGTGTGATTCTGCATATATCCAAAGTTCCAGAAGTAGTGTGCCCCCTTTGAACAGAATAGCCCACTTCTAGGCAAACTTTCACTTGGGAAAATAATCGTATGCGGATGTTCGTTGCAATGTTGGTTTTAAAGTTCACTGATTGGCACGTTGACTATTAAGGATCCAGCGGTCGGGGATCGGTTATCTAATATTCATATAATGGAATATGATGAAGGCTGTAGAAACTGCTATATAGGGTATAAAGCTATTGTCCTGAAAGACGGTCATGACAAAAAACAAGCTTGTCAATAGGGCACATGATCTAATTCCATTTTATTTATTATTATTATTTTTTGAGACGGAGTCTCGCTCTGTCACACAGGCTGGAGTGCAGTGGCACAATCTCCGCCCTCCGTAGCCTCCACCTACCGGGTTCAAGCGATTCTCCTGCCTCAGCCTCCAGAGTAGCTGGGACCACATCCAGCTAATTTTTTTGTATTTTTAGTAGAGATAGGGTTTCACTATGCTATTGAGGATGGTCTCGATCTCCTGACCTCGTGATATGCCCACCTCAGCCTCCCAAAGTGCTTGGGATTATAAGAGTGAGCCACCACGCCTGGCCTGATTCCATTTAAATTTTGACCACGTGTTCCTGTTTTTATTGGACATGTCAATGTTGTACATCAGAATAGTGGGATTTAGGAAGTTTTTCTTTTTTTTTTTGAGATGGAGTCTGGCTCTGTCACCCAGGCTAGAGTGCGGTGGCGCGATCTCAGCTCACTGCAACCTCCACCTCCCAGGTTGAAGCAGTTCTCTTCCCTCAACCTCCCAAGTAGCTGGGATTACAGGCGCCCACCACCATGCCCAGCTAACTTTTGTATTTTTAGTAGAGACGGGGTTTCACTGTGTTGGCCTGGCTGGTCTTGAACTCTTGATCTTGTGATCCACCCGCCTTGGTCTCCCAAAGTGCTGGGATTACGCATGAGCCACCACGCCTGGCCCTAATTTTTTCTTTTTTTAAGTAAGGACAGGATCTTACTCTGTCACCCAGGCCGGAGTGCAATGGTGCAGTCATAGGTCACTGCGGTCTCAACTTCATGGGCTCCAGCAATTCTCCACCTCAGCCTCCCAAAGTGCTGGGACTGTAAGCATACACCACCACGCCCAGCAAATTATTTTATCTTTCTTTCATAATGGATCTTGCTATGTTGACCAGACTGCTTTCTAACTCCTGGCCTCAAGCTATTCTCCCGCCTCAGCCTTCGAAAGTGTTGGGATCACAGGTGTGAGCCACCCTACCTGGCCGGATTAAGGATTATTAAAAACACTTTTGCTCGTGCTGGGCACGGTGGTGGCTCCCGTCTGTAATCCCAGCACTTTGGGAGGCCGAGGCGGGTGGATCACAAGGTCAGGAGATCGAGACCATCCTGGCCAACATGGTGAAACCCTGTCTCTACTAAAATACAAAAAATTAGCTGGACATGGTGGCGCGTGCCTGTAATCCCAGCTAACTGGGAGGCTGAGGCAGGAGAATTGCCTGAACCTGGAGGGGAGGTTGCGGTGAGCCATGATCGTGTCACTGCAACAGGCGTGTGCCACCACGACCTCACGACCTGACCAGCCTGGGAACAGAGCAAGACTCTGTTTCAAAAAAATAACAAAAAACACAAAACGCTTTTGCTCGTGTGTATATCTGATTTTTTTTTGTCATTTTCATGTGGAACATCTGAAGAAGTCTAGTGGTGGGGTAAGTCCGAGCCAAGAGCTTTGGGTATTTGAAAGAGGACATCCTACTCTTGGGGGAAGTCCAGTCTCAGGAGACTAAGATCTCCCCAATCTACAGCAGGGGTCAGCAGATTTTGTCTGTAAAGAGCTACAGTAAATATTTTAGGTTTTCTGGTCCTTATGGCCCCAACTCTGTCACTAAGTCAGAGCCTTGGATAAAGGCTCTTGATTGAAGGAAGCCATTGATAGTCTGGGCAACATAGTGAAAGCCTTTGTCTACAAAAAATTTAAAAAATGAGCAGGTCAGCCAGGTAGGATGGCTCACACCTATAATCCCAGCACTTTGGGAGGCCGAGGCAGGCGGATCACAAGGTTAGGAGTTTGAGACCAGCCTGGGCAACACAGTAAAACCCCATCTCTACTAAAATACAAAAAATTAGCTGAGTGTGGTGGCATACACCTGTAATCCCAGCTACTCAGGAGGCTGAGGTGGAGAATCACTTGAACCCGGGAGGTGGAGGTTGCAATGAGCCGATTGTGCCACTGCACTCCAGCCTGGGCGACCGAGTGAGACTTTGTCTCCAAAAAAAAAAACAACAAAAAAAACCTAGCAGGTCATGGTGGGGTATGCCTGTAGTCCCAGCTAGTTAGGAGGCTGAGGTGGGAAGATTGCTTGAGCCCAGGAGATTGATGCTGCAGTGAGCTCAGATAGTGCCTGGGACACAGAGCACCTTGTCTCTTAAAAAAAGAAGAAAAATAAGAAGCCATAGATAATATATAAATAAATGGCTGTTTCTGTGTTCCAATAAAACTTTATTTGCAAAAACAGGCAGTGGGCTAGTTTGGCCTGTGGACTCTAGTTTGCCAATTTCTGATCTAGAGGAAAACAAGGCGGAAGGGGGTGGCGGGAAGCAGCTTAATTAATGGTTTCAGTGAATGGTCAGCCAGTCCAAAAATAACACAAATTGTAGGAAGGAACAGGCCAATGAAAACTGAAAAGACGGATGTTTAAGCAGAGAGGTAAAAATAAGTTGTAACATTGTTCCTCCAGATCAGCAGTTGCACCTGGACAAGGGGCCTGGGAGAGGCAGTTTGGATTATGCTTTAGAGGGTCTAAATGGCAAATCATATTAAAGGCTCTGGCAAGTCCTGCTGCAAAGACGCCTGTTGACCATTGTTGAACCCAGCATTTTCCACAATTTTTTTTTTTTTTAAAGAGGCGGGGTTTCTCCGTTTTGGTCAGATTGGTCACAAACTCCCGACCTCAGGTGAGCCGCCCACCTCGGCCTGCCAAAGTGCTGGGATTACTGGCATGACCCACCTTGCCCTGCCCACAGTCTTATATCACAGAATACTTTTGTGGGTGTGAGTGTGCCCTGTGCACATCCCATGGTCCAGGGGAAGTTTGGGGAAAGCCATCTCAAGCTGTTCCCCTGAATTCCAGAGTCAGAAATGCCAGATGTGCTGAACTAATGATGGAATTTACACAGGAGTTGAGACTTTGCTAATGATGGCAATTCTTATAGAAACAGTACACACTCCATAAGAAAATTAGCTCTGCCACTCCTGTCATTTTGAAGTAAGAATTTCATTTGACCCCCCTCAACACTTCTTTATGGAGCGCCGACCTTTTAGGGAATCACAGGGGCTTCCTTATGAGAAACTAAGAATACACATCTCATAATCCAGCAAGTTGTTCTCCCTGGGGCGAATGTGTCAGTTGCAGAGAAAAGTGGAAAACAAAGAACTGATGAGTCTTGGGGTTGAGCTGAATCAGAATCACGGAGTCCGACAGGAAATTTGGCCAGGTGAGGTGGCTCACACCTGTAATCCCAGCACTTTGGGAGGCCAAGGTGGGTAGGTCACGAGATCGAGACCAACCTGACTAACATGGTGAAACCCCATCTCTACTAAAAATGTAAAAATTAGCTAGGCATGGTGGCGTGTGCCTGTAATCCCAGCTACTCAGCAGGAGAATTGCTTGAACCCGTGAGGTAGAGGTTGCAGTGAGCCGAGATCGTGCCACTGCACTCCAGCCTGGACAACACAGTGAGACTCCGTTTCAAAAAAAAAAAAAAAAAAAAAGACAGGAAATGTAGCAAGCCCTGTTCAGCCTCTTGTGTCTGAGGCCAAGACTGAGGCAGGGGCTTGCCCAAAGTGGCCACTGCAGTTTCCTAGAGGAGGTGGGACAAAAACTAGGGCGAGGGACATAGATTCCAGTTTTACCAAGTATCCGGAAATGGCAAATACACAGAGATAGAAAGTAGATTAGTGGTTGCCAGGGGCTTGAGGGAGAGGGGAATGGGGAATGATTACCTAAGGAGTATGGGATTTCCTTAGGGATTATGAAAACGTTTTGGAACTACATAGGGGTGGTGATTGTGATGTACTGTAGGCAAGCCCCAGAATTGGCTTAGCCTGGGAGTGTTCTTGGATTTGCCTAGGAAGGAATTCAGGTGAGCCAGTGGTGGTAAACAGCAACTGTGGCCGGGCGTGGGGGCTCACGGTTGTAATCCTAACACTTGGGGAGGCTGAGGCGGATGGCTCACCTGAGGTTGGGAGTTCGAGACCAGCCTCGCCAACACAGAGAAACCCCAGTCTCTACTAAAAATACAAAAAAATTACCTGCTTGTGGTGGCGGGCGCCTGTAATCCCAGCTACCTGGGAGGCTGGGGAAGGAGAATCACTTGAACCCAGAAGGTGAAGGTTGCAGTGAGTCAAGATGGCGCTACCTTACTCTAGCCTGGGCAACGGAGTGAGACTCCATCTCAAAACAAAACAAAAAACCAAAAAACCCAGCAACTGTTACTGAGGCGGCAGCGTACAGCACCTGCAGAGCAGTACTGACCTCTAGGCTGTGTGCCGAATCAGAGGCAGTTCTGCAGTCATGTTGATACCCACTTTGAATTATATGCAAATTAAGGGGTGGTATAGCAGAACTTTCTAGAAAAGAGATGTAACTCCTGGGTTGTCGGTTGTTGCCCTAGAAAGGGGTGGTAACTTGTGGATGTTGCCATGGCAATAGTAGACTGACAGCAGGTCTTACAGGGAGGTACTTCTGCCCTGACCTGTTTTAGCTAGTCCTCAATTTGGTCCGGGGTATGAGCCCTGCTTCCAGAGCTGAGTGCCACCTCCTACCTCAGTTGTGTGATAAAAATGTACTAAAGACCTCTGCACTGTGAACTTGAAATGGTGGAAACAGTACATTTCATATTATCTGATTTCTACCCCAATTTTTAAAAAAGGCGGATGATTGAATAATTTCTTGACCGAACCTAGACATCTTAGAGAGTAAAAGGGGTTTATCCCAGGTAAACTGGAAGGTGGTATCACCCTAACAAAAACCATCTTGTTCTGGCTCCTAAGCCAGGGCTCCTTGCACCTGGATGCAACCTGGACTCAAGTTAACAACAGTGTTTTCAGGGTAACCAAAGTGTTCCATTCTGCTGCATCGGGGCACCTCTCATTTTTAGAAAGTTGAATGTCTCCACACTCACTTTCCCCCACAGAGGGTAAATGAAAGGTGCTCCGGACCGTGTTTGTCCCATGCCTTTGAGCCTTTGCATACACATTTGCTCTGCTGACACCAGCCTCCTCCTCCTCTGCTTGGCTGACTTCTCTCCAGTCTCAGGTGTGATGCCTTCTCTTCCAGGAAGGCTTCCCTGACCACTCTTTCTTTGGGCTTGTATAATTCCCATGTCTGCCCCCATCAGGGCACCTCCCAAATTTCAGTGTTTCCTTTCCACCTCCCCTACTACCGTGTGTCCCCGCTACGATCAGGAATGCTTCCCACCGCGTTCCCTGCCCAGGCACAGTCCAGCGAAGACCGTGAGGGCTTTCAGTAGAGATTCACGTGAAGGACATGGGCCCCCATGAGCTGGGTCATGTGGTAACTTGCATTTGGTTCCCTTTATATTTGCTTTTTGGTTGTTTATAGGTTTTTGGTTTTTTTTTTTTTATTGTGGTAAAATATACACCACATTAAATTGACCATTTTAACTGTCTTTAAGTGTACAGCTTGGTGGTGTTAAGTGCACTCACATTGTTGTGTGACCATCATCACCATCCATCTCTAGAACTTTTTCATCTTCTCATTTTGAAACTGTATCCATTAAACAGAACTCCCCATTCCCTCTTCCCCCAACCCGTGGCAACCACCATTCTACTTTCTGTCTTTATGAATTTGCCTGAACACCTCATATGAATGAAATCTCACAGCATTGGTCCTCACATGTCTGGTTTATTTCACTTGGCCTAATGCCTTCAAGGGTCCTCCACCTTGCAGCATGTTGTAAAGTTTCCTTCCTTTTGAAGGCTGAGTAATATTCCGTTACACGGATAGGCTACGTTTTGTTTATCCATCCATTGATGGATACTTGGTTGTTTTCACCTTTTGGTTATTATGCATAATGCTGCTTAGAACATTGGGGAACAAATAATCTGCTTTCAATTTTGGGAGGGTATCCTCTTAGGAGTAGAATTTCTAGATTCCGTGTTTAGTTTTTTGAGGAACTCAAAAACTTTTTTGAGTTTTTTGATGTGCCATTTTATATTCCCACCAGCAAGGTATAAGATTCCTGTTTCTTCACATCCTCTCCAACAGCTGTTTTCTGTTTTTGTTGTTATTGTTTGTTTTGTTTTACTAAGTAACGGCCACTCTCATGGGTGGGAAGTGCCTTTTAATTTGAACGCCATAACAAGCAATTGTTTTAGTTAAGCCCGTGTGGACTTTGCTAGAAATCTGATAGGAAGGGAGGGTGGGATCACAATTCCAGCCACCCACGAGCAAGTCACAGCACTCTAGCCTCGGTTTACTCATCTGTAAATGGAAGTTGTGATAGGACCTGCGTCTTTGGGTTGGTAAAGGGATGAAATAACCCTTGTAAAGCATTTAGTGTAGTGTCTGACACATGGTGTGAGCTTAATAAATGATAGTTATTTTTTATTCTTATTTTTTGAGACAGAGTCTAGCTCTCTCTCCCAGGCCGGAGTGCAACGGTGCGATCTTGGCTCCCTGCAACCTCCGTCTCCTGGGTTCAAGCGATTCTCCTTCCTCAGCCTCCTGAGTAGCTGGGATTACAGGCATGCGCCACCATACCAAGCTAATTTTTGTATTTTTAGTAGAGATGGGGGTTTTATTGTGTTGGCCAGGTGGGTCTTAAACTCATGATCTCGTGATCTGCCTGCCTCAGCCTCCCAAAGTGTTGGGATTACAAGCGTGAGCTACTGCACCCAGCCAAACAATAGTTATTTTTATGCTTTGCTTCTGAAAGTGGGCAGGAGAGAGTCTTAGTACCTGTACCTTTCAATTTGATGATGGAAAGAACACAGCTCAGAGGAAAACCTCTGGTATTAAAATATTAAAAAAAAAAAAATTGTTTGCACAAACAGCATTCATGGACATAAAAAGAAATTTTAAAATTTACAAACAAGTCTGTTCCAGGTCTCCAACCTTTTTTTTTTTTTTTTTTTTCAATTTGTCCTTGTTCTTTTCCAGACCTTGGGTCATTTGTATGAAAAACCTTTGCTATTGGCTCGGCCTTGAATAATAATTAAAAAAAAAAAAAAAAAAAAAAAGGCCGGGCGCGGTGGCTCACGCCTGTAATCCCAGCACTTTGGGAGGCCGAGGCAGGTGGATCACGAGGTCAAGAGATCGAGACCATCCTGGTCAACACGGTGAAACCCCGTCTCTACTAAAAATACAAAAATCAGCTGGGCATGGTGGTGCACGCCTGTAGTCCCAGCTACTCGGGAGGCTGAGGCAGGAGAATTGCTTGAACCCAGGAGACGGAGGTTGCGGTGAGCCAAGATCGCGCCATTGCACTCCAGCCTGGGCAACAAGAGCGAAACTCCGTCTCAAAAAAAAAAAAAAAAAAAAAAGTATCCCTTCTGCTTCCCCTACCAGTTACCCTAAGTGCTTCCCGCTCTCCTGCGCATACCCCCAACCCTCCCTTTCAATGACAACATAGTAGCCCCTTCCCTTTGGCTGAGATACATTTTTTCAGTTTCCCCATTATTGTCAGGCAACCATGTTTTCTGATTCCAGACTTGGGTGTGACGGGATTTTTGTGCCGCTGGGAATTGGAGGTCTGGTCTGCCTGCTGACAGGTTACAGCTTTGTGACATTTCAAATGCTTATGAGTCCTGGCTGGTTTCAACTAGGTGTTATTGCCAGGGGTCTATTCTTGCTGTGTTTGGTTAGATAACACTGCGAAGGACATCTCTGTGCATGTAACTTTTCTTTTGGATTACTTCCAGAGGATCAGTTTTTAGAAGTGGGATTACTGAGTTGAAAAGAAGTTTAAGTGTTTTTGCTGGGGTGAGGGGAAAATATTTGATTTGGAGTCAGAAGACTTGGATTCCAACCCAGCCTCTACCCCTCACTGGCAGTGGGAATTTGAACTGGCTATGTCTGGACCACATTTTTTTCTCATCTGTTAGAATGGTGGTAATTAATAGCTTGAACAGCACAGTTGTTGAGAAGATGAATGGGAGAAGGCGGGAGAAGGCAGAAGATGCACAGAATCATTGAGCCTGGTGCCTGACTCTTGATGTGCGTCCCAAAAATGTTAGTTGAAAGTGAACATTGTGGCCGGTCGCAGTGGCTCACGCCTGTGATCCTAGCACTTTGGGAGGCCGAGGCGGGTGGATCACAAGGTCAAGAGATCGAGACCATCCTGGTCAACATGGTGAAACCCCGTCTCTACTGAAAATACAAAAAAATCAGCTGGGCATGGAGGCGCGTGCCTGTAATCCCAACTACTCAGGAGGCTGAGGCAGGAGAATTGCCTGAACCCAGGAGGCGGAGGTTGCGGTGAGCCGAGATCGCACCATTGCACTCCAGCCTGGGTAACAAGAGCGAAACTCCGTCTCAAAAAAAAAAAGAAAAAAAAAAAGTGAACATTGCCCAATTGCTTTTATAATTTACATCGTTGCCAGCAGCAGATAAGCAAATCCGTTTTCCCACACTCACGTCTACATTGAATATTATTATTTTCTTCTTTTCAGGTGTTTTCTGCACACTGACTTTATGGCCCTTATGGTTCAGACTCTAGATATTGCCATGAACAGGACCCAGGATCCTTCTTACTAGAAGCTCACAGTCTAGTGGAGGAAACAGAGGTAGTCAGCAGGTATTCCTCTGTGCTGGGCAAGAGGGAAGCAGCAAGTGAGATACTGCAGCACGGGAGCCCCTGAACCAGCCCCAGCCCTGGAGCATCAGGGGAGGCTTTCTGGAGGAGGTGGCATTGAGATTAGGTAGGCAGTGAGGTAAGGGTGCTGCAGAGGCATGAAGGTGAGGAAATGTACTCTATGTCTTGTGGCCTGTCTGGGGTTGATTGTGCTGGTATATGAGTGTGTGTGACAGACAGATGGGTTGGGGTCAGTCATTAGACTGAAGCTGGGGAGATGAAGAGGATCTGGATCCTGCAGAGCCTTGGGGAAGAAGTCTGGTCTTTATTCAGAGGGCAGCAGGGAGACCTGAGGGCGTTGAGCAGGGGAATGACATCCTGGCACTTGCGCATTGGAGCATCATCCCTGGCTCCTGCTAGGTGAATGGATTGGAGGAGGCCACAGCTGAGGCAGGCTCCTCAGTCAGGAGGCTGATTTTAAGACAGGGTCTGGCTTTGTCACCCAGGCCGGAGCGCCGTCGTGTTGTCTTGGCCCACTGTAACTTCAGCCTCCTGGGCTCAGGCAATCCTCAGCCTCTTGAGTAGCTGGGATTACAGGCACACACCACCACATCCAGCTGATTTTTGTAGTTTTTAGTAGAGATGGGTTTTTTTTTTTTGTCATGTTGCCCAGTCTAGTCTCAAACTCCTGGACTCGAGTGATCCTCCCACCTCGGCCTCCCAAAGTGCTGGGATTCCAGGCATGAGCCATGGCCCGTGGCCAGAGGCTGATTTTAAATGTCCCTTCTCAGTGAAATCCTCCCTAGCTAGCCCTTCTCACATTCCGTCTTATTCTGTCACTTATGTAACATTCTGGAGATTGTCCTTATGTTGTTGTTTTTGTCTTTTTTTTCATCTTGAATGTCCATTCCATGGAAACAGGGTTTTCCATTTGTTTTCCTCACTGCTGTGTCCCCAGCGCCTGGCCCAGAGCCTGGTACGTAGATGATAATTGCATATTGGAGGGAGTGAGGGAGGAAGGGAGGGAAGGAGGGAAGGAAAGAAGGAAGGAGTGAGCACACTCCACAGTCGTGGGGACAGAGACAGAGGATGCAGGCACTCCAGTGATACTTGACATTTCGATTGGGCCCTTTCTGTCTGACACCCCCAGAGGGCAGACCTCCCGTGCACAGCAGCCCTTCTCCCCTGGGAGGGCACCAGCATGCGCTTTGCCAGTCCATTCCTGGCTCTTTCCATGGCTCACTGCACAGGATGGATTTGCAGATTTTGGGGCTAAGGTCACATACCGGAAGATGCTGAAAAGTGTCAGGACCAGCCCACGCCCTTCGCCAGATGGTGGCATTCCCAGGAAGTGGCAGCCAGAGATGGCTGAGTAAATGACGGATAAGCTCTCAGATAGAATTTAAGGGGGTAATTATGAAAGATCCTCCACAGCTATTAGAATGAATCAACCTCTCTGAATCTGGGAGAAAAGCTGCCAAACTGTTTGGTTTTGAATGGAAGTGCTTTTCTTCCCTTCTTTCTTGTGAATAGCTCGGATTCCCCCAGGAGGCTTCAAGCTCCGTGGCTGTGTCCCCAGCACCATGCACAGAGCCTGGCGCTTGGGAGGGTGGCCGTGAGAGTTTGCAGAAGTAGGGTCAGAAGGGTGGACAAATGAATGCTTTCCAATGATCCTGTTGCTATTGGGTGACTCCCTTCTCAGATAAATGATTTTTTCCCGTACCAAAGGCAGAAAATGGGAATTTTGCACTTTGCAAATTAAGCTTGGGGAGATGAAGTTTGTGGACTTGGCAGGTTCAGCAACAGTAGAGAAGCACTCATTGCTAGCCCACTGCCTGGAGTCAGACTGATGTCCCCTCTGTCATGGTCCCACCACAGCCTCCTGACCTTCCCAGATGGATGCCTTGGTCTCCATCTTCCCTGTGCTGCCCTCTGTGATAATTTACATACTTTTGAAACTAGAAGTCGCTCAGACTTGGTTTCCCGTCTTTCTTTGGGTAATTCTTGTTGACTTGGCTTTGGTCATCATGCTCAGCTAATATACTATTTAAAAAAGAGGCTGGCTGGGCATAGTCGTTCATATCTGCAATCCCAGCACTTTGGGAGGCTGAGGCAGGCAGATCGTGAGGTCAGGAGTTCGAGACCAGCCCAACCAACATGGTAAAACCCGTCTCTACTAAAAATACAAAAATTAGCTGGGTGTGGTGGCGTGTGCCTGTAAACTCAGCTACTCAGGAGGCTGAGAGGCAGGAGAATCACTTGAACCCAGGAGGCGGAGGCTGCGATGAGCCAAGATTGTGCCACTGCCCTCTAGCCTGGGGGAAAGAGCAAGACCCTGTCTCAAAAAAAAAAAAAAAAAAAAGGAGAGGCTGGGTGGCTGGGCATGGTGGCTCACGGCTGTAATCCCAGCCCTTTGGGAGTCTGAGGCAGGCAGATCA
Source organism: Sapajus apella (assembly GCF_009761245.1). NCBI lineage: Eukaryota > Metazoa > Chordata > Mammalia > Primates > Cebidae > Sapajus > Sapajus apella. The sequence continues at coordinate 1,812,275 of NW_022437035.1, forward strand.
CAAGGTCAGGAGATTGAGACCATTATGGCTAACACATTTTATTATAGATGGTGAAACCCCATCTATAATAAAAATAGAAAAAATTAGCCAGGAGTGGTGGCATGCGCCTGTAGTCCCAGCTACTCAGGAGGCTGAGGCAGGAGAATTGCTTGAACCTGGGAGGTGGAGGTTGCAGTGAGCTGAGATTGTACCACTGGACTCCAGCCTGGGCTACAAAGTGAGACTGTTTAAAAAAACAAAACAAATAAAAATAAATAAATAAATAAATAAATAATAGTGAACACATCCACCCCAAGAATAAATAGCAGCTGGCCTCTCTGCAAGTGGGCTTCAGAAATGTTTTGGAAGAGACTAACATCTCTTAAATCAAGTGTAACATATGTGATACATTTAAAGGAAGGTTTTGAAAGCATACAGTTAAATTGGTTTCCTTGTATTTTACAGTAAGTTAAATGAAAACCTGAGAATCATGGGTTTCTAGGGTTGGGTAGGACTTTAAAATATTACGGAATCATCTACTATGGCAGTTTAAAAACTCCTTTTATGGTCAGGTGCAGTGGCTCAGGCCTGTAATCCTTAGCACTTTGAGAGGCTGGGTGGTTCACCTGAGGTTGGGGGTTCAAGACCAATGTGAACAACATGGAGAAACCCCGTCTCAACTTAAAAAAAAAAATACGAAATTAGCATGGTGTGGTGGCGCATGCCTGTAGTCCCAGCTACTCGGGAGGCTGAGGCAGGAGAATCTCTTGAACCTGGGAAGTGGAGGTTGAGGTGAGTGGAGATCTCACCAAGAGCGAAACTCTGCCTCAAAAAACAAAACAAAAGAAAAACTCCTTTTACTTTTCTTTGTTCATTGATTTATTAATTCATTCATTGATTTATTAATTTATTAATTCATTCATTGACTTATTTGCACAACTGTATTTACATACCAGACATTTGCTGGGCATTTGCAGTGGCAACTTGGCAGGTAATTCAAGACCTAAAGCAGACGACGGGTCACAGAGGGACAGTTTGGTGCAGAGTACTGTGGATCAAGGGTCTTAGTTTCTCTTGTCCTTCCCCTTTTCCTTCCATGCGGTATAGTCACTGAGAGGGGTTCAAGGATCCGAAAGTGGGGTGACATTTGTGTACCCAGCAGACGGTTGCTGTTGGTGACTCTTTTCCCGGGAAAATTCATGCAGAGAAGCATTCATTCCACATTTAGGCAGGTGAGCTGGCGTGACAGTGTGACGTTGGTGCAGCAGGTGCCTGCCCTCAGGGTGGAGCTCCGCTGTGTGGCCCCCAGTGAAACTGATAGGGGTCTCCGGGTGAGGGGTGGTGGATTGAGCTTCTGGCTGAACACTTTGCAGCTCTTTGGTTCTGTCATCCAGCAGCCACAGCCACAGTTAGAGTAACTCATCGTAGGTCCCAGACTGCTTAGAGTCATTTGGCATGAGGTTCATGGTACCTGGACTTAGCATCTTAGAGAGTGGGCAGCAGGGGCAGAAGAATATTTTTTCATTCATTGACTTTTTCACTCAACAATGATTTATTTCTCTGTTCAATAATCATGTATCTGGTGCTTTTCTGTGCCAGACTGCTGTGCTAGCTGCTAGGGATTTGGGGTGTCCCCAGGGGGGCCTACCCTAGAATGGGAGAGGCTGATGTGACAGATGATGTCCTATGAAACGTAGCAGTGCAGCTATGCTGAGTTCTGCCAAGCCTTCAGGTGTATGTGATGCTCCTTGAACAGGTGGGGGGGGTTGTACCAGGTTGAAGGGGGACAGAGATGTCTGAGGGGTGTGTCTGTGTCTGTATCTGTGTGTGAGCAAGATGCTTGTCCCAGGGAGCAGGCGTAGCATGTGTGAAGGCCCTGAGGAGGCGTTTGGAGGGCTTCGAAGAAGTGCAATGTCCAAATACTGCTGATGAGCAGAAGCAGCTCCTGAATGAGTCGGCACCTTGAATGCTCAGTAGGTATCTCTAAGTCAAGTGAGGTTTTCAGGACCACCAGTTCCAGTTCTAGGCAATTAATCCTCCTCTTTGCCCCCACATCCACATTAAAGAAGTGACATTTGGGCCGGGCGGGTGGATCACGAGGTCAGGAGATCGAGACCATCCTGGTCAACATATAGTGAAACCCTGTCTCTACTAAAAATACAAAAAATTACCTGGGCATGGTGGCACTTGCCTGTAGTCCCAGCTACTCGGGAGGCTGAGGCAGGAGAATTGCTTGAACCCAGGAGGAGGAGGTTGCAGTGAGCGGACATCGTGCCATTGCACTCCAGCCTGGGTTAACAAGAGCGAAACTCGGTCTAAAAAAAAAAAAAAAAAGTGACATTTGTTACCCAGTTGTAATTGCTTATGTGCGTGTGTGTATGTGTGTTTCTTACAGAAGACTGAGTTTCATGGTTGCAGGGCATATTTCATGCTCATCTTTGTGTACACCATAGGTGCTCAATAAACATGTATCAGAGAACAGGGATGATTTTTATTGAGCACGTACTGTGGGCTCTGCACTATTTATGCGCACGTACATATAAGGCTACAAAATCAAAAAGCCAAAAGGAGCATACGTTTTACAAGCTGGAGTAGATGCCAGCGGATGCATTTGGAGCCTGAAAGCTTTTGTGCCGTCTGTTCCCATGCTGCCAGAACTCCGGAACTGAGGCTGTCATCCCGTATCTCCCCAGACCTGCTGAAACTCAGCCTGCTGGGACGAGTCTGCTTCCCCCCCTCCTGTTTCTGCCATGGAAGTGTGTGGACAGCCCTGTTGACGATGACATGTGACACCATTGGCTTTCCCTGGCAGTCACACCCCCTGACCCACGGCCTGCCAGCTTGGGTAAGTGGGGTCCATGCTTGACCCGAGCTTGAGGGCTGGAGCGTCCGTGTCGTGGAGATCGCCTTTGGGTTTTGCCAGAGAATTTTCTCTCTGTCCTTTGAATCCTGTCATTGTTTCATGTCTCATGTCCTGGCTATTACGTATGTATCCCCGATCAGGGTTTCCAGAGGTCACAGGGGCTGGCCCTAAAGGCAAATGGCCCTGATTCTGGGTGGGATTCTGGAGCCTTAGAGCTCTGACTGGGGTCTTTGTGGATGTAAATTCTCCAGTTCTCATATTCTTCATATCTGCCCCTCCATTCTGCTTCTAACCGCGTCTAGACAGTGTTCTCCAGTTCGGAGACATGGAATCTGTTAGCACCATCGAGCGTGTGAGGAAGAGAAAATATCAAAATCTGTCTGCCTTTCTTTCCTGGAGGCTGCTGAGTGAGTCAGAACCGGGGGAGCAGTGTGGGGCCCCAAGGAAGGGAAGTGGAGAGGCTTGTGTTTAACTAAAATACCTTGGACTTTTTTAGTCTATCTAGGTGGGGGCCAGCCGGGGGCAGTTTCACAGGGAAGGAAAACACCGGCATGAAGGGGGAGCGAGAACAGCAACTTACCTGGCACTTTTTAAGACCAGAAAGGAAGAAAAAATGATTTTTAAAAAGGCAGAGCCGAGTGGGTGGTGGACTTGGGGTTAGGTTTCAGCTGCGTGATTGTAGGCAGGTCTGCGATCTCTCTGGGCCCTTCCCCATCGTCTCCGTGAGGGAGATAATGATCCTTCCTGGAGGATGAATGAGAGGAAGGGCCCTGCTTTGAGAAAACCTCAGCTAGCGGGGTGAACAAGAGGCTTCTGCCCGAGCTGCTGCAAAATGGGGTCTCCTAATTATACCCACTAAAGAACGTTGTGTTGAGGATGAGATTTGTAAAACACAAGAAGCACGTGGCATAGCTCGAGATCTCACTTATGGGAAGCCCTCACTGTTGGATGTTTCTATTATTATTATTATTATTATTTTGGGAGATGGAGTCTTGCTCTTGTTGCCCAGGCTGGAGTGCAGTGGCGCGATCTTGGCTGACTGCAACCTCTGCCTCCTGGGTTCAAGTGATTCTCCTGCCTCAGCCTCCTTAGTAGCTGAGATTACCGGTGTGCGCCACCATGCCTGGCTAATTTTTTACTTTACTTTAGTAGAGATGGTGTTTCACCATGTTGGCCAGGCTGGTCTTGAACTCCTGACCTCAGGTGATCCACCTGCCCCGGCCTCCCAAAGTATTGGGATTATAGGCGTGAGCCATTATGCCTGGCCAGATGTTTCTCTTTTTATTAAGAATGTGAAGGCAGTTAGCATAAAATGCATTTTCAAAAAAAAAAAGAACCACAAAGCAAACAAAAGCAGGTTCAGTGAGAAAAATCAGAATGGCTTTTTTAAATGGCATCTGGAAGTGTGGGGGATGGGAAAGAAAAGAGACAAAAGGACGATTGGGTGGGGTTGGTGGCGAGGGCATGGGTTCCAAGGTCACTAACCAGCTTTGTGCTCCCAGGCACTCCTGAGCTGCATTGCTGTGTGGCCTGCAGTAGGTCACTTGCCTTCTCTGTGCTAGATGCTTAGCACACACTTGTGATGAGGATCACCTGGGATGTGGGCGGGCTCTGCAATGGGAAAACAGGGTAACAGGAGTGAGGGAATGTGAGGACGCTCCCGCTGAGGCTTTTGCAGGGAGTGTGTGTGGTGTGAGTTTGGCGTCAAACCTGGTTTCAAATCCTGACTACACCTCTTACTTCCTGGGTGACTCCAGGCCAATTACTTGGCCTCTCTGAGCTGGTTTCCTTATCTGTACAGCAGAGATCACTGCTTTTTGCCTTAGTGCTGGCCGCTAGATGAGCTGAGTCAGGGAAAAGTCCTCCAGCGAGTGTTGATGCCTTTTTACACCCTCGAAGCTGGAACGCACTTCAGGGATGGGCGTTTAGTCCACTCCCTCCTCCAGAGCTCAGAGATGGGGCGAGGCAGGCCCCAGCCTGCCCAGCGAGGTCAGCAGAGGGCTGTCGCATGGAATCTGGGGCTCAGGACTCTGTCCCATGTCTCCAAACCATTCTGCTTCAACCCAGACACTGACTGTTTGCCAAATGTCCTTTTTTGTTCGTTTCGTGTGTTTAGCACGTGCCTCTCCGTTCTCGATGTTCCTGACCCCCATGGATCCACGACCGTAGCCATGGCCACGCGGGTGGAGGTGGGCTCCATAACGCCCTTGACGGCGGTGCCGGGCCTGGGTGAGATTGGCAAGGAGGACACCTTGACGAGGACCTACTTCCTCCAGGCTGGCGATGCCTCTGGGGCTCCCCCAGCACGGATCTTGGAGGCGAAGAGCCCCCTGCGGAGCCCGGCCCGCTTACTCCCTCTGCCAAGGCTCGCCCCCAAACCTTTCTCGAAGGAGCAGGACGTGAAGTCGCCTGTCCCATCTCCGCGGCCCGGTTCGACCGGACCTTCTCCCTCTGGGGGGCCCCCTGAGGAGCCCGCAGCAAAGGACCCGGACAAGAGGATGCCCGGCTGGGTGGGGCAGGAGGTGGGCAGCGGGGAGGGCCTGAGGGCAGGCTCGTCCCTCTTCCACAAGGCTGCGTTCCTGCGGCCCAGCTCCAACACCATGATTCTCTTCGAAACCACAAAAGGCGGCCCCACGCTGGGGAAGGCGGGCAGCGAGGGGGCCGAGGAGGCCAAGCCGGGTGTGACCGGCTCGCGGCCTGAGGTGGCCGCCAAGCCCGCCCTGCCCACCCGAAAGCCTGCGGGGACCCTTCCCCGGTCAGCGCCCCCGTCACGGGACACAAAGCCGCCTATACCCCAAGAGGAGGCAGGCCAAGACCAGCCTCCCTCAAAGGCCAGCAGTGTGGAGGACACGGCACGCCCCACGGTGGAGCCCAGGCCTCGCCTGAAGAGAAGGCCCGTGTCCGCCATTTTCACCGAGTCCATTCAGCCTCAGAAGCCAGGCCCCAGCGCGGTGGCCACCGTGGGCAAAGTGCCCCCCACCCCTCCCGAGAAGACGTGGGTGAGGAAGCCCAGGCCCTTGTCCATGGACCTCACGGCCCGCTTTGAGAACAGAGAGGCCTTGCTGAGGAAGGTGGCCGATGAGGGAAGTGTCCCCACAGCCGGGGACACGGCTGGGCTGGACAGGCCCAGAGCAGAGGGCAAGCCGGACCAGGAGTGTCTAGTCAAGGCGGAGGCTCCTCTTCGTGATCCTGATTCGGACTTCCTGGAGGTGGCCAAGAAAATCCGTGAACGGAAGGAGAAGATGCTTTTGAAGCAGGAGATGGGCAGTCCCAGAGCCCCGGGGGGCTCAGCCAGGGTCACCCCCAGCAATGACCAGCGTCCCTGGGAAGAAAAGGCCAAGATGGACCTGGAGCCAGAGAAGGCTGCTGAGTCCCCCTCGCCCAGGCTGGGAAGGGGCCTAGAACGCGCTGAGGTTAAGAGCAGGGCGGACGACGGGGAGGCCGGGGGCGAGTGGGTCTCCAGGGGGAGTGTCAGGAAGTGCATCAGCCTGTTTCGGGAGGACAGCGCCTTGGCCTTGGCAGTGGGGTCCGAACCCCCTCTGGCTACCCCTGCGTCCCCATCAGTGGCACCAGAGACGGAGAAGGGGGTTGTGAGCGTCCAGGAGCGGATCAAAGGCTGGGCTGCCGAGGGCTCCGAGGCCAGGCCCGAGGTCAGGAGGAGGACATTCCAGGCTCGGCCGCTGTCGGCGGATTTGACCAAATTGTAAGTAGGCACGTCCCACACGCCTCCCTCAGTCGCCCACCCAGAGACCCTGAGGAAGAGGAAACCAGGCTCCCCGCTGGGCACCTGCCACCCCCTCAGTTCACCCATAGCCCAAGAGGAGGTAGCAGCAGTGTCCATTTCTCAGATGAGGAAGGAGAGAGACGGAGAGGCAGGGGACGGCCAGCCAGCGGGCCCAGAGCTCAATTTTCATGGCTTTTCTCAGCTTCGGATGTGCTGTGTGATTGAAGTGGGAGCTGTGTGCCCATGTCACGGAGGCAGAGCAGAAGGTTGGGAGCTGGATTATCATGCCAGCCCAGCCGTCGCTAAGCCTTTCTTCTCTAAAGTCAGAGAGAACACTTAAGATTAGGCCTAAGCCTCTATGAGTGGCCCAAAAAATAAACTCAGAGGACTGAAGGTAATTTGGGCAAGTCAGTTTGTTAATGATGATATTCTAAGTTTCTAAGTCAGTTGGTTAGTAATGATCTTTTTTTGGAGACTGGAGTTTTGCTCTTGTTGCCCAGGCTGAGTGCAGTGGCACCATCTTGGCTCACTGCAACCTCCACCTCCTGGGTTCAAGTGATTCTCCTGCCTCAGCCTCCCGAGTAGCTGAGGTAACAGGTACCTGCCACCACGCCCAGCTAATTTTTTTTTTTTTGTATTTTTAGTGGAAACAGGGATTTCACCATGTTGGCCAGGCCGGTCTCAAATTCCTGACCTCAAGTGATCCACCCATCTCAGCCTCCCAAAGTGCTGGGATTACAGATGTGAGCCACTGCACCTGGCCTGTGATATTCTAAGTCAGTTGGCTAATAATGGTGTTCTAAGCTTGGCCCACCTCCGACATCTCTTCTTTGTTTTCCCACAAGTGGCCACAACAGAGAGATGCCACCGGGCATGATCGACCGGCTCTTAATGGCATGCATGCCACTGGCATACTTGTCCGGGGTGGAGCTTGCAAAGGCAGGATCTCTGGGCAGACTGCCCTCGCGGCCCTGGGAACCAGGACAGCCAGCTGGGCCAAAGCTAGACCACTGGCCCTTAGCACATTAGAATAACCTAGAAAAATGCCAATGCCTGGGTCCCACCCCTAGAGATTCCAATTCACTTGGTCTGGGGAGGGTCTCACTCATATTTTGGTAGGTTTTAAAAGCTTCCAAGTCAATCTTATGTGCAGCCAGGCCTGAGAACCCCTGAGTTAAGATATCAGAGAAGGACACCTATGCCAGGGTCTTCATCTGCTTCCTCTCATTACATCCTCGAAGAGCCTTGGAGAGGCCGTGCGATTATCCCCATCTGACAGATGGGGAAGCTGAGGCTCTGAGTTTGCTTGACATAACTCATCTCAGCCTCACACATCCCAGGAGGCAGACCCTGGCTTCCGGAGTGTGGGTTAAGTTTTAATGGTTTGATTTCTCTCCCTTTCCTTTTCTTCAAAGTCCCCAGCTTCGAACTAAGCACATGCTACATCTTCAGGTATTTATGCCAGAGAGCTCTCCGGAGATGGAGAGATTCTAGTTCTATACCTTCTTCCCTTTTAAAGGTAGGGAAAACGAGGCCCAGAGAGGGATAGTGACTTGGCTCTGCTGATCCAGAGAGGTAGAGACAGACCTGGGCCCCCACACATTCCCTGATGGCCCATTGCCCTCGAGTCTGGGGGCTGCTCTGAGGTGGGGCTGCTGTTTTACCTGGCATTGCTAACAGCAGCCATTCATTATCCCTCCTGGGGCATCTTCACTCTTCCCTAAACGCCCTCACGTAGCTATTAGGGCCCTGAGTAGCCTCTTATCTGCCCTATAAAAGGGAGGGGCAGGTGTTAATTATCCCCTTTTGATAGATGAAGAAACAGAGGCTCAGGTGAGGTCACAAGGCTAACCCAAGCTCCCCCAGTGAGGAGGCAGTAGAGTTGGCACTAACCCGGGTGTCTTCGCCCAGCCTGGGGCTCCTTCCACCCCACGATGCTGTGTTTAAGGTAGGCTCTCCCCACTGGGCAGCTCTCGTCTCCGTAAGTGGAAAGGAAATGTCCTTTCTGAAGGTTAATTGGCCTGGGCTCCTGAGTTGGTGTGTGGGCTGGGGGGAAATAACAGCTTCTAGCTCCGGACAAGTAACTTGGATCTCTGTACCAGGTTTTCAAGTTCAGCTTCAAGCAACGAAGTCAAATATGAGAAGTGTGCTGAGCTGAGCGGGGAGCTTCCTAAGGAACCGAGAGAAAAGGTAAGGAGTGGCTGTGTGGCACATCTCTCTTTAACTAGCAGGCAGTTATGGCTGCTGGAAGCAGAGCCTCCATCATCTCCTAGACCCAGGAAAGAATCAGAAACATGTCATGCACACGATAAAACATTTTTTCTTCTAACGTTGGGACTTTGAAGTTTATTCTGGCATGAAGACTTGTGATTCGCACTCCCAGATGTTAAATGCTGTTAACCAATGTATCAGGTATTTTTTTCTTTGCAAAGAGGCAGAGGGGCATGGCTTTCTTATATGTAGGAGTGCCTGCCTTATTAAGATACTAACGTTTAGGTGTAAGATGTTAACAGAAACTCCCTCAAGCTCCTTCATAATGGCTCTTAATGCCGTCCCCCTACTTACCACCTAGCCACAGAAGGAAGAATTAGGTGGCTCGACACAGTGGCTCACATCTGTAATGCAGCACTTTGGGAGGCTGAGGTGGTGGGAGGATTGCTTGAGCCCACAAATTTGAGACCAGCCTGGGCAACGTTGTGAGACCCTATCTCTAAAAGAAAAAAATATATATTTTTTAAAATTAGCTAGATGTGGTTGTGTATGCCAATGGTTCTAGTTATTCCAGAGGCTAAGGCAGGAGGACTGCTTGAGCTCAGGACTTTGAGGCTGCAGTGAGCCATGACTGTTCCACTGCACTCCAGTTTGGGTGACAGAGTGAGGCCTCTTTTTTTTTTTTTGAGATGGAGTTTTGCTCTTGTTACCCAGGCTGGAGTGCAATGGCGCGATCTCGGCTCACCGCAACCTCCACCTCCTGGGTTCAGGCAATTCTCCTGCCTTAGCGTCCTGAGTAGCCGGGATCACAGGCACGTGCCACCACGCCCAGCTAATTTTTTGTATTTTTAGTAGAGACGGGGTTTCACCATGTTGACCAGGATGGTCTCGATCTCTTGACCTCGTGATCCACCCGCCTCGGCCTCCCAAAGTGCTGGGATTACAGGCTTGAGCCACCGCGCCCGGCCTAGTGAGGCCTATCTCTAAAAAATAAGAATATAAATTAAAACAGAAAGAAGTAGGTTACCAGCAATTAAATTGCTTGAAAAGTATTATTATCTGATCAATTTAATAAGAGAAAGCTCATAAATAACTGCTAGCTATAACCAGTTTGTGACTGATGCTTTCTGCAGAGTCTTAGTTTTTTTTTTTAAAAACAGCTTTAATTGACATACAGTTGACATACAGTAAAGAGCACAGATTTAAAACATTAAACGTGGCTAGGCGCCATGGCTCACGCCTGTAATCCCAGCACTTTGGGAGGCCAAGGTGAGTGGATCACGAGGTCAGGAGATCGAGACCATCCTGGCTAACATGGTGAAACCCCGTCTCTACTAAAAGTACGAAAAAAATTAGCCGGATGTGGTGGCACATGCTTGTAATCCCACAGCTGCTGGGGAGGCTGAGGCAGGAGAATTGCTTAAACCTGGGAGACAGAGATCGCAGTGAGCCAAGGTGGTGCCACTGCACTCCAGCCTGGCGACAGAGTGATACTCCATCTCAAAAGAAAGAAAAAAGAAAAGGAAAAAAGTACACATAACATAAAATACACTATTTTAACTTTTTTTATTTTTTGAGATGGAGTCTTGCTCTGTCACCAGGCTGGAGTCCAGTGGCCCAATCTCGCCTCACCGCAGCCTCCGCCTCCTGGGTTCAAGCGATTCTTCCGCCTCAGCCTCCCGAGTAGCCAGGACTACAGGCACGTGCCATGACGCCCGGCTATTTTTTTTTATTTTTTAGTAGAGACAGGGTTTCAACATGTTGGCCAGGATGGTCTCGATCTCTTGACCTCGTGATCTACCCGCCTTGGCCTCCCAAAGTGCTGGGATTACAGACGTGAGCCACCATGCCCGGCCCTATTTTAACTATTTTTAAAGAAAAATAATGAGTTTTTTGAAGTTTACAAAATTTATAAAGTTTCAAAAATTCACAGTCTAATATATATACATATATGTAAATAATACAACAAAGAGAGAGTTCTGAAAGGCTCTTCAAGGATCATAACCCATTGCTAAGAGCTGTTTTCCAGGAAGGGGGACTGGTATTTGAACAAGGGAACAAAAAAGATTTGAATTTTGGCCGGGCACAGTGGCTCATGCCTGTAATCCCAGCACTTTGGGAGGCTGAAGTAGGCGGATCACAAGGTCAGGCGATTGAGACCATCCTAGCCAACATGGAGAAACTCTATCTCTAATAAAAATACAAAAAAAAAATTAGCCAAGCGGGGCGGTGCATGCCTGTAATCCCAGTTACTCGGAGGCTGAGTCAGGAGAACCGCTTGAACCCTCGAGGCGGAGGTTGCAGTGAGCCAAGATTACGTGACGGCACTCTCTCGCAGACAGCAAGAGTGGAATGAACTTTGTTGTATTGTTTAGATTTTTTTACAGTCAGAATGGATTCATATATTGTTTATGTAAAATTTACATATTAAAATAAACAGGCCGGTTGTGGTGGCTTGTGCCTGTAATCCCAGCACTTTGGGAGGCTTAGATGGGTGGATCACTTGAAGTCAGGAGTTCAAGACCAGCCTGGCCAACATGGTGAAACCCCGTCTCTACTAAAAATCCAAAAATTAGCTGGGTGTGGTGGTGAACGCCTGCAGTCCCAGCTACTCGGGAGGCTGAGGCAGGAGAATCGCTTGAACCTGGGAGGCGGAGGTTGCAGTGAGCCGAGATCAGGCCACTGCACTCCAGCCTGGTGACAGAGCAAGAATCCTTCTCAAAAACAAAACAAACAAAAGAACTCAAATATATATATATATATTTTGAACTGTCAAACACTGTTCAGACCAAATATATATTTATATATATTTTAGAGCCCTTCAGTGGCATTCCATCATTTACAGCAGGGGTTAGTAAACTGGCCCTGCCCTTATTACAACCATTTTAAAGTGTGCAATTGAGTGGCATTAAGGATGTTTTCAGTGTTGTACAAGCATCTAGTTCCAGAATTTTCTGTCACCCCAAATGGAAACCTTGTATCCTCATCCCCCATTCCCAGGCATCCACTAATCCACTTTCTGTCTTTATGGATTTACCTATGAGATATATATTATATGCTGTATATAAATGGAGTCATATAATATGTAGCTTTTTGGCTTCTTTCGCTTACAAATATATTTATCTATCTATCTATATGTATATATACATATATATATATATATATATTTTTTTTTTTAGACAAAGTCTCCCTCAGTTGCGAGGCTGGAGTGCAGTGGTGTGAGCTTAGCTCACTGCAGCCTCTGCCTCCTGGGTTCAAGCAATTCTCCTGCCTTAGCCTCCCGAGCAGCTGGGACTACAGGCCCACACCAGTACGCCCAGCTAACTTTTATTTTCAGTAGACACAGGGTTTTACCATGTTGGCCAGGATGGCCTCAATCTCTTGACCTTGTGATCCACCCTTCTCGGCCTCCCAAAGTGTTGGAATTGTGGCTGGGAGCCACTGTGTCAGGCCAGTTTTTCAAAATTCATCTACAATGTAGCATGAATCAGTATGTAATTCTTTTTATTTATTTATTTTTTTGAGACCGGGTTTGCTCTGTTGCCCTGGCTGGAGTGCAGTGGCGCGACCGTGGCTCACTGCAATCTCCGCCTCCTGGGTTCAAGTAATTCTCCTGCCTCAGCCTCCTGAGTAGCTGGGATAACAGGCGTGCACCACCATAGCCGGCTAGTATTTTTCGTAGAGACGGGGTTTCACCATGTTGGCCAGGCTAGTCTCCAACTCTTGACCTCTAGTGATCCTTCCACCTCGGCCTCCCTAAGTGCTAGGATTACAGGTGTGAGCCACTGCACCCAGCCTTTAATTCCTTTTTAGAAGACTTTTTTTTTTTCTAGAGACGAGGTCTTACTATTTTGCCCAGGCTGGTCTCGGACTCCTGGAGTTTAGGGATCCTCCCATCTCAGCCTCCTGAAGTGTTGGGATTACAGGCGTGGGCCACTGCACCCAGCTCGGTCTGCTGCTTTCTGTGGTCACAGATGCCTGTGCAGTAGTCCATCGTTTGGGATAGGATAGCAAGCTTTGGCCAGTGCCCTTCAGTGAGCATTAGGGTTGCTTCTGTGTTCTTCTGCTCGCACCAACTGGGCTGTCTCAACTCTCTTGTTGGTGTAGACTTGTGCTTGTGGGCAGAGTCCTGGGAGGAACTTGGCTGGATAAAAGAAAATGAGTATTTTTTTTTTTTTGAGATGGAGTCTGGCTCTGTAGCCCAGGCTGGAGTGCAGTGGCGCAATCTTGGCTCACTGCGACTTCTGCTTCCCAGGTTCTGGTTCAAGCAATTCTCCTGCCTCAGCCTCCCAAGTAGCTGGGATTACAGGCACGAGCCACCATGCCCAGCTAATTTTTGTATTTTTTAGTAGAGACAGCGTTTCACCATGTTGGCCAGCCTGGTCTTGAGCGCCTGACCTCATGATCCACCTGCTTCAGCCTCCCAAAGTGCTGGGATTACAGGCATGAGCCACCTTGCAGGGCCAGAAATGAGTATTTTAACGTCGGGATAGATATACTGCATTGCCCAAAGTCGGGTCCTTTTATGTTGTCTCCAGCAGTATCTGAGTGTCCATTTATCCACATCCTCACCCACACTGGGTGTATTCATTCTTTTCAATTTTATAGTATTTCATTGTTTTAATTATGCAAACGGCCCTTTCAGTCACCTCACTTTTTCCTTTCCATCTCAAATCCTTTAACATTGAGATATTTCTTTCTGTTTTTGTTTCTTTCCAGCAAAAGGAGGGGCATGGTTTGGATAAAACCTGCACCCCAAGAAGCCCCTGGAAGTCTGGGACCCTCCAAGAGAAGTCCAGGCGGACGGAGCAGACGGTTAGCTCTAACCAAGACCCTGACAGCCGTCACGGTAAAAGCTCAGTGGAGGCCCCGTGCCCTTCTGACATCACTCGGGAAGATGACCGGAGCTTCCAGACTGTGCGGGCCACCATGTTTGAGCACCATGTGGAGAGACACACGGTGGCTGAGCAGTCCGGACGTGGTCTTTCCACACCCCCTGGTGACATGGCCGATGCCCGTGTCTCAGAACCCAGGCCGAGGCCTGAGATGGGCTCTTGGCTGGCCAGGGACCCACCAGACGTGACAAAACTCAACAAAGAGAACTCCAGGGGGTGTGACCATCCTGAGACGGAGAAATTGGGAAGAACCGCCCTTTTGAACGGTGAACTCAGACCGTATCACACGCCTCTCCAGGAAAAATACCTTTTGGCTGAAAGACTCAGTAATAACCCCTTGGACAACACTCCCACTTCCCAGAGGGTTCAGCCCAGGTATGACGTTGTGCATGCAGTGGGGGAGCGTGTGCACAGCGAGCCCGTCTCACCCGCGCCGGAGGAGAAGGCGGTCACGCTCCGCAGCCGCAGATCCTGGCTGAAGGACAGGCAGCTGTCCCAGGAGGTCACCCCTACTGACCTGGAGTATGGTCTGGAAGGTCAGGCAGGGTCCGTCCAAAGGGCCAGTTTGATTTGGGAAGCTCGAGGGATGCCTGAGGCCAGTGGGTCGAAGTCACCCAAATGGATAGGCGGGGTGGTGGTGAGCTCACACAAGGCCACCGCAGTGGGTGGCGAAGAGCACTGTGCTCCCGGCACCACCCCCGGCAGGGCCTTCAAGGCTGCCGTCTGGGAAACCCAGCATGAGAGGCCAGAAGGGGCCAGAAGCAAGCCAGGGGCCGGAGCAAGGGGTCCACCCCAGGGATGCCCCCTGGATCCTCCTTCCAGGGCAACGAATGGGCCTTCTGACTCCCAAGCACGAACACATCCAGATGCATTTTCTGTGCAGAAAGTGCCCTTTGTTGTGGCTGCCAGGGAGGGTGATCTAGGGCCAGCCTGGGTGCCGCAGCCTGCAGTCAAAATGCGGAAAGCCAGCCCCACGGACCAGAGAATGGACAGATGGCGGCGGCGGACTTTACCCCACAACGTGAAGTTTGACACGTTCAGTTCTCTGGTTCCAGAGAACTCTTCACAGGTGGGCCACAGACAGACAGAATATGTGAGCCCCACAGCCAGTGCCTTAAGAAAACCTCAGCTATCCCACTCCAGGGTGGAGACCCAGGAGGTGAGCCCAGGCGCTTCATGGGACCAGACCTCCCCAGCAGCGAAGCAAGGGTCACCTGTGGAACCCAAGGCGACATTTTTTGCAGTCACCTATCAGATTCCCACTACTCAAAAGGCAAAGGGCGTGGTTCTGTCAGGGGCTGAAAACTTGCTGGAACATTCTAGAAAAATCACTCCACCCTCTTCTCCTCATTCTTTAACATCCACTTTGGTTTCTCTTGGCCATGAAGAGGCACTGGAGATGGCAGGTAGTCAAATGTGGATGAAGGGACGAGGGCATGAAAATGCAAGCGTTTCAAAAACTCTGAAGCCAACAGACCGTCCATTATCTCTTGGGGCCAGGATTCTGGACCCTTTCAGTGGAAGAATCATTGATGTGGATGCCTTACGGAGTCATTGGGGATCCGAAGACAGTCCTCATCTTCAGAACGATCGCAAGGAAAGTGGGAACAAGGTGTCCCCCAGCGGCGAAACTCCCCAAACCACCCCGACTCTGAGGAGTCGTCCAAAGGATCTCCCTGTGGGAAGGAAGACTGATGTGATCAGTGAGACGTTCCCAGGTAAAATCAGAGAAGGCTACAGATCCAGCGTTCTTGACATTGATGCCCTGATGGCTGAGTACCAGGAGCTGTCGCCGAAAGTCCCCAGGGAGGCTCAGGAGAGGAGGAGGAGTCCCACGGCAGAGTCCAGCACGTTGCCTCGGGGGAGGCCAGGCCAGCCAGGCAGGGTGGAGCAGAGAAGGAGGAGCCTGAAGGAGGTGCCTGATGCTGGGGGTCTCTGGAAACCGGCCAGCTCTGCCGAAATCAACCACAGTTTTACTCCTGGCCCAGGCAGGCAGCTGGCAGAGACCCTAGAAGCAGCCATAGGCACCAAATCTAGCTCTCCCTTCTGGGCTCTGCCACACTCGGCTCCTTCTGAAAAGTATCCAGGGGTCTCTCCTGTCTCTGTGGATCCCAGGAAAAAAACCTTGGGGTTTGCTGAGGATGACAGAAAGGCCTTTGCCAGTAAATACCACGTTGCAAAGTATCAGAATTACCTGGCTGAGTCAAAGCCCTCCGGTTGGGAGGATCCAAGCAGTGGGGTCAGGGTGTCGCCCAAATCACCCCCCACTGACCAGAAGAAAGGGACCCCAAGAAAATCCACCAGGCAGGGAGAGGAGGGCAGTATGGCCCATTGGGGTGACCACCCACGTGACTGTGGATGGGGGCCGCTGGATATCAAGAGGGCCTACTCGGAGAAGGGGCCCCCCGCCAACATCCGAGAGGGCCTGTCCATCATGCACGAAGCCAGGGAGAGGAGGCGAGAGCAGCCCAGAGGGAGGCCCAGCCTTACTGGAGAGAATTCGGAGGCCAAAATGGGACCCTGTTGGTGGGAGTCAGGGACTCGAGACGGTCAGAAGGTAAGTGCCAAAGCTTTTTAAAATTTTGTCAAACATGGATTAAAGATCTAGTCCAGGGGGCCAAAACTCAGATTTCGTGTGGCCCACATGGGTACGTAAATGAGTGGAGTCAGGCTGGGTATGAGGCTCCTGGGAGTGGTGTGGATTGCGGCAAATGGAGAGCTCATGCCCTGTCTGTCCAGGCTGGAATGCAGTGGCACAATCATAGCTCACTACAGCCGTAGCCTCCGGGGCTCAAGCCATCCTCCCACCTCGGCCTCCTAAGTAGCTGGGACAACAGGTGTGCACCACCATGCTTGGCCAATTTTTTATTTTTTGTAGAGGTGGAGTTTTGCCATGTTGCCCAGGCTGGTCTCAAACTCCTGGGCTCAAGTGAGCCTCTTGCTTTGGCCTCCCAAAGTGCTGAGATTACGGATATGTGCCACCACGCCTGGCCCAGCTAGTTTTTCACAGGTGGGAATGGTGGCCTTGAGATGGCAGACATTATTTATCAAGAGAATCAGAAAATCTTGATATTTATGTGTAATCTTCACATTAGGAAATGAGGAGAACTTTTTTTCTTTTTTCTTTTTCTTTTTTGTTTTGTGATGGAGTTTCATTCTTGTTGCCCAAGCTGGAGTGCATTGGTGCAGTCTTAGCTCACTGCAACCTCTGCCTCCTGGGTTCAAGCGATTCTCCTGCCTCAGCCTCCTGAGTAGCTGAGATGGCAGGGGTTGTGCCACCACGCCTGGCTAATTCTTTGTATTTTTAGTAGAGACGGTGTTTCACCATGTTGACCAGGCTGGTTTTGAATTCCTGACCTCAGGTGATCTGCCTACCTCGGCCTCCCAGAGTGCTGGGATTACAGGCGTGGGCCACTGCGCCTGGCCGAGAACTTATTTTTAAAATCGCCGTCAGCTCAAACAAGACTTGTCCGCTAGCCCCATACAGCCTGTGGGCCAGCTGTTTTACACTTCTGTCCTACAGTGGCGATAATGATAGTATCAGTGGTAGCTTTATTGTGCTCCTGCTGTATGCCCGTCTGTTGTATCCTATTCATTATTATATCCCCAGAATTCAGTATCATCCTTGACATACATTGAATTTCAAGAACTATTTGTTGAACGAACAAGTGATCTTACATGAGCCTCGAAAGAGGGATCATCGTGGTTTTGGGTTCCAACAGAAGCAGACCCTTGTAAGCACTTTTTAAGGGGGTGATCCCAGGAAGAACCAGCAGGGGAGAGAAGCGAGGCAGGTGCCACAGATGCCATGGTGCGCCATTGAGGCTCAGCCTCACTGGGGACCCTGGGAGGCAGCATGGAGCACCTCTAGAGTTGTCCTGTCCAGGGGGCAAGGGACCTCGGCTGTGTATTTTCCAATCTCTCTGTCCTTGCCTGAGGCTGTTTGTGGGATCATCAACGGAAAATCAGGCTTTTCCAACCTGGCTGGCACGATGCTCAGTGGAAGAAAGAAAATCCGGCTCCCTTTCTTCAGTGAAGAACAGAGAGAAAGAAAGAAAGAGATGGAGGAGGGTGGGTGGGGAGGGAAGGCGGAAGGGATCACGTTAATTTCAAGCACACTCTTTTCCGGGGTACGTAAGCAGAATGGCTGTGAGGAAACCCTTGCACAAGGAAGCCACTTTGTTTCTAACACACACACAAATTTAAATCCACCCCGATATCCATCAGTGAAGCTCTAGAGTGTTGGCAGTGTGGCATCTACTTGAGTGTCGGGAAGGGTGCTGACACTACCTACTGTTGGTGAGATTATCTTCCTGTACAGATGGGAAGAAAAACAGAAACAAAACCAGAGGCTCAGAGAAGTGAAGTAACTTGTCCCAGGTCACACAGCAGTAAGTGGCAAAGCTGGTATTGGAACTAAAATCTGGCCTATTACCCAACAGGTAGTGGCCCATGTTCTAGGAGACCATTCTGGTGAAGAACTATGAGGGTGGGGAGAAATCTGAGGCACAGGGACCACTTTTGGAAGCTTCTGATCTCTGGAGGGAGTTTGGACACTGTGATCCAAGACTGGGGAGTGACAGGGTGCAGAGGGAGGACTGGGGAGGAGGCCCAGGGCGTTCTGGAGGAGGCGCTGGCCGCAGCCCAGCTTGGGGGATGGTCGTGCATTTGGTGGGCTCACGAGGGGAGGTGAGGGCATTCTCAGCAGGGCACACCATGGACAATGGTTTGGAGGTAGGAAAAGCATGGGATGTTGTGAGGCGCACGTAGAAATGGACTTAGCACCGCTCTGTGTGATGTGGCGTCTGCAAACCAGGCCCCAGATGCCACCTTTGTCACTTGCAGAGTGAGTGACGCAGGGCAAAACCTTTCACCTCCCTGTGCCTGAGTTTTCTTTTGAGACAGAGTCTCGCATTGTGGCTCAGACTGGAGTGCAGTGGCACAATCTTGGCTCACTGCGACCTCCGCTTCCCGGGTTGAAGTGATTCTTCTGCCTCAGCCTCCTGAGTCGCTGGGACTGTAGGTTCCTGCCACCACGCCCAGCTACTTTTTGTATTTTTAGTAGAGACAAGGTTTCACCATGTTAGCCAGGTCTCTTTCTCTTAACCTCCATCTACCTCCCAAAGTGCTGAGATTACAGGCGTGAGCCACCGCGCCCGGCCGGAGTTTTCTTGTCTGTAAAGGGACTGGGTGACCAGTCTGGACGGGGATGCTGCAGAAAGGAAATGCTAGGATTCTGTCAGCAACGATCATGCAGTGAGGGTGTGCCTCAGGTTAAGAGTGGTAAGTGGTGGAGTCAAGCATTGAACCCATGTGTGTTCCCAGGAGGCCCCATGTTCAGGATCATGCAGACTTGGCGTCTGAATCTCCATGCTGCTTCTTGCCTGCTGTGTGTAAAGCAGTCTCTTGGCCTCTCCTAGCCTCAGTTTCCATGCCAGAGTTGACAGGGATTCCAGCCCCAAAGCACCGCTGTTAGACTGAATTGAAATAAAGCACCCAGCTTGGGCCGTCCCCGTATGCTTCCGGAGAAGGGTTTCATCTGTCCCTACGCACAGGCTGATATTGTAGCAACAGTGGAAGAAGGAAGAGGCCATGGAAATGCGACACTTTGTCTGTTTGCCAGCACCTTGCTGCGGGCCCGCTGGTGGTGGGGGCGCCGGGATGTTACGGAGTGGGGAATTCTGGGCTCAGCTCTGTCCCGCGGCCCAGCCTTGGATGTGCGCCTGGGGCACGAAGGCACCAGCAGTGCTGGTTGTCAGGGGATCTGTTTTCTCACCAAGGGATTGGGAAACCTTGGACCAGCTTCTCGGTTTCTCTCTCGTCTCCTGCCCAAAGGTCTTTGGTTCTTGATTTTTTTAAAAAAACAAAAGTAAAGACACACCAACACAGAAGGAAAAAATGGTGGTTAAAATTTCAAACCTTACAGGGGCATAGAAGATAAAAGGAGAGTGCTCCCCGTAGACAGCCACCATTACCCTTTCTCATGTCCTTCTGGACCTTGCTACATTGACAGTCACTTGTCAATCACATATATGCGCATAATTGGCATATTTTTCAAATTGCAATAGTAGCGAATACTTGCATAAAATTTGAAATACTATAGAAACGTGGTGTAGAGAGATCTCCTTTAAATACTGGGCGTGGTACATAAACCAGGGACACCCCTCCAGGCCCATTAGTGGTTTTTAACCATGGGCGGTTTTGCCCCTGGGGCATATTTGGCAGTGTCGGGAGACTTTTTTTTTGTTGCCGTTGACACAGCCTGGGAAGAGGTTGCTATTAGCATCTCGTGGGCAGAAGCCAACCGTGCTGCCCAACTTCCTGCAAGGCACAGGACAGCCCCCACCGCAAAGATTGACCCAGCCCCAAGTGTTTGCAGTTTGTAGGTTGAGGAGCTCTGGTCTAGACACAGACGCAGATATAGGGAAATACATAAGCTTTCTATGGAAACATGACAACAATCTACAGAAAATCTTGCAGCTTACTGATTTTACTTAATAGTTACTGTGCATAAATAATCCCCTTCTTTTCTTTTGAGATGGAGTTTCACTCTTGTTGCCCAGGCTGGAGTGCAGTGGCACGATCTCGGCT
>NW_022437035.1:1832637-1833640 GCF_009761245.1 Sapajus apella
TTTTTTTTTTTTTTGAGACAGAGTTTCACTCTTGTTACCCAGGCTGGAGTGCAATGGCGCGATCTCGGCTCACCGCAACCTCCGCCTCCTGGGTTCAGGCAATTCTCCTGCCTCAGTGTCCTGAGTAGCTGGGATTACAGGCACGCGCCACCATGCCCAGCTGATTTTTTGTATTTTTAGTAGAGACGGGGTTTCACCATGTTGACCAGGATGGTCTCGATCTCTTGACCTCGTGATCCACCCGCCTCGGCCTCCCAAAGTGCTGGGATTACAGGCTTGAGCCACCGCGCCCGGCCCCTTCCTCTTTTTAATGGTTGCAAAATATTGAATTATGTGACTGAGCCCAACCTGTTTTTACCTAGACCCTCATTGATGGGTATTTGGGTGGATTTGAATTTTGGTGTGTGCTAGAATCATGGGTTGTACTGGGCATGGTGGCTCATGCCTTGTAATCCTAGCACTTTGGGAGGCCAAGGTGGGTGGAACACTTGAGGTCAGGAGTTGGAGACCAGCCTGGCCAACATGGTGAAACTGTGTCTCTACTAAAAATACAAAAATTAGCTGGGCATGGTGGCGCGTACCTGTAGTCCCAGCTACTCAGGAGGCTGAGGCAGGAGAATCACTTCAACCTGGGAGGCGGAGGTTGTAGTGAGCCAAGATCAGGCCATGGCACTCTGGCTTGTGCGACAGAGCAAGACTCAGTCTCAAAGAAAAGAGAAAAAAGAAAAAAAAGAAAAAGAAACAGGGTTGTGGCCGGGCGCGGTGGCTCACACCTGTAATCCCAGCACTTTGGGAGGCCGAGGCGGGTGGATCATGATGTCAAGAGATCGAGACCATCCTGGCAAACGTAGTGAAACCCCGTCTCTACTAAAATATAAAAATGAGCTGGGCGTGGTGGCGCGTGTCTGTAGTCCCAGCTACTTGGGAGGCTGAGGCAGGAGAATCGCTTGAACCCAGGAGGCGGAGGTTGCAGTGAGCCAAGATTGCGCCACTGCATTCCAGC
>NW_022437035.1:1833740-1842641 GCF_009761245.1 Sapajus apella
AGGAAAGCAATAAAGACACAGGGTTGCTTCCTTGGGCCGGTTTCTTGATTTACAGCCCAAAAGGGTGTGATTGTAATTAAAGGGGTCCCTTCCTTTCTCAATCCTCCTCTCTGTTCTTCACTTAAACATTTATAGAAACTGTTTCCCAGACCCAGTTGTAGTATTTCATTTATTTAAATTATTTATTTCAGTTTTAAGAGAGATTTAATACGGCTCCACTCCAAAAATACTTAAAACATGCAATAAAAGTTTCCCTAATACTTGCCATGCTCACATTTCTTCCACCTCTAATCACTTTTACTCCTTTTTTGGGTCCATATTCTTTTGGGGCTTCTTTGTGAAAATACAAGCAGATACAAACACATATTTTCATTTTTGCTTCAGTTTTCCATAATAGAGAGCATTTTCTCTAAGTGGTTGAAACTTTGGCTGCTTCATCGGAGTAACACCAAGAATCCTAAAAGATAGCAATGCGTGGGCCTCACTCCGGGCCCGTTAGGTCAGAATCTCTGGGGTAGGACCTGCCTTTGTTAGTTATGAAAGCTCCCAAGGGGAATCTTGGGTTGGGGATCTCTGCTGAATCAACAGATTTTCTGCCTTTCTGTTTTTCATATAATGTGTCTTGAGAGGTTTTTTTTTTTTTTTTGAGACAAGTCTCGCTCTGTCACCCAGGCTGGAGTAACGAGATCACGGCTCACTGCAGCCTCAACCTCCCGGGCTTGAGCAATCCTCCCACCTCAGCCTCCCAAGAAGCTGGGACTATAAGCACATGCCACCATGCCTGGCTGATTTTTTTCTCTTTTTTGTAGAGGCAGAAGTCTCCCTGTGTTGCCCAGGCTGGTATCAAACTCCTGGGCTCAAGCGATCCTCCTGCCTTGGCCTCCCGAAGTGCTGACACTGCAGGCGGGAGCCGCTGCACCCGGTCTGGGAGGGTTTTTGGATTCAGTTCGCAAAGAGCATCCTTATTTTTTTGGTAGCTTGTGGATATAGGAAAGTGTCTTTAACCCTTTCCAGGGGCTGGTATTTCTAATCCTTTGTATGACAAACCATGTATACATATCATTGTGCACACCTGTAGGTATATCCACAGGCTCAGCGTGGCGACTGCCCTTCTAAGGCCATTTCTATTTTCTTCCCGTAACCCACATGCTTATGCATCACCTGCTTTTCTTTGAGGATGTTGGTTCTTTTCTCATTGATTTCTTAGAGCTCTTTGTTAGGAGATGAACCCTTGTACTGGTATCATTTGATTTCTTTCTGGAAATGTCTACAGACTGCATACTGGGCAGCCCTGGGATTGTACCCTACCTTGAGTGACGCTGGGCACCTCGCCAGACCTCTCTGAGCCTTACTTTCCTCATCTGTAGGATGGGGCTCCTGCCTGCTTCATGGACTTGTCAGAGGTTTATCACGAGGTAACATGTGGTCAACCCTTTACCCAGGAGCTGGGGTGAAGAGCTTGACGAAATCAGAGGGAACCCTAGCCCTCTGTTCAGCCCATGCCAGACCGAGTTCTGGGTCCCAGGGCCTCTAGGCAGGACCTCGGTGTGGCTGAGCCCACCATCTCAGGCTGTGTGACAGCTCCTTGCCCCTGGCAGTGATTTAAATTTAAATTAGCTTAAATTAAATGCAGTTTAAAATTCAGTTCCCTAGTCACTGTGTCCCCATTGAGATGTTCCAAAGCCACACACGGGTCTTGGCCACTGTATGGGACTTGCAGGACATCTCCATGTACTATAGAACGTTCTGGTGCTCAGCGCGCATCTAGAGAGGCAGGCAGGCCTCCAGGGGTGAATGAGTGAGGTTATTCATGGAGACTGTATTAAGTCCTGGAGGTGAGAGAAAAGGGGGTGACGGGAGGTCAGGGATGGGCTCTGCGGGCAGGGACCTGAGAGATGCTATCTGAGTGATGGAAGGAAAACATCTGGGAGCTCAGGTGAAGATGCCCCAGTGTGGGGATGAGCTTGTCCTGGGTTGCTTGAGGGATTCCAGGGGCACAGGGGTGTGGGTCTCAGCTGAAATTGAGAGGTGGGTGGCCAAGGACACGGGGGCCACAGAGGGTTCTGAGCACTGCTGTCCTGCTTGTGTCTTAGAGAACCCATCACGCCATCAGCTGCTTTGTGTAGAGACCTAGGGTGGAGGCAGGGAGTCCAGTGAGGAGGCTGCTGTGGTCCTAAAGGCTTAACAGGGCTTGTACCAGGGTGGTGGCTGTGGGGGTAGAGAGAAGTAGAGAGGCTGGTGGCATTTTTTTTTTTTTTTTTGGCAACAGCTTTATTGAGATATAATTTATGCCCCATACAATTTGCCCATTTGAAATATACAATTCAGTGGTTTTTAGTATATTCGCAGAGTAGTGCAACCATCATCACTCTTAATTTAATTTTCTTTTTCTGAGACAGGGTCTCACTCTGTCACCCAGGCTGGAGTGCAGTGGTGCGATACAACTCTCAATTTTAGTATATGTGTTTTGTTGTTGTTGAGATGGAGTCTTGCTCTGTTGCTCAGACTGGAGTGCAGTGACGCAATCTTGGCTCGCTGCAACCTCCGTCTCCTGGGCTCAAGCAATTCTCCTGCCTCAGCCTCCCAAGTAGCTGGTATTACAGGTGCACACCACCACTCCTGGCTAATTTTTTTGTATTTTTGGTAAAGACGGGATTTCACCATGTTGGCCAGGCTGTGAACTCCTGCCTTGGCCTCCCAAAGCGCAATTTTAGAATGTCTTTGCCTCTGTCCTTGAAAAACCCTGTACCCAGTAAGTAGTCACTCCACATTCCCCACCTTACCCTTCAGTCCTGGGCAATCACTAATCCCCTCTCTGACTCTAGAGATTTGCCTCTTCTGGACATTTCATATCAATGGAATCAGACAGTATGTTGCCTTGTGACTGTCTTCTTTCACTTAGCGTGATGCTTTCAAGAATCAACCATATCATAACATGGATCAGGACTTTACTCCTTTTTTATGCCTGAATAATATTCCATTGTTTGGGTAGACCACAGTTTCTCTTTTCCATTCATATATTGATGGGCATTTGAGTTGCTTTTGCTTTTGAATCTGAAGAAGAATGCTGCTGTGGACATTCATGTACAAGTTTTTGTGCAAACATATGTTTTCATTTCTTTGAATATATACCGAGGATTGGAATTACCAGGTCATATGATAACTAGTTTTCACTTTTGAGGAACTGCTAGACGGTGTTGCGGAGCGGCTGCACCATTTAGCATTCCCACCAGCCGTGCACGAGAGTTCTAGTTTCTCTGGATCCTTACCAACAGTTGTTACTGTCTGTGTTTTTTATGATAGCCATCCTAGTAGGTTGGACCTGAAGCTACTCATTGTGGTTTTGATTTCCATTTCCCTGGTGGTGAAGGGTGTTGAGCATCTTTTTATGTGCTCGTTGGCCATTTGAATACCTTCTTTGGAATGCTGCCTATTCAGATTCTTTGTCCGTTTTTAATTGGGTTGTCTTTCTTACTGAGTTGTCATTGTTCTGTATGTATTCTGGATACGAGTGCTTTCTCGGACGTATGAGTTGCGGAAGCTTTCTCTCATTTTGCGGGTTTTCTTTCCCCTTTCTTTTTTTTTCCTCTTTCTCTTTATTTTTTTGAGACAGAGTGTCAGTCTGTTGCCTGGGCTGGTGTGCGGTGGTGTGATCTTGGCTCACTGCAACCTCCATCTCCTGGGTTCAAATGATTCTCTTGCCTCAGCCTCCCGAGTTGCTGGGAAAACAGGCACATGCCACCTTGCCCAGCTTATTTTTGTATTTTTAGTAGAGAGAGGGTTTCCCCACGTTGCCCAGTCTGGCCTTGAACTCCTGACGTCAAGTGATCCACCCTCCTTGGCCTCCCAAAGTGGTGAGATTACAGGCGTGAGCCACTGTGCCCAGCCTCTTTTCCCTTTCTTAATGGTACCCTTTAAAGCACAAAAGTTTTTAATTTTGAAGACGTCTATTTTATCTGTTGTTCTTTTGTCGTTTAGGCCTTTGGTATCATGTTTAAGAAACCGCTGCCTAATTCTAGGTCTTAAAGACTTACACCTATGTTTTCTTCTAAGAGTTTTCTGGCTTTAGCTCTTACATTTAGGTCTTTGATCTATTTCAAGTTGATTTTTGTATAGGTTGGCAGATTTGCAGCATGTCTTGCAGGTAGAGTTTCAGCTTTGCTGATGGGGTGGAGAGAAGGGGGGAAGAATGGAGGGCAACCGGAGGGTCTTGGCCTCCCCATCTGAGGGATGGGTGGGCAAGGTGGGAGGAGCAACTGTGGAGATAATGGAATTAAGAGGCATGTTTTGAACACATGGATCTGAGACGAGCGTGAGCTTCCAAGATGTTGAGTGAGCAGTGGGATCTCCGCGCCCAGGGTTCCAACACTGAGAAGCAGAATTGGCAGGCATCTGGGTGTAGATGGGATTTATTTAAAGCCATGGGGGGCGTGAAGAGAGATCCCAGAGGGAATGATGTAGCAAAAGGAGAAAAGGCTCTGCGGCTGGCCTGGGACATGCGGGGATACTGATCCAAAACAGCTGGTGGAGAGGTAGGAGGAGAACCAGAGGGTCCTTGAAGGCATCCAGAAAAGAGGCCGTGAGGGAAGGGACCAGAAACCCAGCCTTGCTCTTCCTGGTGCTGTGTTCTTAAGCAGGTCCCTCCCCTCTCGCGGCCTTCCTTTCCTTGTTCACGCAGGGAGAGTGTGAAGCACATAAAATATGCATCCTGAAGTCCTGGCCTGTGAATGTTTCCCCTATATATAACTAAATGGAAAAAAACAGCAGGATTTCCATGTACTGAAGGTGCTGTGCTGCTCATGCACCGTTGCTCTGTGTGCATGTGTGCATGCGTGTTTGGGTGCATAAAGTGATGATTAAAATAAGGTCACCAAGAATGACCACTGGCAGTAATGAGGCCGGCCAACATTTATGGAGGGGTCCCCAGATGCCAGGAACGGAGGCGGCTAGGGTGAGCCAAGCCAGGTGCCCAGGATTTGTGCACGTCTGCCCCCTGGTGGCGATACTGCATCATGTACTTTCTGTAGGCTGTTCCTTAACCCCTCGAAGCTGGGTGCTGTATCATAGTTCCTTTCCCAGATAATTGAGACTCAGAGAGGTTAAGGCACTCACCTGAGGTCACACAGTTATTAAATGGCTGAGGCTGGGTCACTGGAACCCAGAGCTACCACCCTACATGTTACCTCTTGATCATTAAGGTAGGGGGATTTCTGGGGGGTTAATTTTCTTTTTTGCTCTTTTTGTTATAGAATGGACTCTTGGTGTCCTATGTTTTTTTCCTGTACGTGAGAAGGTTCCCAGTAAAGTCCTTTTCTTGTGCTCTGTGCCTCAGGTGCTGCCACGAGACCTGGAGAAGGGGGATGCCCCCCAGGAGAAGGAGCGGCTGCTCCAGCAGATGTCCCCTGTGACCTTAGTCCCCCGGAGAAGCCACAGCTTCTCCAAGGACAGGAGGGGCGGACCCTTTGTGGTGAGTGATACTGCATGGCTGGAGAGGAATGCCCAGGGGGTGCTGGCTGCTGAACACTGCTGTGAATGTGGCTGGTGGAGCATCTGGATGGCCCAGGGCCCTGAGGGGGTCGAGGGTAGCAGGCTGCTGTCCAGGAATCTGGTGTCAGCTGACTAGCTGTGTTGTGGTTCTTGATGTGGAGGGTGTTTGGTGGCTCTGCTGGGGAAACCCTCCTTCGTCTTGGGTTTCCAGCCCAGGATGGAATAGTAACCCCACTGCCTGGCATGGAGTGGTTAGAGGAA
The DNA here is from genome assembly GCF_009761245.1 of Sapajus apella. Lineage (NCBI taxonomy): Eukaryota > Metazoa > Chordata > Mammalia > Primates > Cebidae > Sapajus > Sapajus apella. The sequence continues at coordinate 1,839,489 of NW_022437035.1, forward strand.
CATACGCTGGTGTTGGAAAGTCCTGGGTTCGAATCCCAGCACTGTCTCCCTTCAACCTCTTTGAGATTTCGGGCAGTTTATTTAATTTTGTTGCACTTCAGTTTCTTTACCTGGAAAGCAGGATCCTGATTCCTGTTTCTCTAGCTCTGTTGCGAGGGTGGAATAAAGTGTGTGTGGGGCCCAACACGTCATAACACACTCAGGAACTGATGGTCATGGGATCACAGGAGGCAGCAGAAAGCTGGTTCCAGAGCGACATCGCCTGGGTTCAAGTCCTGGATCTGCATACATTTCATGTGTGGCCTTTGGCTGGCCTCTGGCTTCAGTTTCTTCATCTGTAGAATGGGGATAATAATCGTGTCTACTTTACAGTGCTGATGTGGTTGAGAGAACTCATGAAGTGCTCGTAATTATTACTGCTGCTGTTACTGGCACGACTGTCCGTATTTCTAAGTCTCCCTCTGGCCCTTACTTATCTCTGTGTCTTCGTGCTTCCTCCTCCCCATCCTGTTTCCTTACTTGCGAAAGGAGGCGAGTACTCACTGAGCAGGCCCCAGGGGCAGCTGCCCCCTCCAGAGCCTCGGTGTGCCCACGTGGGTTCCAGGGCCTTGCCGCTTCCAATGAGTTTCTTTTCGGACTTTAGTTCCATGCTGTTTGGAGTTTTGCACTTGCCCGTGAAGCCCCTTCCCGGCCCACATTCCATACAGGGGCGTTGAAGACAGGTGGCTCCTAAGAAGCGACACTTCTGCTCACAAGAGCCTTTTTGGTTGCTCAGCTCTGCGAGTTTCAGGGAGAACTGGGCCTGGTCTCACGTGTTGGAGACATACGATTCTGCATTGAAGCTCCATTGAGAGTCCATCCATCCCTTCCGGTTTTATGGCCATGGGCAAGAAACTTTGCTTCCCTGAACCTCAGTTTCCGTTTCTGTAAAATGGGGGTAAAGAAGATACCCTGGTGGGGTTTGTGCTAGGAGTGATGCAGAACAGCCACAGCGTGAGCCTGACCATGGGCCGGGGGGTGGGTGGCCGGCTGGGAGGAACTCAGCTCCCAGCGAGGTGTTTACTGAGCAGCCGGGGAAGTTTCCTTGAGGATCCAGATCCCAGCCCCAGATTCACACACATTTGAGACCTGCCTGGATTTTTTGATAAACGTTCCCTTCCACTACTTTCTTTCTCAGCCATTTCTCTAGTTCCTCTCAGATGGCTCTGACTCAGCTTATCTGATTGTACTTGAACTTTTCTGTGTGTGTGCGAAGACAAAGGTGATGGGGAGAGAAACATTTAAAACCTGTCTTTTTAGAGTCTCTGCTTGCTGGCATCCTCCTTGGTTGCCCAGCTCCTCCTCTGTCACTCCCTGTCATCGAAGAGCTTTTGTCCTTGGAGTCCTTGGGTAGCTTGCCTTGGCTCTTCCCTTCTGGCCTCTGAGGACCCTGCCCCACTCCTGCCTGCTTGATTTTCTCGCTTCCAGAGGTAGGTGGGTGGAGGGACTCAGCGTGAACCTGAGAGTGTTGGGGCCTCAGACCTCATTTCCTGCTTTTGGGACTCATGCCTGCAATTCTTGGGAGCGGCCACAAGGAGGAGGTGGTGTTCAGCACCTCTCCTGGTGGCTTCAACAGCTCAGCCCAGAGGGACCCTTTAGTATTGGGCTCCAGAGGCTGAAAGAAGCTGAAAGGGCTTTAAGTTCTAACTCTGCCCCTGTGTGACCTTGGACGAGTGACTTCATGCATGTCACTGAATATAAGTTTTATCTTCGGTAAGATAAGGATGGTCCTGTGTGACCTCAAGAGTATTTTTGTGAGTAGTGAATGAGATAACCCAGAACATAGTAAATTCTCAATGTCTCAGCTGCAAGGGTAGCTTTTCCTTCTTTCTCCCTCTTCCCTTCCTCCTTTCCTGATCCTTTCCTTTCTTCTACTTCCCCTTCCCTTTCTCCTCCTCCTCCTTCCCTTCCTTTCCTCTCCCTTTTTTCCCACCTGTCCAGTTCTCTCTTTATAAAAGGGGAAAGTGAGGCCTGGAGAGAGGACCTGACTTCGCCGGGGTGACCCACAGAGGAGGGCTGGGGTCCTGAGCCCCTGCCGGCTGCCCTGTTCCTCTGGAAATCGGTCATACATTCCTTTTGTGTCTCATGAGGTGTTTGAAAGGGGTCCACTGATCAGTGTGTCTGCTCTGATTCTCATCACTGCTTTGGTGAATGACTTTGTGCTGTTACTTGCCAGTGTAAGTTCATGTTCATCTTCACTTTTGGAGGCTCTCAGGCCTTGTCAGTTCCTACTTCAGCCTCATATTAGAGACCATCAATCCTATTTTGCAGAGCAGGAAAGTGAGGCTCAGAGGGATTCAGCCCCTTGCCCAAGGCCAAACAGTTAGCAGCTGGGGGAGCTGGAATGGAAACGGGGCCTGTCTCGCTCCAGCCTGGGCCCTGGGCCCTTCCCACCATGGACCTGTGCTTTTGTTGCATGGCTAGCCCCTGCCAGCCCGTCTCTCCTCTGGGCCTGCAGCACTCTCTGCATTAGCTGCATGAGGAAACAAGACATCCTGAGCCCTGGGACTCCTATCGGGGCTGAGAATGTGATATTTGCTCAGCCCGGAGTTGGCCATCAGCTGCTCTGTTGCTGCTGTCTTCCAGAGGGTGCCTGGGACCTGCCAGGCCAATGCCCTGCTGATTTGCATAGCCCTACCACAGTTGCTGAGTGACAGACCCTGCCACTTGCTAGAGGCCTTGAGTCAAGTGAGTTTATCACTCAGTAAAGTGGTAACTTTTATAAAGAGAACAATGACGGCAATAGTAATGCCTCTTACTTACTATGCTTACATGTAGTATAGATACTATTATTATTCCCACTTCACAGATGGGCAAACTGAGGCTCAGAGCCATTAAGTATCTCTGCCACGTTCTGGGTCTGCAGTCCATGCTCTTAAGTATCTGCTGAACTTTCCACTCCTCTTATGTGGTAGCCCAAACGGGATGATGCTTACAAAGCTCTTTGCATAGTGCCTGATACCAAGAAACAGCTTAATAAATCGTTGCAGCTTTTTTTTTTTTTTTGAGACAGAGTTTCACTCTTGTTACCCAGGCTGGAGTGCAATGGCGCGATCTCGGCTCACCACAACCTCCGCCTCCTGGGTTCAGGCAATTCTCCTGCCTCAGCCTCCT
>NW_022437035.1:1842651-1851097 GCF_009761245.1 Sapajus apella
GCAGCTTTTTAAATTGTTACTATTATTTTGAGGACAGAGCCCAAATGAGATGATGCTTACAAAACACTTAGCACCGTGCCTGACACCAAGAAATGGTTTAATAAATCATAGCAGCTATCGTTATTATTACTAGTGGAGATGGGGTGTCGCTCTGCCGCCCAGGCTGCAGTGCAGTGGCATGATCTCGATGCACTGGAGCCTCCGCCTCCTGGGTTCAGGCGATTCTCCTGCCCGAGCCTCCTGAGTAGCTGGGACTACAGGCATGCACCACCACACCAGGCTAATTTTTGTATTTTTAGTAGAGATGGGGTTTTGCCATGTTGGCCAGGCTGGTCTTAAACACCTGACCTCAAGTGATCCACCAGCCTTGGCTTCCAAAAATGCTGAGATTACAGGCGCAAGCCACTGCGCCTGCCCTATTATTTTATTGCTACTTACTGCCAGGTTTTTTTTTTTTTTTTTTTTTCTATGCTCTCCTGAAGAGCTGATGGGGAAGACAAGCATCCCTAGTCTTAGAAGTTTTTCTGCAGTTGAGCAAATAGGCCTGGTGCAGGGAAGTGTGTTGTCTGTGGTCCTGTGGCCTCCAGAGGCAGGCCTGGGGCTGGAGTTCGGACTTCATGACTCCTTGGCCAGTGCTCCCTGTTTTTCCCTGTCACCCTTGTTCCTCTCAGGGTTCCCCTGGGGACCCCAAGTTCACATGGCGATTCCGAGTCCCGTGTCAGGCCTCCTCCCTCTCTCTTTTCCCCAGGAAGAGAGCTTTGGTCTGCATTCTTGCAGGGGCCGTAAAACACAGCGACTCGGTTGTGGGCCGTGACCTTGAGTCACAGTCTACTCTGGAGGCCCCTCTTGTGACGATGACGGCATAGATTGACCAGCTGCGAGGCCTCCCTGCAGTGGGTGGCGGGGAGGGCCTCTGGTAGTCTCTAGAGTTTTCTCCCAACCCCTGAAATGTATCGTTCAGCATGTGTTGGCTCGTTTCCTCTTGATTTATTTCTTTTTGGCCCTACTATGCACTAGGTCCTGCATGAAGGGACCTGCAGATTTTCCCCATTAGCCTCCTGGAATTCACAGCCTGGGAGTTTGAAGATGATCTGGGAGGGTCCAGTTAGGTGCAGGAAGTAGGGGTGGGACTGAGAGCTCACACAGGCAAGGGGGGTGCTTGGGGGACATTGAAGAGACCAGTTGGGCTGGGGTGGCGTGTTTAGGGATTTGGGTCCTTTTATTGACAAATATTTGTCTGCATGTGCTAAGTGCCAAGCTGGCCAGTGGGCTACCGTTATGACTAAGCATAGACAATGAAGAAGGTAGGTAAATAGGCCAGGCACAGTGGCTCACGTCTGTAATCCCAGCACCTGGGGAGGCCAAGGCTGGCAGATTGCCTGAGCACAGGAGTTTGAGTCCAGCCTTGGCAACATGGTGAAACCCTGTCTCTACTGAAATGCCCCCCCCAAAAAAAAAAAAATTAGACGGGAGTGGTGGTGTGCACCTGTCATCCCAGCTACTCAGGAGGCTGAGGCAGGAGAATCACTTGAACCCGGAAGACAGAGGTTGCAGTGAGCCGAGATCGTACCACCGCATTCCAGACTGGGTAACAGAGTCAGACTCCATCTCAAAAAAAGGAGGGTAGGTAAATAGTTGCAGTGGGTTCCAATAGCTACCTTTTTCCCCCTTAACAGAAGTTTACTTTCTCACAGTTACAGAGGCTAGAATTCCAAGATGAAGGTGCTATCAGGTTGGCTTCTGATGAGGCTCCTCTCTGTGGCTTACAGCTTGGTCCTTCCTTTGTCCTCTCACGGCCTCTCCTGTGTGTGCAGGGCGGGAGGTGGCGGATAGGTACCTCTTCTTCCTCTTCGTTTGCCAGTTTATTATAAAAGATAAGATGTAGAAGCAGAGATGCACAGGGCGAGGTTTGTGGGAGGGAACGCGGAGCTTCCATGCTCTCCCTGGGTGCGCCACCCTCCAGGAACCTCCCCTGTTCAGGGATCTGGAAGCTCCCTAATAGCTACTGTATATTGAACATTTACTGTATGCCAGGAATTGTGTCATGTGCTTTAATTGAATTTAAATTTGTTTAAAGTCTCCCTGGAGGAAGGAGGGGGTGTCTCCACTTGGGGAGGGCTAGCAGAGAAGCAGGAGTTCGAGACCAGGGAGTTTGGGTTCTAAATACTGAAGGTTGAGCAGGTATTTGCCAGCTAACCGTGATCTAGGGAAGAGCGGTTTGCCCCTGACTGAGGGAACAGCATGGGCAAAGGTTTCGAAGCGTGGAATTGTGCTGCATACAGTGGATGTCATCTGGGGTCCTTTCAACCTTACTTCCATGTGACCTTCCTGGACACCCGCAGTGTTTGGTTTAATGCCGAGCTCAGACTTCCCCATATCTCTCCCTCGTGAGACCGTGGCCCTTCGCTTCTGGTGCTGTGCCATCATCGTGCCAGCATCTTTGTAGGCAGGGTCTGCCAGGGCAAAGCCTGGGAGGTTTGAGAGCATTTGGACCCGATGACTCTGTTATTGAAACTGGTAACAGGAGGGGAGAAGTACTTGGATCGTGCTGATAGCTGTGGTAATCCTTGTGAGTGTAACTAACTTGAAATAAGCAGGAACTTCTGATGGGGCCCCCCCGCGAGAACATATCCTGGATGCTGGTTAGAGAGTCCCTCTGGATTTTAGTTAGTCGACAGGAAGTCCAAATGGGAAGGAAACAATCAAAATGAAAGACCACACAAGGACTGCTGACAGTAACTCATCAAAGGTTGTGACTAGAAAAACAAGCCGTGGGCGGGGCGCCTTGGCGCATGCCCGTCATGCAGTGACTCAGGAGGCCAAGATAGGAGGATTGCTTCAGGCCAGGAGTTCCAGACCAGCCTCAGCAACATAGTGAGACCCCTGTCTCTAAAACAATAAATAAATAAAAAATTAAAAATTAGCCAGCCGGGCGTGGTGGCTCACGCCCATAATCCCAGCACTTTGGGAGGCCGAGGCCGGTGGATCATCTGAGGTCAGGAGTTCAAGAGCAGCCTGACCAACATGGAGAAACCCTGTCTCTACTAAAAATGCAAAATTAGCTGGGTGTGGTGGTACATTGCCTGTAATCTCAGCTATGCGGGAGGCTGAGACAGGACAATCACTTGAACCCAGGAGGCGGAGGTTGTGGTTGTGTGACTGAGTAGATTGACATCTCTGTGCCTCAGCTTCCCCATCTCTGAGCCTGGGATAATAACAGAGCCTACTTGTTAGAAAAGCAGGGAAATGAGATGAGTTCCTGTGAACGAGGCATAATGCACAGCGCCTGACACCAAGTAGGTGCTTTGCGAGTGTTGGCTGTGACTATGTTAGATGCTGAGTTTCTATGTGGTGATGCTGTGCTAAGCACGGCACAGATCCTACCCATTATCCCTCTTCATGGTCCCGTGTTCTACATGAAGTTCCATTTCCTGGCATTTTCCCCCTGAGTAACTTCACTATATCATGAAGTGCCAAGAAGATGCCCATTTAAGAGATTCTGAACTTGAGGCTCAGAGAGGGCAGCTGACTGGCCCAAGGACACACAGTGAAGAAACAGCGATGGCTGGATTGAATCCGACCTGAGCACTCGTCCCTTGCAGCTTGGGAGGAGAAACGCTGTCTAGCAGGGCAGGATCCCGAGGTGGAAGAAGGACGCCTGGCATCGGTTTCCGCAGTGTCACCTGGAGCTCTGGGGCTCTTTGGGTTCCCGGGACCAAGGCCACTGAGGGTCCCCAGCTGGATGCCGACACACCTGCTGAAGAGATGACAGGGACACCTGTGGTTGCAAAAGCCTCCCTGGTAGGGCTGGGCCAGCATCTTGGCACGCGCGCGCCCCCCGGTTGAGCAGCGCGGGATTGCGGGCGCTAGAGGCTCCCCCTCACTGTTGGAAGGAGACTCAGGAGAGCGTCAACCTTTTCCACCTGTTAACTAACCCATTATCCCAAAGGCACCGCCGCCGTCTCACAGACAGGGAAACCGAGGCCCAGGAAGGTAACGTCACCTGTCTAGTGTGCGCTGCTGGGCATTTTTTTTTTTTTTTTTTTTTTGATACAGGGGTCTCATTCGTTCGCTTAGGCAGAAGAAGGGCAGTGGCATAATCACGGCTCACAGCAGCCTCGACCTGGGTTCAAGTGATCTCCTGCTTCGGCCTCTCAACTACCTAGGACCACAGGCATGCACCAGCACGCTGGCTAATTTTTGTATTTTTTATAGAGACGGGGCTTCGCCATGTTGCCCAGGCTGGTTTGAATTTCTGGGCTTGAGCTATCCACCTGCCTGGGTCTCCCAAAGTGATGGTATTATAGGCATGAGCTACTGCACCCAGCCTCGTCCCTCTTTTGAATGGAACCCGCCCTGGCACCCTGTGGCAGACATGAGTTACAGAGAGCAAATTTAAGACTTCAGGGTGTGGTGAAAGATCCAGATTCCAGATCCAGCCCACCAGTTGGAGCTTAGATTTCTTCTGGAAATGGAAAGAACCTTCATGTCTGTGTGACTGAGGCTAGCCCGCGTGGTCTGTCGCACATGCAGAAGTGCAGCGGGTGGCACAATCACGGCTCATAGCAGCCTCTACCTGAGCTTACGTGATCTCCTGCCTTGGCCTCCCAAGAACCTAGGACCACATGGTCAGAAGTGGGGGTGCTGTAATTGGAGGGAAGACACCTGGTCAGTTCTGAAGATCTGTCTGGGCGAGCACTCTGATGAAGGGGTAGAGAGAGACGTGGAATTGGTGTACGGTGATACCGTGGGGTGACAAGTCTTTGTTGGGTGAGCGTGGAGGGGGTCAGCATGTTGCAGGCCAGAGGAGGAGGAAATTGTAAGGAGCTGCGCCCACAGGAGGAGGTGGATTTTGAGGGATGGATTGCTGCAGGCATAAAGAAAGGAAGCTTTGCTGGGTGTTGGCTTTTGCCTGTACTTCCAGCTACTCAGAGGCAGAGGTGGAGGTGGGAAGAATGCTTGAACCTGGAGTTTGAGATCAGCCCAGGCAATATTGTGAAACCTCATCTCTAAAAGAAGTTTTCAGGCCGGGCACGGTGGCTCACACCTATAATTCCAGCACTTTGGGAGGCCGAGGCAGGCAGATCATGAGGTCAGGAGTTCGAGACTAGCCTGGCCAATATGGTAAAACCCCATCTCTACTAAAAAATACAAAAATTAGCCGGGCGTGGTGACATGTGCCTGTAGTCCCAGCTACTCCGGAGGCTGAGGCAGAAGAATAGCTGGAACCTGGGAGGCAGAGGTTGCAGTGAGCTGAGATCGGACCACTGCACTCCAGCCTGGGCGACAGTACGAGACTCTGTCTCAAAAAAAAAAGTTTAAAAAAATTAACCAGGTGTAGTAGTATACACCCGTGGCCTCAGCAACTCAGGAGGCTGAGGCAGGAGGATCGCTGTAGCCAAGGAATTTGAGGCTGCAGTGAGCTATGATTGTGCCACAGCACTCTAGCCTGGACAAAGAGCAAGACCCTGTCTCAAATAAATAAATGAATAATTAGCTAGATAGCTAGGAAGCTGTGGGGCATGGTCAAGAGGTGAGAGGGCTTCGTTTCTGTGGCTGGGCCCCTCCATGTGCAGGAATCCAACAGCTGTACTGCCATTGGCTCTGCCTACTACCTGCTTAGCAAGAGTGGGAAATAGGCTTTGTGTCAGGTGCCAACTCCAGCTGATGGATAATATCGCCCAAGTGGTGCAGTGTGTTGGAAAGGACCCTGAGACCACATCCAGGCCCAGAGGGAGATGGCGCTATAATGGATTAGTGATGTCTGCCAACAGTACGGGTCAGGGAAGGAGGAGATACGCGTGTCAAATATTTGCTAACCCTGGCCTAGTGGCTGTACTGCCAAACACACACACCCACACACCAGAAGATGCTTTGGAAGACTTTACTTATGACTCTCCAAATCTCAGAATATCCCAAGAGCCCCAGAATTTATTACATATATGGTTCAACCAACAAAATGCTTTTCCTCTGTTTCTAAATCTCTTCATGGCTATTTATAACTAGCCTTCCTAGCTTCTTGAGGCCAGGTTTTTCTTCCAGGGTTGTGGTTTCCAAACTTCGCTGCACATTAGGACCACGAAGAGAGCTTTTCAAAACCTGGATGTCCAGGTCACATCCCAGAAATTAAATCTAAATGTGTGGGGGCAGGGCCTGGGCATCAGTATTTTTTTTGTTTGTTTGTTTTTTTTTGAGACGGAATTTCGCTCGTTACCCAGGCTGGAGTGCAATGGCACGATCTCGGCTCACCGCAACCTCCGCCTCCTGGGTTCAGGCAATTCTCCTGCCTCAGCCTCCTGAGTAGCTGGGATTACAGGCACGCACCACCATGCCCAGCTGAATTTTTGTATTTTTTTTTAATAGAGACGGGGTTTCACCATGTTGACCAGGATGGTCTCGATCTCTTGACCTCATGATCCACCCGCCTCGGCCTCCCAAAGTGCTGGGATTACAGGCTTGAGCCACCGCGCCCGGCCGCATCAGTATTTTTTAAATAGACTTTACTTTTTAGAACAGTTTTAGATTTACAGGAAAATTGGAACGATGTACAGAGAGTTCCCATACACCCACACCCAGTTCCCAGCCATGATCACCGTCTTGCTTTAGCATAGGATGTTCATGAACGTCCATGAGCCCTGACCCGTCCTGTTGGCAGACATCACTAATCAATTATAGCACCATCTCCCTCCAGGCCTGGATGTGGTCTCAGAGTCCTTTTCAACACATTGCACTCCTTGGGTGTTATCCATCAACTCGATAGTAGTTTTGAAAAACCTGGTCAAACTACTCCCTGGTCAGGACCCAGGGCAAGATGAGCAGTTCCCAAACTGTGCTGTATCCCCTGGGGACCTCTAAAAATGCTGACACCCAGACAAGAGGGGGGCATCCTAAAAATAAATACCTGACCAAGACTATTCAAGGTTGTCAAGCTCATCAAAAACAAAGAAAAGTCTGAGACCACATCCCGGATGGGACATAACGCTAAAACTGAGAAAATCGGAATAAACGATGAACTTTATTTAATAGGAACGTATCAATATTGGGAGGGACAGAAGGGTAACCCAGGAGCAAGGCCAGGAGGCTGGACAGCTTGTGTAGCGACAGTGACTTGCTGCCCTGGTACGTAGTTCCTGGGAGGGACCCCGGTGCGCTCTAGGGCCTTGAGTTACGTGTGTGTGTCTGGGTGGGGACGAGTTGTTTATATAAAAAGGAGTTAGCACCCTCAAGAGTAGAAGAGAAGTAATTTCCGTGGCCCGGTGATCTGTTGTTATAATGAACCACCCAGAACTTAACGGTGTGACACAGTCGCGGATTCCATAGGTCAAGAAGCCACACAGGGCTTCCTGGGCACAGCTCTTCTCTGCTGGGAGCCCTGAACAGCTGGGCAGGAATCATCTGGAAGCCTCATCACTTATGTCTGCTGCCGGGGCTGGGATGAGTTGAAGGCAGGGCTCCTGGGACTGCTGACCAGAGCACCTGATGGAGGCCTCTTCTCAGGACCTCCCTAAGCTCAGATGTCACCCCCAGGCGGGGCCTTCCCTGGCGCCACATCTGCAGAAGGGCCCGGCCCCATTATTCCCTCATAGCACCTCCATTATCACCCGCAGCGTCTTCCCCATATCTGCCTCCTCATCAGGGTGGAGGCTGTTTGCTGACTTCTTCTCTCTCCCCAGCCAAATGAGAATTGCAGGACTGTAGGGCTCTTGATGCTCTTGTTCACTTCTGTGTTTTCAGCACAGAGTTGAAGCTAGGTAAATATTTGTTGAATGAGGGGCCAGGCACTTTGAAAGGATCGCTTGAGGTCAGGATTTCAAGACTAGCCTGGCCAACATGGTGAAACCCATCCACTAAAAATACAAAAATTAGCTGGGTGTGGTGGTGGGCGCCTGTAATCCCAGCTACTCGGGAGGCTGAGGCAGGAGAGTCATTTGAGCCTGGGAGGCAGAGGTTGCAGTGAGCTGAAATCATGCCACTGCACTCCAGCCTGGGCTACAGAGTGAGACTCCATCTCAAAAAAAAAAAAAAAGGTTGAATGAATGAGTCTGCAGCTGAGGAAGGGAGACAGACACACACATCACTAACTAACCCGACGGAGGAGGGAGTGATTGGCTCTTCCTCCGCCTGAGGGTGGGGGGACTAGAAAGACTCATTTTGCCCTGGGTCCTGACCGAGGAGTAGTTTGACCAGATTTGGAGGGGAGAGGCGGGGGACAGGAAGGGTGACCCAGGAAGCAGCGTGAGCAAGGCCAGGAGGCTGGACAGCTTGTGTGGCAACAGTGACTTGCTGCCCCTGGCACGTAGTTCCTGGGAGGGGACCCCCATGCACTCAGGATGCCCACTCATCACTGAGAAGAGAGGAGGGTTCAGAGGGAAAATGGAGAATTTGGTTGGGGGGCAGAGTTCTGAGGGCAAAGTCCCCTCGTACCTGCCTCAGAAATCCCTGGATC
>NW_022437035.1:1851197-1901197 GCF_009761245.1 Sapajus apella
TTCTGAACCTGGATTTGCAGGCCCTTTCCCTGGGGATTCTGCATGGGGAGCTGTGCCCAGAAGCCAGGCCAGACGGGGATGGGGATTTCGTGACAAATGGTGGGGAGGAGGAGCTGCCCCTGCATCCCAGCCCTTCCTTGCCAAGAACGGTTGGATCATCCAGTTCTTCAAGCAGAACTGATGATACTGATTTTATTTTATTTATTTATTTATTTTTGAGACAGAATCTTGCTCTGTCTCCCAGGCTGGAGTGCAGTGGTGCGATCTCAGCCCACCGCAACCTCTGCCTCCTGGGTTCAAGCGATTCCCCTGCCTCCGCCTCCTGAGTAGCTGGGATTACAGGCGTACATCACCACGCCTGGCTAGTTTTTGTATTTTTAGTAGAGACGGGGTTTCGCCATGTTGGCCAGGCTGGTCTCAAACTCCCGACCTCTGGTGATCCGTCCACCTTGGCCTCCGAGAGTACTGGGATTACAGGTGTGAGCCACTGTGCCTGGACTGATGCTGATTTTAATGTGACATCTCACCACGTGCTCAGGCCACTTCCAGCTGCCTTCAGTTTGCACTCTGGGTATCAGAGGCTTTCTTGTTTTGATTTGTTTTTGAAATGTCTCCCTCTGTCGCCCAGGCTGGAGTGGAGTGGAGCCATCTCAGCTCACTGCAACCTCTGCCTCCCAGGTTCAAGCGATTCTCCTGCCTCTGCCTCCTGAGTAGCTGGGACTACAGGCGTGTGCCACCACGCCTGGCTAATTTTTGTATTTTTAGTAGAGACGGGGTTTCACTGTGTTAGCGCCAGGAATGTTTCGATCTCCTGACCTTATGATCTGCCCACCTGAGCCTCCCGAAGTGCCAGGATTACAGGCATGAGCCACGGTGCCTGGTCCCTGGAGGTCTTATTATTCACACTCATTATCTCACTGGATCCTTGCCGTAACTCTGGGAGACTCATGGGAAACTGAGGCTTGGCGAAGCGAGCTGACTTGGCTCTGGCTCCGACACTGGGCAGGTGGCACGGGTGGAGGCTCATCCGGGGCTGCCAGTTTTCTGTTTTGCCCACCCGTTTCCTTGTGCAGTGTTCAGAAATGACCACGAGAGGGCAGGACGGAGGCCATCTGTTTTCAACATTTTGTTTTTAATTTGCTTTTAAGCTGTTTCACATTGGGGCCTCCATTCCAAACGTGAAACATCCACGTTTTCCATAACCACTTAGATTTTCATCTTTTTATGCAGCCCACTAATTTCGGTAGATGTGTCACTCTGCTCTGACCCTCATCGGGCCCTCGTGTCAGTTTCTATTTTGTGAACCTGACGTCAGAGCTGCCCAGCTGAGCTTAGGATGTTTCTCCGTGGCGTTCGCAGCCCTGGCTGCCCCATTTATTTTCCTGGGTGATGTTTTCTCTTCTGGAGAAAGTATTTTTTGGAAAAAATATTTTGTTTTTGTTTTACTTTTAAAAAGAGTGTGGGGTATGGATAGCCTAGCCCATAGTGAGAACCTTATGGATGCAGAAACAGCATTTCTGACTTAAGCAGATGTATTTCCAGAGATGCTGAATCTTCCAGTTGAACTGGAAGTCTCTTGAGAGTCGGGGTCTCTCGAGAATAGGGACAATTTGTCGTATTTCAAGCCTGGGTTCCGTGCCACCTCCTCCAAGAAGCCCTCCTGGGTTGTACCGTATCGTGTGAACTGTACCATTCCAAGCCCTCTAGCCTCTAGTGCTGTAATTTATTTCCAAGTCCTTCTTTTACAGACTGTGAGCCCTGCTGAGGGCAGGAATCCTACCTCACTCATGTCCCTAATGCTCCACAGTTAAGCCTCAAGGCCTTTATTGATTGAGCACTTGCAGTCAGCCTGCTGGGTGCTTTTCTGACATCACCTGACCTCTCCCTCACTGCCGCCCTGTGAGGGATGAAATTTTTTTTTTTTTTTTTTTTTGAGACAGAGTTCCTCTTGTTACCCAGGCTGGAGTGCAATGGCGCGATCTCGGCTCACCGCAACCTCCGCCTCCTAGGTTCAGGCAATTCTGCTTCAGCCTCCTGAGTAGCTGGGACTACAGGCATGCACCACCATGCCCAGCTAATTTTTTGTATTTTTAGTAGAGACGGGGTTTCACCATGTTGACCAGGATGGTCTCGATCTCTTGACCTCGTGATCCACCCGCCTCGGCCTCCCAAAGTGCTGGGATTACAGGCTTGAGCCGCCGCGCCCGGCGGGATGAAATTATCATGACTGTCGTTGTTATTCTCAGCCTTACTTTACGTCTGAGGAAACCGAGGCACAGAGAAGAGAAGCAGGTTGTCCTGGATGACACTGTTTGGCAGGGCGGGAGTTGGGATTTGAACCCCAAGCCTACCTGAGTGCAGATCCCTGCTCCCGGCAGCTTCGCTCCCAGCTCCGGGTAGGGCTCAGTGGTGTTCACTGACTGAGTGGGGAGGGAGCGCTGCAGCTGGGGTCTAGGTGCTGCTGGCTGTGCCCACGTCCGGGCAAGACCTTCCGTCTTGTTTCTCCCTGTCTCTCCCTCCCCTGGCACGGCTGGCTCCGCCTCCTCCTTTTCCTCCTCTCTTTCCTCTTCCTCCCCCTTCTCTTCCTCCTGTACTTTTTTCTCCCCCTTTTCCTCTTCTTCCTCCTCTTTTTCTTCCATTTTTATCTCTTCCTCCCTTTTCTCCTCCTTCTGCACTTTAAAAAAAAAAAATTTCTAAAATTAAGACAGGATCTGGCCATGTTGCCCAGGCTGGTCTTGAACTCCTGGGCTCAAGTGATCCTCCCACGTCAGCCCCCCGAAGCGCTGGGTTTACAGGCCTGAGCCGCTGCACCGGGCCCCTCTCTTCCTCTTCCTCTTCCACCTTTCCCGCTCCTCTCTTTTCTCCTCCTCCGCCAGTAGCTTATTGAGATATAATTTACAGACGACAAAAAATTCGCTAATTTGAAATATCCAATTCCACAGTCTTTAGTAAACGAACAAAGTTGTCCAGCGATCACTCTCGTGCCCGGAACAGTGTCCTCACCCCTGTGAAAGGGTGAAGCGCTGTACCCATCAGCAGGCACTCCCCCCGACCGCCCCATCCTGCGGAGCCTGTGGTCAGCCCCCGTCAGCGGTCTGTCTGTGCAGCCTTGCCTGTTTTGCTCATTTCCTGTCAGTGCGCTCCTGCAGCATGGTTTTGTTGTGTCTGGCGGTTCTTTACGCATCCGAGTCGGTTGCATCAGGACTTAAGCTTCTGGACTGGGCTGGCCCCTTCCTGCTGAGTCCTGTCTTCGCTGACCTCACCCACCTCCACTCCCCCTCCACGTGGTGGAGAGATCCGACTGGGATCAGAAGGGCAGTTGTTGGGTCAGGCTGGGAATCGAGGGGATGAAGAATGTGCTTGCTGTTTTTCCTCACCCCCTAGTTCCGTGTTTGAAGTGATTTCAAAAGTGCTATGGCTGGTAACACTCTTCAGGGCTCTGTCCTGGGACTGCCTCAGAGCTGCCTTGTTTGGGGCAGATAACCCCCCTTTCTGATGGGCTCGCCCCAGTTTGCGCTCCCTCTTATTGCTCTGCCAGCCAGGGTGGCTGAACTGGATATGCCATTGTTACCAGAAAGGACGTTCTTGAAACGGACCCCAAGAGAGGGTCTTGGATTTTGTGTAGAAAGGAATTCAGAGTGAGTTCCGGAGCGCAGTGAAAAGGGGTAGTTTATTGAAAGCTGCTCTGTCACGGAGTAGAGCGTCCTCAGAAAATGAGAGGAAGGTCCCCCCACCTCCCCCCGCCCCAGCTTTGTTTTTTAAGTTTTTCTTTTATCGTTTTGAGATGGAGTCTCGCTCTGTTGCCAGGCTGGAGTGCAGTG
Source organism: Sapajus apella (assembly GCF_009761245.1). NCBI lineage: Eukaryota > Metazoa > Chordata > Mammalia > Primates > Cebidae > Sapajus > Sapajus apella. The sequence goes on from NW_022437035.1 coordinate 1,855,019, forward strand.
ACGTGATCTCGGCTCACTGCAACCTCCGCCTCCTAGGTCCACGCGATTCTCCTGCCTCAGCCTCCCGAGTAGCTGGGACCACAGACACGCGCCACCACACCCGGCTAATATTTTGTATTTCAGTAGAGACGGGGTTTCATCATGTTGGCCAGGACGGTCTCTATCTCCTGACCTTGTGATCTGCCCACCTCGGCATCCTAAAGTGCTGGGATTACAGGCGTGAGTCCCTGTGCTGGGCCATTTTTAAGTTTTTCTTATAGAGGGGTGTTGTCTGTGTAAAAGCTAAGCTAAGCTGTGTCCGCGTGCAGGTGAGTGCATGGCATGACACAAGAAAACGTGGCACATATACACCATGGAATATTACTTCAGCCACACAAAAAGGAAGGAAATAACGTCTTCATGTCTTTTGCAGCAACTTAGACGGAGCTGGAGACCATTATTCTAAGCGAAGTAACTCAGGAGTGGAAAACCAAATATTACATGTTCTCACTTATAAGTGGGAGCTAAACTCTGAGCATGAAAGGCATAAGAATGATATAGTGGATTTAGGGATTGGGGGGAAGGTTGGGAGGGGGTGAGGGATAAAAGACTACACATTGGGGACAGTGCACACTGCTTGGGTGATGGGTGCCCTAAAATCTCAGAAATCATCACTATAGAATTCACCCATGTAACCAAAAACTACCGATCCTCCCAAAAACTATTGAAATAAAAAACCACCTTGAAAAGCAAAACAAAACCATCCTTGACAGTTTTAGCACGTGAGTATTCCAAAGCATAACTGTAATTATCTCGAAAGCGTGGACTGGTATGGGTATTGGGACGTCTGGACTCTGTGCCGATGAAGGAGTGTGTCCTTGAAGGTATCTTGGGTATTTCCTCAACTATAAACATCCCATGATTATCTTGTGACCAGCAAGAAATGTGGCTTTTTGGTTTTAGTTTTTGTTTTGAGACGGAGTTTCGCTCTTGTTGCCCAGGCTGCTTTTCGATGATGTGATCTCAGCTCACCACAACCTCTGTCTCCCGGGTACAAGCGATTCTCCTGCCTCATCCTCCCGAGTGGCTGGGATTACAGGCATGTGCCACCACGCTCCGCTGATTTTGTGTTTTTAGTAGAGATGGGGTTTCTCCATTTTGGTCAGGTTGGTCTTGAACTCCTGACCTCAGGCGATCTGCCCTCCCAAAGTGCTGGGATTATAGGTGTGAGCCACTGTGCCCAGCCTGGGTTTTTAGTCTTAAGATGGGGTTGAACTAAACATGGCGTTACTCTGGCTCCCATTGCCCTAACACCCCCAGGCACTCACAGCTAAGATTTTTTTTTTTTTTTTGAGACGGAGTCTCGTCCTGTCACCCAAGCTGGAGTGCAGTGGCGCCATCTCAGCTCACCGTACCCCACACCTCCTGGGTTCAAGTGATTCTCCAGCCTCAGCCTCCTGAGTAACTGGGATTACAGGCATGCGCCACGACACCTGGCTCATTTGTGTATTTTTATTATAGTAGAGATGGGGTTTTGCTATGATGGCCAGGCTGGTCTCAAACTTCTAACCTCAGGTGACCACCTTGGCCTCCCAAAATGCCGAGTTTACAGGCGTGAGTCACTAGCATAAGATGTGTTCAGCCCTTACTGTGTCCTGGGCTCTGAACACGTTGTACCTTCTACACTGCCATCATACTCATTTTACACGAAGGAGTGGGGGCCCACAGAGATTAAATAACCGGCTAGCCAGTGTGGAAGCGAGGCAATCTAACTCCATCCACACCCTTCCCCTGGCCCAGGGATGCCTCTGTAACACACCGCATTCTCTCCCTAGGCCTCAGTTTCCCCCTTTGGGAACCTGTTCTGTTCTGTCTGTGCCCTGACCTTTCAAAGAATCATGAACTGCTCGAAGCTGGGCACATGTCTGGCTTCCCTGGCTCCCCTTTGGCAGCTGATCATGCCGAGATCTAAAGATGATTTCACTGTGAGCAAGGAGACAACTGGGAATTCTGTGCCTTTTGGAGAATGGTTACAGAGCACCTACTAAGCCCTGGGCTAGTGCCTGGCCCCGAGACGACAGAGATAACCTGGGACCCAGGCTTTGCCCGTGGGGAGCTCCCAGCCCTGTGAGGAAGACAGGCTGTCCTCACCCAACGCATCCTACTGCTCCTGAAGAGAAGGCGCAGTGACTCATTTTTTGCTGTTTGCATTAGGCTTAAAAAATGGTTGAACTGGCTGGGTGCGGTGGCTCACGCCTGTAATCCCAGCACTTTGGGAGGCCAAGATGGGCGGATCACAAGGTCAGGAGATTGAGACCATCCTGGCTAACATGGTGAAACCCCATCTCTACTAAAAGTACAAAAGATTGGCCGGGTGTGGTGGTGGGTGCCTGTAGTCCCAGCTGCTCCAGAGGCTGAGGCAGGAGGATTGTTTGAATCTGGGAGGGGGAGGTTGCAGTGAGTTGAGATTGCACCACTGCCCTCCAGCCTGGGCGACAGAGCGAGATTCCATCTCAAAAAAAAAAAGATAATTGAACTTCCACAGAAGGAAAAGGCATTCCTGGGAAAGGGCCCTGCCTGGGTGAAGGCAGGGAGGCTGAGCATCTGTGTGTGGCTGGGCACTGGTTTGGTGAGGGCAGCAGGAGGCAGCTGTCTGGCAAAGAGCACTGAAGGCTAATGCAGGAATCGAGGCTGCTGGCCACAGGTGCTCCGATGACGGATGACACGCTGGTGGGGCTGAGCACTGAAAATAAAAGGGAGTCAGCTCCCAGTGCAGGGCCCGGCACACAGTAGGCCCACAGGGAGAACGTGAGGAATGCGTGGCCGCCTGGGCTCCTGGAGGATAGTATTTCGGATGTCCGGGCTGAGGGATGCGGAAGGAATGCCACTGAACCATTCCCCAGGTGGCACATGCCGTTCCTGCCCCTGTCCCCACACAGGAATGCAGGCCAGCAGGCCGGAAGATGGCTTTGCTACATGCGGGTCTTCTGACGCTTCAATGTTGGTTAGTAATTCATTCAAATAAAACAAAATAGCACACTGCCTTCCTCTTCCCCTGCCAAAAAAAAAGCAACACTCAAAATTATACCTAAAGGGGGGGGGTACCGTTTTCAACCTTTTTTTTTTAGATTTATTATTTTTCATAGAGACGGCATCTCACTATGTTGCCCAGGCTGGTTGTGAACTCCTGGGCTCAAGTGATCTCCCACCTTAGCCTCCCAAAGTGCTGGGGTTACAGGCATCCCGCCTAGCCCTCTGTTTTCCTTTTGAATGCTGATGTTGACTTTAACAACCTTCTCATCTTTAAAAAAAAAAAAAAAGAAAAGAAATAGATGGTGTTGGGTGTGGTGACCCATATCTGTAATCCCAGCACTTTGGGAGGCCAAGGTGGGCAGAGCACTTGAGGCCAAGAGTTTGAGATACCGTGGACAACATGGTGACACCCTGTCTCTCCTAAAATTACAAAAATTAGGTGGGCATGGTGGTGCATGCCTGTAGTCCCAGCTCCTTGGGAGGCTGAGGCATGAGCATCGCTTGAGCCCAAGAGGCAGAGGTTGTAGTGAGCTGAGACGGCACCGCTGCGCTCCAGCCTGGGCAACAGAATAGGATTCTTTCTCAAAACAAACAAACAAAAAGATGAGAAGTTTTTTGTAAAAGCTAAGCCTTCCCTGTGAATTCACAGGGTTCTTTGCACGTTAAATCTACTTTAGAATGAAGGAATGAATAGTATCAGAAAGAGCTGCCCAAGGACCAGTGGTGGCCAGGGGTGGCACCAGGAGGTGGGGAGCCAGGCCGGCCAGGCTTGGGCCTTCAGTGAGCTGAGCAGTGAGGAGGGGCTGGAGGAGGAGCAACAGAATGCAGAGTTAGGCCAGCCGAGGAGCCCTGGGTCCCTGTGGCTTGGGCCCACCCAGAGCCTGGGCTGGGGGCTGCTGGGGACCAGGACGGTCGGATCCTAAGCTGGAGTCCCCAGCATGGACGGGAGCTGCCCAGGTGACGAGGAAGGGGGCGTGTATTCATCTCCAAGGGCCGCCATAGTGAGCTAACACACACCCAGTGGCTTAAAACCCTGGAAAGCGATTCTCTCACAGTTGTGGAGGCTGGAAGTCCGGAATGAAGGTGGCTCTGGTCTCTGCCTCTGTCTTCACGTGGCCTTCTCTGTGTTCTCTTCTGTATCGCGTGAGGACACTTGTCGTTGGATTTAGGGTCCATCCGCACGTCTTAGTCCATTCGAGCTGCTGTAACAAAATAACTGGAGACCGGGTGCTTGATAAAAACAGAAGTGTACGTCTCACAGTTCTGGAGACTGGGAGGTCGGGGATCGAGCTGCAGCGGGTTTGGCTTCTGGCAGGGACCTGCTTGCTTGTAGATGGTGTTGTCTAGGTTTCCTCATGCGGAAGTGAGGGAGGGGATGGAAGGGGAGAGCTCACCCCTTCCAGCCCTTTGATTTTTGTTTTTAAATTATTTTTATGATTGTTTTTAGAGACAGCATCTGGCTCTGTCATCCTGGCTGGAGCGTGGCATTGCAGTCATAGTTCACAGCAGCCTCGAACTCCTGGGCTTGAGCAATTCTCCTACCTCAGCCTCCCGAGTAGCTGAGACTGCAGGCACACACCACCACACCAGGCTAAGTTTTCTACTTTTTATAGACATGGGGTCTTGCGATGTTGCTCAAGATGGTCTTGAACTTCTGCCTCAAGAAATCCTCCCGGGGCCGGGCGCGGTGGCTCAAGCCTGTAATCCCAGCACTTTGGGAGGCCGAGGTGGGTGGATCACGAGGTCAAGAGATCGAGACCATCCTGGTCAACATCGTGAAACCCCGTCTCTACTAAAAATACAAAAAATTAGCTGGGCATGGTGGCGCGTGCCTGTAATCCCAGATACTCAGGAGGCTGAGGCAGGAGAATTGCCTGAACCCAGGAGGCGGAGGTTGCGGTGAGCCGAGATCGCGCCATTGCACTCCAGCCTGGGTAACAAGAGCGAAACTCTGTCTCAAAAAAAAAGAAATCCTCCCACCTGGCCTCCCAAAATGCTGGGATCACAGGCGTGAGCCACCATGCCTGACCTCAAGCCCCTTTACATGGCCATCAACTCCATTCATGAGGGTGGAGCTGTCTTAACCAATCACCTCACAAGGGTTCCTCTTAACACCCTCATCTTGGGAATTCACTTCCAGCTGTTGCAGTTTGGAGAGACACATACATTCAAACCATAGCCCTGGGGAATCCAGGATGATCTCATCTTATGACCCTTAAACTCATTACATCTGCAAAGACCATTTCCAAATATGGCCACATTTGCAGGTTCCAGGTGGACGTAGGTTTTTAGGGATCTCCATTCAACCCACTTTGGGGAGGAAGCCTGCTTTCGACAGCATGGGCAAAGCCTTTGTGGGTGCCTGGCTTACAGGGTGGGGTCCAGTGGTGGGAGGTGCACGGGGACCTGGGGTGGGAGGGGGCAGGTTGGATTTCTCCCAAGAGCAATGGGGACACCAGGGAAGGGATTCAAGATGTGTGTGTGGCGGGCCTTGGTCACATCCGTGCTTGCAGGTGGCCCCTGCCATGGAGAAGGCCCCTGGGGGCGGGGAGACAGACACTGTTCCACGTCATCAATCGCTGACTCCTGACGCAGCCACACTCCCCGGCTGCCTGGGCCCACAGGGCAGGGTGGTGGCCAGGGCGGCCAGAGCAGAATAACCAGGCCTGGGCACTGGGGGCAGCTTCTCCTGGGGCGTGGCCTGGTGCCTTTGACCATCGCTGGCTGGGAGACGGGGACTTGGGGGTTTCCGTCTTTGGCGCCTGCCCAGCACCCCACCCCCTGCCCCCGTCCCCTGCCTGGTCTTAGATTGGCTCTGTCTCCACCTTGCACTCACCGGGTCTTAGACTTTTGAATGTCTCTTTTTATTCTTAGCCCCCTGCCCTGTCACCAGTGTCCCTGCCACCTCCAGCTTTCTCCCCAGCTGTTCCTGGTGCCCTTCGTCCCTGCCCGCCTCCTGGGCTGTCTGTCTCGCCTGCTTTTCTGACTTCCTTTGGGGCTTGTCCCTCGCTCTGCCTGTGTCACTCCCCCGTCGGAGCCCCTGCCCCATCCGTCTCCCTCTCCTCTCCCTCCATGTCTCTTGTTTTTCTCTTTCCTCCTTTCTCCCTCTGTGTTCCCTGTCGTGCCCTTCCCTCTCTGTCTCATGCCTTTCCTGCCTGTAACTTCCTTCTCCTTTCTCCTGCGTTCCTCTCTCTGCCCTGCGCCTGGCCTGCGGTCCTCTCTTCCTGTCTTCATCCACCTGTCTCTGGCATCCCATCTGCCCCTTCCAGCCCCTTTCTCTCCAGGCCCTTCTCCATCCTGGGCGGGTGGGAGACCAGGCAGCTCTTAGCAGCCTGCATGCTGATGGTGGCCCCTGTCAGCTGAGGGGTGTCAGGAAGGCCGTGGTGGGCCCCTGTGTGTTTATAGTAACAGTCATTCAGTAGGGCATTCATTCACACGAGCCGCATGTCCCACTGTTCCCGTTAGTCCCTCATTGAGCGTGGCCTAACCCCAGACTTGACAGTCATCAGCCAGTCAGCCAGGACCCGCAGCACCAGGGGGACGGCCAGGCAGCGGGCACTGTCCCTCCAGCAGTATTGCCGGTGCAGAGGGCCCAGCCCTTCACTGCACTTCTTCTGTCAGTCAGCAGGACCCAGTGCTCCGGCTGGACTGGCAGCTGGGGCTGTCCTCTGACTGGTACTGTCAGCTGGTGAGCAGGGCTGGCTTTTCAGCTATACTGTCTGCCAGTCGGAGTGGGGCCGGCCTTCCAGCTGTACTGCCAGGGAACAGGGAGAGCTTCCGACTGTACCACCAGGGAGCAGGGAGAGCGTCCGACTGTACCGCCAGGGAGCAGGGCGGCCTTCTGACTGTACCACCAGGGAGCAGGGCCAGCCTTCCGACTGTGCCGTCGGGGCAGGGCGGCCTTCCGACTGTGCTGCCGGGGAGCAGGGCCGGCCTTCAGTCTGTGCCGTCGGGGCAGGGCGGCCTTCCGACTGTGCTGCCGGGGGGCAGGGCCGGCCTTCCGACTGTGCTGCCGGGGGGCGGGGCGGCCTTCCGACTGTGCTGCCGGGGGGCAGGGGCGGCCTTCCGACTGTGCTGCCGGGGGGCAGGGGCGGCCTTCCGTCTGTGCCGTCGGGGCAGGGCCGGCCTTCCGACTGTGCTGCCGGGGGGCAGGGCCGGCCTTCCGACCGTACTGTCGGGGAGCAGGGTGGCCTTCCGACCGTGCTGTCAGGGAGCAGGGCTGGCCTTCCGACTGCACTACCAGTCCCTGGTTCTTCCATGGCTGGGGCCAACCCCTGACCATCAGGTGGCGAGCTGCTGAGACCCACTGCCTGCTGGGACTGGGGCGCTGAGAATCGGTGAAACCACAGGCCTGCCTCTGAAGAGCTTTGACGCTACCCGGTGGTTTTCTCAGCTGCTGCACCCAGCACCCTCTCCTTGTTTAAGTGAGTTTCCTGTTAGTTGCTCTGCCTGGCGTCGGGTGGTGGGCCTGAGGGACGCAGTACAGATGGGCCCAGGCTGTTACTGGGGCAGTCAGTGTGCAGAGCTCCAGGCTGGGGTGGGAGCCCGGTGCAGAGCCTGGGGCCTCTGCGCAGTGCCTCCGTGAAGTCCTTTCCACTTCAGTCTTCCTCTCAGTAGTGGGAAGGACTTCGCCTCGGAAGCACAGCTGTTCTGCATCCGGCACTCACTCCCCCAAGTCTCTGGATTACGGCATTGGCTTATGGGACCTGGTGTTGAGTAGGGGACCCAGGCGTGTCTGGCTTGGGTTTGCATCCCTGTCTCACTGTTTAGCAGCCACTCACCTCGGCAAGCTCTGTTTGTCCCTGTGAGCCTTGGTTTCCTCATCTGGACGGTGAAGATGATGATACTGCCCTCATGATATGACCATGAATACGAAACTAGATGCTTTGGCAGGATTCTACCTCGTTGAATCCTCAAAGCCCTGAACGCAGGGGTAATCCATCCCATTTTACAGAAGGGGTAACTGAGGCTTGCTAAAGAGAGATTAGGTGACTTGCTAAAATCATGCTCTTTTGAAGGAAACATCTAGGAAAGTTTGCCTTGGGTTTGCCCTCGGTATGCTTTAATGTGCATTTTAATCTCTGAGAATCGACGCTCCCCTCACTCTCTGCCTGGTGCAGCTGGCAGCTAGTGCCTCGGAGAGCTAATCCCTCCCTTCGTCAGCACCCCACTCCCCATGCTGGGCTGGGTACCTACAGGAGGGGATGGGCCCAGGACTCGTGGCTGGGAGGCCCAGGTTCCAGCCTTGCTTTAGTTGCCAACTCACCATGTGGCCTTGGCCAAGTCCCTTGACTTCTCTGGGCCTCAGTTTCCCTCTCTGTAAAATGGGGATGGCCACACCCTCCTTCTAGGGGGGAATCAGAAGCTTAGCTGAGTTTAAAAGGAACGTGACTGACATCAGAGGAGCCCTGTGAACCGATGGGATCCTGGGTTGATTTCCTTCCCTGTAATGAGTGGCAGGGGCCTCCTCCTCCTCATGTGGCTTGCGGAGGAGGAACCACACACACTTGGGCTCACACGCACAGCACAGTCACATCCACCCATGCACAAAACACACTTGTCTGCACACACACTTGACCACATAAAAGCGCATACACTCACACTCTTTCACGCATACACACATTCTCTCTCTCTCTCTCTCTCTCTTGTTCAGTTCCCAGGCATCCCCTTCTCTCTTCCTGCCTTCTTGCTGTGCAATTGAAAAGTCTCCATGCTTCTGGGAGGGTGAGGGTCCAGGCAGCTGGGTTCAGAAGGAGCCGCCCCTGGACCCGCCCCACCGGACGAGAGGCCAGAGATGTCCGGGGGCGGGGCTCATGGGACTCAGCGGTGGCTTCTCAGTCCCCTGGGCAGCCGTGGCCATCAGTGGAGCCGTCTGGCTGGTCCCCTGGCTGTAAGCCGGCTTCTGAATGATTTATGCCGTCTTGAACTTGACTCCAGCGTGACGAGGAGTGAGAAGAGCTGCCCCTGCTAGAGAAGAACTGGAAGCCTGCGCTGTGCTTCCCGCATAACCTCTGGGTGCCGGAAATGGAGTATTACTACTGCCCCAGGCTGCTGAAGCTCTTGCGCTACCTCTGGGTGAGTGCAGGCTCCAGGACGGGGTCACCTCCTTTCCCTCTCCTCCTGCTTTGCCGACTTTGCTTTTTGGCTGTGTCTGGTTCGCAGTGTCTCCGTTTTCTTTAAGAGATGGTGAAGTTTACAAGGAAGAGAGAATGATGGGGAAAGGGGGAAAGGGCTGGGTTTGGGAGGCAGAGCAGGTTTGTAGGAAGGGCTGAGACTCCTGAACAGGAATGCAGGTCCTGGGTCTGGTCCTCAAGAGAACAGGAAAAACGAGAACCACGTCAGTGAGTTTTTCAGAAAGCAACATGTATTTGATCTAAAGGACAATTCTTTATTCTGAAGTTACATCCCTCTTGCCTTTGTGTGTGTGTAAGAATGTCCCTCTTCTATGGGATGAAAATAGTAGATTTTGATTTCCTTTTCCCGAGCCTAACGCAGTGATACAGAAGGAAGTTGGGACCCCTCCTCCCAACACACACACACTGTGCTCTCTCATCTGTATAACAGAGAAAAAAACCCGGGACATTTTCTGATGAGATGTCAAAGTCAGGGAACCTGTGCGGAAGCGCTTCGTGGGGTATAAAATGCTTTCAGCTCTCACTTTGACCCTGCGACTGGTCTGCTCTCTGTGGCTGGGCAAGTTACTTCTCTCCTCTGGGTTTCTGTTTCCTCCTCTGTGAAGCCAAGGAGTAGGTGGAGGTGATTCTGGGTCGTGTGACATCCGTCAGGGCTCTGAGCATAGAGGGGCTTATCGAACAATTGTCTCGAGCTGGTCTCCGAGTTTTCCAGAATCATCGCCCCTGGCTTCAGGACACCCCAAAGGGAAAGTCTTAGGAAAGATTATCTTTCCCGTTGCTGAATGTTTGCAAATACTTCAGATGCCTTCTTGCCCAGAGAATTTTCCAGTACTCCTAAAAATACAGCTTTAGGAAACATTGCTTTTCAGCTGCCAGTCCCAGAGTGTCTCACCTCCGTCCCGAGCCCCCCGGAGCAGCTGGGAAGCAGGAGATCCTCCTGGTCTCTGTCGTTCAGCCACTGGCATATGACCATTCTCATATCATAAATGTCAGGCAACATTGATTGATCGACTGATTGATGTTTTAATTATGAAAATAATGCATGTGCATGGTTAAAAAAAAAAACACACATGGAAAATTCAGATGAGCACAAAGAAGAAATCTCCAGTAATTGTTTTTTGGAATTCTGTGATTTGCAAGATCTGGATAACCTTGATGTGCCTGCCTGCGTGTTGGGCTCTGGGCTTGGTGCTGGAGGTGCAGGGATGACTAAAATACAGTCCATGATCCCCAGAACTTAGAGCTTGGCATAGGTGTTGAACTAATCCACAAATGGCTATGATCTATGTTCACTAAGCACACACTTTCCAGCAGCAATTTGGAGCTAGCCCCAGGTACTTGGAATACGGGAGCGAGACAGCATGGTCCCTGACCGCATGGAACTTAGTCTGGTGAGAACTTGGTCTTTGCTCAAGGAGCTGAAACAGAGACCAGGGATATGTTAGGATGGGGGTGGTGCACAGTGCCTCAGGGGACACGGTCTCATTGGGGTACGGGGGCCTGGAGAGTCTCCCCAAGGAGGCTGAGCACTGGAGGGAAGTAGCTGGGATTATAAGCGTGCACCACCACGCCCGGCTAATTCTGTATTTTTAGTAGAGGGGCTTTCATCCTGTTGGTCAGGCTGGTCTCGAATGCCTGACCTTATGTCCCACCCGCCTCGGCCTCCCAAAGTGCTGGGATTGCAGGCATGAGCCACCGCACCCGGCCGGGCCTAGACATTTTGACAAGTCATAAAGGCCCACCCTGAACCTAAGTGTGTCCGAGCAGTCAGTGCTGTACAGTGGCTACTACTTCACTTTTGTATCATTCTGTCTTATTAGCTACATTTCTAGGTTAACAGTTCTACCAAATATGAATATGAAAGTTTATTTTTAATGAGACAATGTTGCAAATTATGGTCAACCAACATCTTTTCACCAAATACTTCAAGCATAAAAAATGAGAATCTTTACAAAAACACACAGAGACGCCGCAAATTGGCAGCTGCCCATAACATTAAACAAACTGGACTCTTAAGAGCGGCTTCTCAACAGCATATCATTTTCATTATAACCGTTGCCTGGTACAGGGGAAACTAACAAGTGTTTTTTAAGCATTGTTGCAACATTGTATTCCTGATAATTTAAGTAAACTAAACTAGGAGTAAATGATACATGCCTAAAAATGACCATGGTTTATACTGTCAGTGGCCACTGGACTTAGGACTAGTCCAAGACCTTGATCTAGATTTTGACCTAGACCTAGACTGTGATCTTGACTGACATTTGGATCTAGGGGGTTCTTTTTTCCTTGATTCCTTTTCATGTCTTGAGCTAGACTTATAATGTGTTTTGGAGTCTGTTTTAGAGGTGCCTCTTGCTTTGGTGTGAGATGCAGACCTAGAACGTGATTTAGTCTTCATTTCTTGCTTGGGCTGGGACTTGGACCGTGATCTTGAATGGGATTTAGATCTTGAAAAAGATCGATTTTGGTGTTTGAATCTATCGTTGTCGGAATGGCTTCTGCTACGCCGTGGTCTTCCAGTCGGTCTATTTCTAGGACTGTGCAATCTTCTATAGTTGTGATCAGAAGACCGACTTCTTGATCTCCTTCTTTCGTAACTTTGGCTTCTTGAACGTCTGTATCTGTCATAATCGTCATAGCTTGAAGAACTGTACACTTTCCTCCCTTCCTTGGCTTTCATCTGATTTGGTGTCTTCCGATCCCCCTGGGCAAACTGTATTTCAATCTGCCGTCCATAAATCCACTTTCTGTCCAAATTATGTAAAGCATCTTCAGCATCACGAACATCCTCAAATCGACCATAAGCACATCCTCTTGGACGGCGAGTGTAGAAATCAAGTGGAACATACACATCAACTATAGGACCATAACGACCAAATTCACGCCGTAAATCTTCAGCCCTGGTGTCGTCGCCACGTTCCTGATGAACAGAGATGTGGGGGGACGCAGGTAGCGGGCCATGGTGGCGGCGTGTCTCAGCCGGGCGCGCTAATGGGTTCAGCAAACTGTCCGCGGCTCCGGCGCCGAAGCCTCCGCCACAATTTCTTTGTCCATTCATCTGCCACTGGACACTTGGGGGTTTCCACATCTTGGCTGTTGTGAATGGTGCCGTGCTGAGCATGGGAGTGCAGACATCTCTATGGGATATTGATTTCATTTCCTTTGGGTATATGCCGAGAAGAGGGATTGGTGGATCTATTTTCAGTTTTTTGAGGAACTGTACTATTTTACGTAACAACTTATTTTAGAATACTTGAGAAATGTTACAAAGATAGCAGCGGGAGTTCCTACATACCCTTCGCCCGGTTCCCCTCATGTTAGCATGTTACTATAACCATGGTTCAGCCATCAAAAGAAAGAAGTTAACATTGGTGCATGACTGTAAACTCCAGACTAAATTCCAGTGGTTTGCACAGGGGCGACTTTCCCCTGCAAGGGACACTTGGCAATGTCTGGAGACATGTTTGATTGTCACAACTGAGGACAGGAGTGCTACTGGCATGTGGTGGGTAGACACTGAGGATGCTGCTTACCGTCCTATAATGCACGGGATGGGTCCTCCCCTCCCCTCTTCTCCCCTCCCCTGGACAGCACCAAGAATGATCCTGGCCAAAATGTCAGTTGTGACAAGGTTGAGAAACCTTGTCTTATTCCGCTTTCACCTGTTTTTTTCAGAAATGTTCTTGTTTTGCTCCAGGGTCTAGTTCAGGGTCCCACATTGTATTTTCCCGCTTTCAGTTTCCTCCCCCGTAGCGCCTCATCACTGCCAGCTGAGTGAGCGAATCAGTGCTTTCCTTGCCTTTTTTTTTTTGAGATGGACTCTCATTCTGTTGCCCAGGCTGGAGTGCAGTGGTGCAATCTCTGCTCACTGCAACCTCTGCCTCCCAGGTTCAAGCCCTCCTGCCTCAGCTTCCCAAGTAGCTGGGACTACAGGCGCGTGCCACCATGCCTGGCTAAGCTTTTGAATTTTTAGTAGAGATGGGGTTTCACCGTGTTAGCCAGGATGGTCTCCATCTCCTGACCTCATGATTCACCCGCCCACCTTGGCCTCCCAAAGAGCTGGGATTACAGGTGTGAGCCACTGTGCCTGTCCATCAGTGGTTATCGTTTTGTGTGTCCACTCGCAGCATAAAATAATCTGCCACTTTATTTAAAAACAGTTTGTAACCATGATATTTAATAGCTGCTTAATATTCCTACCTGTTGTCAGGCTTGGTTTATGGGGCACTGGTTTCATTTCCTTTGGATATATACCCAGAAGAGGGATTGGTGGCTCTGTTAGCCAGTCCTTTGTGGTTGGACACTTAGGTTATTCCCAGGTATTCACTGTATGCACAATTGTCCTCAGCCTTAAATCTTTATTCACATTTCAGCTTATCTCCTATGTCAGCTTCTTAGAAGTGGGGCCGAGCATGGGCTGCAGCAGGTTTTCTGCAAAGCTGTCCCTTGTTGGTGGGATGTTTTTAGCTTCCTGTTGGCCCGAGTCCTTCTCATAGCTGCACTTCTCTTCTCGGGGGAGAAACCACTATCTCCGTCAAGCCTGGTGCTGGCCCAGCAACAGTTGGGGTATGGGGAGAGAGATCAAGTTTCTCTTTCAAACCATCGGTAAGAGTAGATGAAGGCTGCCTCTGGCATGGCTGTTGGGAGTTACTTAATCTCCTCTGTTGCTGAGATAACCTCGCCAGACGGTCCCAAGGCCTGTGGCCTTGCTGGGGCGTAGGCAGCAAGCTGGTGCCTGGGGGTTGTCAATTACAGGAGTAGTAATTAATGATGCAAGCAGTAGTAATGCAATGATAAACGTGACCGTCGCCACCACCGCTCCTGCTGAGTGCTCACAAAACCCTGGCGCTGTGCTAAGTGACATTCCAAGGGGTCTCATTATATCCTTATAAGAGCCCCAGTGGGTTGATCTCATTATTACCTCCATTTTGCAGTTAGGGAAACTGAGGCCTAGAAAGGCTAGTCAGCTCATCCAAGGTCCCCAGCTAGGAAGTGCTGGAGCGTGTATTTGAACCCAAGTCTCCCTCTATATCATTTTTACTACTTCATGGAGTCTGATCTTCCGGTTTGTCACATGGGGAAACTGAGGCCCATGGTATGGAAGCAACTTCACAGCCTACAGGAAAGCGTTCTGTGCACATCAAGCTCTGCAGGGTGGAGGATGACGGAAGAATGTTGCCCTAGGCCAGGTGGGGCTCTGGAGGGAGAGCCCTGGAATCCAGGCCCTGTCTCTACCGGCTGTGTGGCTTATGGCGAATCACATCATGGCTTTGGGCCTCAGTTTCCCTCTCTGTAAGTGGCAGTGGTCAGCCCCACCTGGCAGGACTGTGCTGAGGATTAGCTGAGATAAGGGGCATTGGTGTCGTTGACAAAGGGCTGCACTTAGAGTGGGCACTTAATATCTAGATGGTCTTTGTTGGGGGCTGGGGAGGGCTCTGATGTATGGCAGGGACCCCCCACTTCCTGCTCCATGATCTTCCCAGCTGCCTCTCCAGCCCCCCACAGGGCCTGTGAGGCTGACTCTCGAAGGCTTCCTCTACTCCAGTCTCCCATGGCAGTGGGGGCTGCTTTGAGTGTAGTAAGGAACTGCTGGGTGGCTTTGAGGCCACGGTGGCCTGTGGGGTGTTTATCTTTTGTGTGTGTGTGTGTGTGTGTGTGTGTGTGTGTTGTTGGGCAACATAGCAAGACTCAATGTCTACAAAACAAATATTTTTTAATAGCCAAGTGCAGTGGTGTATGCCTGTAATCTCAGATATTCAGGAGGCTGGGGCAGGAGGATCACCTGAGCCCAAGAGTTGGAGGCTGCAGTAAGCTATGCTTGTACCACTGCTTCCCAGCCCGGGAGACAGAGCAAGACTCTGTCTCAAAAAAAGTAAAAAATACAAATAGATGTGGGCTGATGGGCTCCTGCTGACCTGACATGTGGAAGGCTATTGCGGGGCCAAATCTCCGTGAGCCTTATCGTGGTGCCTGGCACCCCACACGCACCCCATAAGCAATTGCTGTTGCCGTGGTTATCGTCATGATCAACTTCTGGATCTCAGATCTTGGTGGCTTCAGTGTGTGCCAAGGGTCTGGTTTGGCTCTGTCTTGGCAATGTCTGTGGCTGAAATAGAAGAACTGACTATTTCTGTGCTGTTTGAGTTGGGCCTGAGGTTTGGGCCACGGGACAGGTTACATCATGAGAGGTTTTCATCTGACTGGAGCTGTGGCTGCCTTTTTAGGCCCAGTCGTGGAGGGGAGAACGGGCTTGGAGCCATCAGTCTCTCCTGCTTCTAATCCGTACTGGGCCACTTACTAATAGTGCATGAGGCCTTGAGCAAATCTCTTAGCCCTCCCAGAAACTCAGTTTTGCCATCTGTAGAGTGGAAATTATGATAGCAACTCCCTCGTGGGATGGCCTGAGGACTCAGTGAGGTGATGCAAACAAAGCCGGGCATACAGTAGGTGCTGAATAAGTGGTGGCAGCCGATGCCGGTGCTAGATACCTGATGGGTCCTCGGTTCAGTTCAGTCACATGCACCAGGCCGTGTTCTCAGGGTTTGGGGTACATCAGTGCATGAGACAGTCATGATCCCTGCCCCAGGGACTAACACTCTTGTTTTTAATCCCGAGACAGAGTTTCGCTCTGTTGCCCAGGCTGGAGTGCAGTGGCGCAATCTCGGCTCACTGCAGCCTCCACCTCCTGGGTTCAAACGATTCTCCTACCTCAGCCTCCTGAGTAGCTGGGATTATAGGCGCCCACCAACACGGCTGGCTAATTTTTAGTAGAGATGGGGTTTCACCATGTTGGCCAGGCTGGTCTCAAACTCCCAACCTCAGGTGGTCTGCCCACCTTGGCTTCCCAAAGTGCTGGGATTACAGGCGCTGAGCCACTGAGCCCAGCCAGGGACTAACATTCTAGTGGGGTGTTCGGTCAGTCAACAATGGGCATGATATGTAAGGATGTTGTATATCATGTCAGGAGGTGGGGTGTGCTGGGGAGAGGGAGAAGGAACCAGATAAGAAGCTTCTGGAGGGCTTGGGTGTGTGGGGCCTCGCCTCTCTAAGAAGGTGACATTTGAACAGAGACTTTGGAAGCAGGGAGAGACTAGGCCAGGGGAGCTTGGTGGGGAACAGGAATAGTCAGTGCAAAAGCTTTAAGGCCCAAGCCACAGGCACATTTGCAGAACAGGAGGGAGGCCAGGATGGCTGCAGCAGACCGGGTGAGAGGACAGAGTGGGCAGCGAGGGCAGGGAAGGGACATGGCCTGAGCGTGACGGGCCTTGTCATCACTCTGAGAACTGTGCCTTGTGCTGGAGGGCACCAGAGCCATGGGGACGTGTCCCTTTGCACAGGACTGACAACCCAACCGGGCCTTTGAGCGGGTCCCTCTGGCTGTCAGGTGGGGAACAGACTCACGTAGGGGGGCCAGTGAGGACCCACTGCAGTTGCTCAGGTGGGAGATGACAGCCACTCAGACCAGGGGCAGGAGGAGGGGAGAAGTGGGCAGGTTATGGGTGTAGTGGGAAGGTTGAGCCCCAGGATGTGCTCATGGACACGGGATGGGCAAGACATGAGTCATGGATAACACTGAGAGTTTGCCATCTGCTAAAACCTGGAGCTGGCCTCAGCTTTCATTAGGAAAACTGCAGGGTAGAGCGTCGTGGGGACAGATCAGGACCCGGGTTTGCACTTGTTGGTTGAGTTTGAAGTGTCGACTAGACATCGGTGTTGGCATACATTCTCCACTTCCTCCCATACCTCGCCTTCCCCATCTGTAGAATGGGAAGGGTCACTCATGTCCTACCCTTGTCTAAGACTTATTGGGATGCTCAGGTGGGAGGGGAATTTTAAAGGTTTAAAACATAGGGATTAAAACACCAAGCTCTGTTGTGAAATCCATCAGCCCTTGGAAAATCCTCACCATTTCTGAGCTCCAGGAAGGGGCACCCAGAACCTTTGGAGCAGAAGGAGGCCCTGCTCACATTCACTGGAGGGCTTGAGAATTTAACTGGGCCCGGGCCAGCTCCCCTCGGCACCTCCCTCACTGTGACAATTCCAGACTCTTGGCTTTTTATTTATTTACATATTTTTAGGGACAGGGACTGGCTCTGTCACCCAGGTTGGGCTGCTGGGGTGTAATCATAGCTCAGTAAAGCCTCGAACAGCCGGGCTCAAGGGATCCCCCCACCTTGGCTTCCCAAAGCAGTGGGGTTACAGAGATGAACCATCACACCTGGCCAGTTTCAGACTCTTTGTGTGCCTGTTACTGCCCCTCCAAGCAGGACCACTGCCCTGCCTGTTAGTCCACAGGGTCCTTGCCATATGTAAAACAGATTGCTTTTTACAAAAATGAAAGAGAGCCATCTGGTAACAATGGGTCCCCAAGCCTAGACTTCCACTTCCTGGTTTTTGATGGGCCTCAGTCACCCTCTTGTGCTGTTGGGAGCTTTGTCCTGAGAGGCTGAAGTGAATCCCACTCTCAGATGGCGGTCTTGGCGGCCCCAGCCCTAGCTGTCCCAAAGCAGTCATTGCTGGGTATCAGACATTCCAGGGCTTAGAGCAGTCAGAAGGGGCATGCCAATCTAGACTGCTGAAAGGAACCATCAATGCAAGGCAGAAGTTTGGGAGCGCTGGGCGTGTGGGCAGAATATTTCTGGGAGCCAGAATTCCAGGATGCAAATGCTCTGTGACCCTGAGCAATTGTTTGCCCTCTCTGGGCCTGAGTTTCTCTGTAGGTACAATGAAAGATTGGACTAGAGTCTCCTTAAAGTTAATTCCTGTGCACAGTCTCCCAATTCTAAGAGTCCAGTAGAGTGGAGCTTCAGAGTCAGGCCAACCTGGGTTGCCCTTGCTGTTCTGTGACCTTGAATAGGTGACTTCATGTCTCTGATCTTGTGTCTCACCTGAGGATGATCTTGTGTCTCCCCTTCTCAAATGAGGATTATGTAAGCATTTCATTGTGGAGACCAGTGGGGAGAGTGCCTAGCATACAGTAGGTGCTGTCTTTCTGCATTTCCAGGGGAGGAATGGAACCCACAGGGTACAAGCTGCTGGCTGCCTCGAGGGTGGAATGGTTTCCCAACTGAGGCACTAGAGGGCACCCCAGTTCTAAGAAATCACTTAGAAGGGCAGCGGCTTTTTTTTAAGCGTGTGCAGAGTTACACCATTTCACACCTGAGTGTGTGTGACTGTCTCAACAGCCAGTGAGGCAGGGGCTCTGATTGTCCAGATTTTACAAATGAGGACACTGAGCAAAGCCTGACCTGCCCAAAGGTTGCACAGAGCCCCTGGAAAGTCCAACATCGGGAGAGAATAGTGTGGAGTGTAAAAGAAGGAAGGAAGCGGAAGGATTGCCTGAAGCCTTGGAGTTCCAGACCAGCCTGGGCAACACAGCAAGACCCCATCTCTACAAAAACTGTAAAAATTAGCCAGCTGGGTAGCGCATGTCTATGGTTCCAGCTGTTTGGGAGGCTGAGGCAGGAGGATCACCTAAGCCCAGGAGGTGGAAGCTACAGTAAACTCTGGAAGGCTCGATGCAGGTCGAGGCCCTCTCTGTGCCCCCTACCCATAATGTTTGCTGCTGATAGGCAGATGGATTCTCCAAGCTGAAAAAGGACTCAGATTTGTGGGTTTCAAGCGCAAATCTGAGTCTGAACATGAAGTCACCTGTTCAAGGTCACAGAGCAGCAAGGGCAACCCAGGTCGGCCTGACTCTGAAGCTCCACTCTACTGGACTCTTAGAATTGGGAGACTGTGCACAGGAATTAACTTTAAGGAGTGGACACGTGGTTTCTGTGTTTGAGGCAGAGTTGATGTGTGTGGAGCCAGGATGCTGTGACCTGGTGCCAGCCACCGCCCCCTCTGGGCCCAGCATCTTATTTGAAATGCATTAACTTTTCTCACAGTTGGCTTGCCGTGCACGCGTATTGAGTGCCTACCCTGGACTAGGCCTGAGCTGGGTCTAATACCTGAGTAGAACAAGAGAAGGTGGGCATCTGAGAGGCTGAACCACAGTGTGCAGAGGCCAAGCACCCCTGGAAGAGGTGAGAGGTTTGAGGGTGTCACAGTTTTTATCGCTGTGATTGGAGCCCAGAGGTTATAATGTAACTATTTCAGTAGTTCAGTAACGCATGGATGAGACAGTTGTCATGGAATTTGGTCTGAATTATTACAGTTTAAGAAAACCTGATGTTGGCCAGGCCCGCACCTGTAATCTCAGCACCTTGGGAGGCCCAGGTGGGAGGATCACTTGAACCCAGGAGTTGGAGGCCGTAGTGAGCTATGATTGTACCACTGCACTCCGGCCTGGGTGACACAGCAAGACTCTGTCTCTCTAAAAAACAAACTAACAACAACAACAAAAAACACCTGAAGTTTCATGTAGACATTCTGAGGCAGGGACGCACAGCTGCAGGTGTTTCATGTTGTATTAATACTTTGTATCAAACATTTATGTTAATAGAATATAAGCATGTTTGCGTTGACCTAATGTTTTCTAGCTGTAATATAAACGTAATGATACAGTAATCAGAGATTTTTGTTTTGCTCCTTCTGTGTGCTAGTGTATTAGTTTTCCAGGGCTGGCACGTTAAAAAAACCAGAGACTTCTGAACGGCTTCAACAAAGGAAATGTATTTTCTCACAGTTCTGGAGGCTGCAAGTTCAAGAGCAAGGTGTTAGCAGGAGTGGTTTCTCCTGAGGTCTCTCTTCTTGGCTTGGGGATAACTGCTTTCTCTCCTTGTCCTCACACCATCCTTCCTCTGCGTGTGTGCATTCCCCTGTCTGTTTCCAAATTTCTTCTAATGAGGGGAACAGTCAGATTGGATTAGAACCCAACCTAACACCCTTACTTTAAACCTTATCACAACTTTACAGGCCCTATTTTCAAATAACAGTCACCTTTTGATGTGCTATCAAAAGGGGGGTTAGGGCTTCAATATATGAATTTAGGGGAAATATAATTCAGTCCATAACAGCCAGGTACTAGGAAAAGCACTTTAAATTGTTTCTTTTTATCCTGACAACAGTCCTAGAAGCGAGGCACTGTTACTATGTGCATTTTGAAGATAAGGAAAACAAGGCTCAGGGAGGTTAAGTCACTTGCAGAAGATCACACATCTGGTCAACAGCGGAGCGAAGATTCGATCCCAGGCTGTCTTACTTTGGACCCTGCACTGTTAGATTATGTATTTAATTTGACCTTAAACCGAGGGATATTTCCACATTCTATTGAATTTACCAAGCCATCCTCACTCCTCCCTCTCCCTGTTAAGGCTTAGATTGGAAAAGACCCAGACAGCGGGGAGGAAAGGCCCTTGCCAGACCCCACTGCTGCCCCAGCTTGCCTGGGCCCCACCTGGCCCGTTTGGCCACCTGCCCGGGGGGGCGTGTCTGGGGCCACCCGTTTCCAGGTCTGCCCTGACCGTTCCTATTTGCCTGGGCCCAGTGAAAGCCTCCTTTGTCCTCCAGTTCATTCCTCCTGGAGGGATGACCTAAGTCTTGTCTTGGGGACAAAGCGGCAGCCTGCCACGTGAGTGCAGGTCAGCCCCAGTAGTCTGCAGAGTCTCCCAGGCTAATTGAGGCAGGTGGTGGCCTTAGTTATACTTTGCCAAGTTAAGTGGGGTCTGGAAGCGTGCAGAGCCCCACTCCCGTGTCCTGAGAGATAATGCCAGTGGCCTCTGCGTGCACAGAACTTGACAGTGGGCCAGGCGCAGTGGCTCACACTTGCAATCCCAGCACTTTGGGAGGCCGAGGCAGGCGGATCACCTGAGGGTCAGGAGTTCAAGACCAATCTGGCCAGTATGGTGGTGGTGAAACCTCGTCTCTATTAAAAATACACAAATTAGCCGGGTGTGGTGGTGGACACCTGTAATCTCAACTAACTACTCAGGAGGCTGAGGCAGGGGAATTGCTTGAACCCGGGAGGTGGAGGTTGCAGTGAGCTGAGATTGTGCCACTGTACTTAGCTTGAGTGACAGAGCGAGACTCTGTCTCAAAAATAAAAATAAAAAAAACTTGACAATGTATAAGGTGTTTTGTGCTTTCTGGTTTATCCGATCCTCCCAGATTCTGCAGGGTGTGCAGGGTGTGCAGGACTCGCTGAGGAAACGCCTCCGGGCCAATTATCAGCTGCCACGACAAACAACTCCAAATCACAGCAGTGCACACCAGCCACAGTTCATCATGTTCATGGATCCCTTGGTTCAGGAATTAGCAGGGCTCAGTGAGTGTGGCTGCTGCATGTCTGGAGTGTCAGCTGGGAGCCTGAGAGGTAGAACCATCTAGAGTCTTCTTCACCCACATGTCTGGTGCATGTGATGGTTCGAAAGCCAGGCTTCCCTGGGACTGTCAACCAGAGCACCTAAACACGGTCATTCCTGGTGGCCTGGGCTTCCTCACAACACGGCAGCTCAGGGCTCTGGAAGTGAGTGTCGTGGCAAGGAAGGCAAATGGCCACACTTCCCTTTATGATGGCTGCAGCCGCGGGATTCACATAGCGTTACTTCTGTTCTCTGCTGGGCCAAGCAGTCACAAGGGGAGGGGACATGGACCACCTTCTCAATGACAGGTGTGCCAAAGAATGTGTGGCTGCATTCAAAACCACCACACCTTGCAGTAAATAAAATGTGCCCCGGTGACATGCACTGGGCACCTACTCTGTGCTGGGCATTGTGCCAAGGGCTTCATGTGGGCACATCTCTGTACTTTCAGCAGCCCCAGGTGGTGGTGGATTCATTGTTTTCCTGGCAGGCATTTGGCCTGGGAGGGCAGAGGAGCCAAAGGGTGCAGCAGTGCTGCTGGCAGTTTGGTACTGGGTGCGCCACAGTCGGAAGATGTGGGCTGATCTTTTTCTCTTCCTCCGCTAAACTTAGAATATTCCTTGAGTTCTTGAAAATCCTCACTGAGATGTCTGAATCATCTCACTCACCAAACCCTCCCTCTGGTGTTTATTTCCAGCAGTTTCTCTCTCCCCGTGTGCTGAGTGGCCCCCACCTTGCCCCCATAACCCCTTGTCCGCCCTGTGGCTCTGTGGGAGGGGCGTGTTGCTTGCTGCTGGGAGCCTTTGAGGAACCATTGGGTGGGGCCTCATGGCCCTGACATAGGAACCAAGTGGTTGCTCACCCTGTGTGTAAGCCGGTGTTTCTATGACTCCCTTCAGATCCAGGTCTGCTAGGGTTCATTCATCTGCCTTCCCACAGCCTCATATACAGTAGGTGCCCAATATATGTTGAGTGAACCAAACTGTTAAATGGAGAGGAGGGGAGGGAGGAAGGAAGGAAGGAAGGGAGGGAGGGAGGGAAGGAATGAGAGGGAGGAACACAGGCAGGCAGGCTGGCTGTTCAAGAGCAGAGATTCTCTCTTATGCACATCTGTGCCCCTGACACATAGTAGGCACTCAATAAATGTTCACTGCACCAGATGAATGAAAGAGTGAGTGGATGAGTGAGACTGATTGAGAGCAGAAACAGCCCCTCTCTTTGTGTCCGTGTCATATAACACAGAGCCTGGTGCTCAGGAGCTTCCATCAATGCATGTTATGCTGAATGTGAATGAATGAACGAACCACTTAAGTGAACTCTTCATCAGTAGTGGCTGTGTCTTATTTCATATCTTTATGCACAGTGCTTAGCTGAGTACCCAGCAAGTGCTAATTAATCATTTATAGAACCGAAGGAAAGAGTGAAGGGAAACAATGAATGCGAAAATGAAGCTTTTCATCCTCAGAATTCAAGTCTTGTTCATCGCTGTCTATCCACTTCCTAGCTTAAGGTCTTGCACGTAGCAGGTGCTCATTAAATGTTAATCTGAATGAGTGAGTGAGCGGGTGAGTGAAAAAGTGGTTCTTCAGGGTGGGGACGTGTCTTGTTCATTAGTTTCCTCAGTTCCTGGAACAGGGCCTGGCACACAGTAGGTGCTGAATAAATACGTGTTGAGCTGAAGGCATGAATAAGGGAGTGCATAAATAAACTTCTGGAGGGTAGGGAATGTATCTTGTTCACCTTTTCCCTCAGGTCCTACTGCAGGGCCAGCCGTAGAGCAGGTGCTTAGCAAAGGCTTCCTGCACTGCCCTGACCTTTGTCGGGCGTCCATCTGTGAATGGATTGCGAAGGGAAGCCTGGCTGGGAGGACCTCGCCCGTCTCGGTCGGCCTGCGCCCTGCCCCATCCATCCAGCCCCACTGCAGACTTTTCCTGTTGTTCTAGTCTGCACAGGTGGACAGGAAATCCCCCCAAAGGCCTGCCCGAAAGCTGTTTCCCATATTTTCCCCACACCGAGCTGGCTTTGAGCGGGGCCAAGGCACTACTCCGAGCCCCAGCGCTGTCTGGCTGTGGAACAGTACCCCCCAGAGACCCCTCTTCCACATTAGCAGGTCTAAATTTAGAGCCGGCTGAGCAGCTTGCACCAGGCAAGTAAAGCTGGGGGAATGTTCTTCCCACAGCCAGCCCCTGAAATCACCATGTTCAGCACTGGCCAGGCCTGTTAACCCCCAAACAGCAGAGCAGTAGGTATGGAGAGAAGAGTTAAGGCTTTGGGGTGCAACAGAGCAGGGTTCAGATCTACCTCCTTGACTTCAAATTTACAATCCATGACAAAAAATTACTTATGTGAGCCTCAGTTTTTCTCATCTGTTAAATCGGTTTAATAAAACTTTATTCTGCCGCTCCACCCCGCACCAGCAATAAAGGAGATCTGGCACCTTCAGCCAGGCTTCAGGGTATTGACTCAATTAAATGAGATGCTGGGTGTAAATTGACTAGCATGGAGTAGTCAGTACTCTGTGGATGGTAATTTGGTAAAACAAAAGCTCTTGAGAAGATGGAAGTCATTTTACTGGTGTTATAATGATGCCTTTCTTTCTTTTTTTTTTTTGTGACGGAGTCTCTGTCGCCCAGGCTGGAGTGCAGTGGTGCAGTCTCGGCTCACTGCAACCTCTGTCTCCAAAGTTCAAGCGATCCTCGTGCCTCAACCTCCCGAGCAGCTGGGATTACAGGCGTGCTCCACCACACCCAGCTAATTTTTGTATTTTTAGTAGAGACAGGGTTCACCATGTTGGCCAGGCTGGTCTCAAACTCCTGACCTCAGGTGATCTGCCTACCTTGGTCTCCCAAAGTGCTGGCATTACAGGCATGAGCTACCGTGCCCAGCCAATGATGTCTTTCATTGCTCAGGCACTTACTGAGTACCACCAGATGCCAGGCTCTGCAGAAGGGTGCAGAGGTGCGGCTCCCACATTCCCCATCAGTAAACAAGGGTGACAGACATAGAAATGGATACACGTGTGGTAATGTAATAACTGTACTGTCTTCACACACTGGAGGGAATTGAGATCACCTTTTAGGGACAGAACATTTAATGCAAGTGATGACCAAACACTGAAAATTGACTGGCACATTGACTGGCATGGTGGCTGACACCTGTAATCCCAGCACTTTGGGAGGCCAAGACGGGCAGATCACCTGAGGTCAGAAGTTTGAGACCAGCCTGGCCAAGATGGCGAAACCCTGTCTCTTCTAAAAGTACAAAAATTAGCTGGGCGTGGTGGCGGGTACCCGTCATCCCAGCTACTCAGGGGGCGGAGGCAGGAGAATCCTTTGAATCCAGGAGGCGGAGGTTGCCGTGAGCCAAGATCGAGCCACCGCACTCCAGCCTGGGGGACAAGCGCAAAACTCCATCTCAAAAAACCAAAACAAAACAAAAACAAACAAACAAAAACCCCAAAACTTTTTTTTTTAATTGGAAAAGTAATACACAGACATGTTTAACTTTTCCAACCACGCGAAACAATGTTCTGAAGAGAAATTGGTCTCCCTGCCACCTCCAACCTGCAGTCCCGTCCTCTGGAAGCTGGTGACAGGTTCATGTGTCTCCTTTTGAAGATATTCTTTGCATACATAAGACAGTATCTGTGCCTGTATCCTCGTGTACATATGTATGACACACAAACGTGCATGCACGCACATAGAGTTGGGCTTTTGGATCCGTGGGTTCCGTATCCGTGGATTCAACCAACCACAGATCAAAAACATTCAAAGAAAAATGTATGGTTGCATCTGTACTGAACATGTACTGACTTTTTTCCCTTGGCATTATTCCCTAAACAATACAGCATAACAGCTTTTACTTAGTGTTTGCATTGCATTAGGTGTTATAAGTAACCTACAGATGATTCAATGTATATGGGAGCATGTGTGTATGTTCTGTGCACATACTACACAATTCATATAAGAGATTTAAGCATCTGCGGATTTAGGTATCTGTGTGGTTCTGGAACTGATCTCCCACAGATACCAAGGGATGACTGTGTGTTTGTGTGCCTGTGTGTGTCTTTTAACTTTTAACACAATCAAATGGTGCTATGCAGAGCTATCAATGTCCTGCGTTTCCTTTTCTCATAATGATGAGATTTCTCCGTATCAGCACAGTCAGCCTGCATCCTTCTTGCTAACGGCTTTATATTCTTCCTTGCACTGTCATTTTTTGGACCCCTCGCCTCTAGACAGACACGTCGGTCGCTTGCAGTTGCGTGCACTATAAACAGCGCTGCAGTGAACATCTTTGTGCAGACATCTGCGCCCTCGTGTGTTTTGCTGCTGGAGAAATGCCTGGCCCTGGCGTTTCTGGGTCATCTGAAGATTGAACAGGGGTTTCCAGGCGGGCCGGGACTGGCAGGGTGATGGGGCAATGCTCAGGCATGTGTAGTAGGTGTAGAGGCTGGAAGCTGAGAAGAGGGTGGCGTGCTCTCAAACACAAACCGGCTCTGCTTCCTCGCACCTGGGCTCTAGCCTGACGCGTAAATGCCCCCACCTCTGCCAGGGCTTCACTCCGTCTGTGAGGATCCGGGGAGTGCAGAGGGAGTCTGGCCCAGCAGTTTTTCCTGCTGTCAGGCCTCAGGGTTTGCACCGGAGTATGCTGAGATCTGGAGCCCTTTGCCCTACCGCTGTGCCAGTGGAGAGACTCTGATTCCTCTCCTCAGTCTCTGAGGTTCCGGCCTCACCAGGCACGTGGCTGGTGTGGTGAGAAGCCCACAGTGGCAGGCTGTTCTCAGCATCCTCCATCCTCATATTTTGGGTAGTTCAGCCGGAACCTCACCCTAAACATGTTCAGGACTCCAGCCGCATTTGGGATCTGGGTAGCTGTTAGGTTAATCTGTTTCCTCTTCCCTGGCCTTCCCTGCACATTTATTTTGAAAGTTGAAATCCCAAATGTCTCCCAGACTCCCTCCGTCCTTTAGAATGTAGGCATTCCTTTGGGAAAACTTGGGACCCAGAGAACTTTTCCGAGGCCTTGTCAGGAGGAATAGCCAGGGGCTGGCCCTCCCCGCCTCTGTAAGGTGAAAGGAATCGTTAGTTACTGGGTGCTTGCTGTGTATCAGACACCACACGAGGCACTTTTTCTGTCATCTCACTGAGTGCATGTAGCACTTTCATACAGCAATATTGTTGCCATCATTTTATCCCAGGCTCAGAGAGGTGTCGTACTTGCCCAGGGTCACAGTTGTTCACGGCTGTATCCCTGGAGTCTAGCACAGGGCCTGGCACACAGTAGGCAATCAGTGAACTCTTGTTAAATGACTCAGTAAATGAATGAAGGTTAGATTAAGTACTGGTCCATTCTAAGTCTGTTTTTTTTTTTTTTTTTTCGAGACTGAGTCTTGCTCTGTCATCCAGGCTGGAGTGCAGTGGCATGATCTTGGCTCACCATGACCTCTGCCTCTCAAGTTCAAGCAGTTACCCTGTCTCAGCCTCCCAAGTAGCTGGGATTACAGGCGTCCACCACCACGCCCTGCCAATTTTTGTATTTTTAGTAGAGATGGAGTTTCCCCATGTTGGCCAGGCTGGTCTCCAACACCTAACCTCAGGTGATCCGCCTACCCTGGCGTCCCAAAATGCGCCCAGCCTGGTCCCTTCTATTACAAGCAAAGGTGGTGTTGTTGCTGATGGTGATAAACATGATGATGATTTTGTTCCAGTCTCAGAATTGAAACTCACGCTGCTAAAGACAAAACTATTCTTTCTTCACACCCCAGTTTACCTTGTGGGAATCTGGCATTTTGCATTTCTTCCTATCCAAGCCAGATGAGGATGTCTATTCTATAAGGGTGTCAGCAGAGATAGAAATCTGAACATTTCCTTCAGAAATTTCTGCATAAAAAACGAAAGCGAGGCAGAACGGCACTTGAAGATTTCAGTTGCCATGGCTATGGGTGATACAGCGAATCCTGTTCTCACATTCGTTCTTCCTTAGACCTTCAACTGCTGTATCTCCATTACAGGATTTTGGCTATTAAATGCATTTTATTCAGTGAGGGGTTGAGAGGAGATACCCGCAGCTGAGCCCCCGCTGACTGAAAGGCTTCCACCAGCAAGGGTTTGTTGAACGTCTCGTTGGCTCTGGTTCCTCAGGGGTAATCTTCATCACCCTCCTGTGGGTGTTGGGATTGCCACCTCCATTTTAGAGATGGACAGGTGGAGCCTGTAGAATTTGGCTTGTTTGCGTGTTTGTGTGTTCATTCATTCATTCTTTAGTTTACTCGTTCATTCATTTACTCACCTGTTTATCCACTTAGCGAATATTTAGCAAGTCTTTTCCCTGTGTCTGACGCTGTTATAGTCACCAAGCATCAGAGGGGAATAAGGAAAACACAGTCCCTGCCATAGTTGGGCGTGGATTCTATTGGGAGAGACAGGTGTATATTTATGAAAGATAAATAATTCCAAATACAGATAAATACATGAAGACAAGGAAACAGAATGACGTGATCATAAAACAGGTGAAGAGGGCCGGGCGCGGTGGCTCAAGCCTGTAATCCCAGCACTTTGGGAGGCCGAGGCGGGTGGATCACGAGGTCAAGAGATCGAGACCATCCTGGTCAATATGGTGAAACCCCGTCTCTATTAAAACTACAAAAAATTGGCTGGGCATGGTGGCGCGTGCCTGTAGTCCCAGCTACTCAGGAGGCTGAGGCAGGAGAATTGCCTGAACCCAGGAGGCGGAGGTTGCGGTGAGCCGAGATCGCGCCATTGCACTCCAGCCTGGGTAACAAGAGCGAAACTCCGTCTCCAAAAAAAAAAAAAAAAAACAGGTGAAGAGACTGGGAGGAAGCATGAGTGGAATAACATTATAACATTTGAGTGGAGCTCTGAGGGAGGGAGGCTGCCACGCAGAGACCGGGGGAAGGAGGCTGCAGGCAGAGGGAACAGCATGTGCAAAGGCCCTGTGGTGGGAACAAGCTTAGAGAGGTTGAGGCACAGTAAGAGGCCAGTGTTGCCAGCCTCCCATTGAGCAAGTAGGGGAAGCAAGTGGGGGTCTTGTGGGCCAGGGCAGAGCGTGTAGAGTTTATTCTGGCTGTAGTGGAGAGATGAGGGAGCATTTTTGGTGGAGGCTAACATCACAGGATGGAGAATTGTCAAGTCCAGCCAGGCCAATGTGTGGGGAGTGGACTGGGGGGGCAGGAGGTAAAACAGGGAGGCCAGCGGCAGTGGGACTTGGATCCAGTGCTGGGGTGGGATGGGAAGCAAGGAGGAGTGACCGGGCTCAGGCTGTAGTTTCAAGCTCAAGCCAATGGGAATAACAGGCAGGGTGGTATAAACAGGCATTTACAGCAACAGGGAAGAGTGTGGAGGGAGCAGCTTTGAAGCCTAAAAGGGCAAGAGCTCTGCTCTGATGCATCACATTTGAGGTGCAATTAGGTTTCCAAGATGGGATTGAAGGAGTGTCCATTTGTTTTGTCTCGTTTTTGAGACAGGGCCTCTTCCTGTCGCCTAGGCTGGAGTGCTGTGGTGTAATCACAGCTCACTGCAGCCTGGACTTCCCTGGCTCAGGTGATCCTCCCGCCTCAGCCTCCCAAGTAGCTGGTACTACAGGTGTGTGCTACCACACCCACTAACTTTTTATATTTTTTGTAGAGATGGGGTTTTGCCATGTTGCCCAGGCTGGATTTGAACACCTATGCTCACTCAAGCAATCCACCCACCTTGGCCTCCCAAAGTGCTGGCATTACAGGTGTGAGCCACTATGCCCAGCCTCCATTTGGTTTTTAGCAAGTGATGTTGAAGCCTGGCTGATGGGGCTGTCCCAGCAGAGAGGGAGACAGGGTTGCTGTAGGGGACAGAGGGACAGTCAGATGCAGGGGAGCTGTCCCGTGAATTGGTGAGAAGAGATGGCAACTCAGCACAAAAGGAGAAGCTGGCCTGGGCTGTGAGTGTGGCCCCTCCACCCCCTGCACTGGAGGGAGGCAGGGTGGGCTCCCAGATGCAGGGAACAGGGAGGGGGAGCTCGAGGTCACCAGCTGAGTGCAGATGGGAGAGTTGCAGATTGGTGGAAAGAGAGAATTTACTAAGTTTTGGAAACAGACAGCTTCCTGGTTTAAATCCAGTTGGCAAGTGACTGTGTTCATTGAGTACTTACTGTGTGCTAGGTAATTTCTAGACAGCATCTGACACAACTCACACAAGCTCTACAAAGCGATTGCTGTCGTTACCCCCATCTATAGATGAAGAGACTCAGGCTCAGAGAGGTGCAGTAACTTGTCTGAAGTCACACAGCGCATTGGTGGAGGGGCCGGTTTTTAAGCCCAGGCAGCATAGCTACGCTTCACATCCTAGGAACCGGATCAGAGGCTCAGATTGCTCGTCTTTCAAGAGGAGAGACAAGACTTTGCAGGGCTGTTAGTGTAATAACATGAAATAATGGATGGCAACACCTGTAGAGCGCCTAGCGCTGTGCTTGGGCACATTAGGCGCTGAAGGGACGGCCACTCCCTCCCCTGACCTGCTTCTGTTCGCTTGCTTTCCATTAAGTGACACTGGCTGGCAGCTCATTACCGCACATTGTGTTCAATTGCTTGGAGAAGTCCTTCCTCCCAGGGATCTCATTAAGTCCGTTTTGAAATGAGAACACTTGGTGGGGAGAGGGGAGGCAGTTACTATTATACTGTAAAGTAACTTGTTTAAGAATGGAGAGGCACTGGGATCTTCCCCGCCCCGACACACACACACACACACACACACACACACACACTCTCACACTCTCTCTCTCTCTCTCACAAACACCCTCACACACATAAACACACACAAACACTCACACACCCAGTCACACACTCACACATTCGCACCCTCACACACATACACACACTCTCACCCTCACACACATACACACACAAACACACTCACAAACACCCTCACACACATAAACACACTCACATACACACCCTTTCTCACACACACTCATTCACACCCTCACACACACACACACACACACACACTCTGTCTCTCACACATACACTCACACTTGCTGTCCCCACTCCTCCTGCTTCTGCTCCTGGCAGTGATGCTGGTTTGCTGGCCCCTCACCGGCCCCCTGCCTTGCCTCCCAGGACATTTCACTTCGGGTTAAAGAAGGGAGGGAGGAGAGAGAGATACATGGGGCCACCCTGAGGATTGCGCAGGTGTCCACATCCAAACGCAAAGGCCGCTCCCAGGTTAAAGCATCACTCTTGTGTTTGAAGAAAGCAAACCATCAACTCAGACCTTCTTGAGGGAGGAGTTGTTCTGTCTAAGCTCCAGACAGGACATTTTCTGTTGCCTCCTTGAGCCTGGGGAGGAATGGTGGTTGGGCAGGGCTGCCCAGTTTAAACGCACGCGTGGGTCATTTGCCTGGAGCTCGGAGCCCTCCAGAGGGACCGGCGTGTTGGGCTGCTGGCAGCACCTGGAGACCCCCAGGGTGGCTTTGGGGAGTGAATGAATGGGGGGTGGACACCTGAAGGGCCCTTACGGATCATCATGGCAGCCCCTCCTTGTTGGCTGTGAGGACACAGGCCCAGGAAGCACCTGGGTCTATTTAAGGCCCTTCAGCAGGTGGGAGGCAGCAGGCCCTGGGGTGGGAAGTACAAGGTGAGAATGAGAACACCCCTCGAGGGAACCTGAGGAAGGAGCAGAATGGGACCAGCTAGTTGATTCTGGTGAGGGCTGATGCAGCATAACCCCCATCCTTCCTCTAGGGACCGTGCCAGGCCTCCTTTTCTTTCTGAAAGGTTTTAGGAGGCTGGGAGAAAGCTCCAGGCAGTATTGTTAGAAAATACTTGGGGAAGGTGATTGTGAAAATGAACACTTAGGAAGATGTGTCACCATCACAGCCTGAGCCCGGCTCCGGGAGGCACACGTCCCACAGTCTCAGGACTTTGACTTTGTGTTTTCGAGAGCACAGCCTGTGTCCCGGGTGAATCTCAGAGCTCCAGGAAGCCAACCCTTCCTTCCTCTCTCCCTCCGCCCGCCCTCTGATTCTCGCTGATCCCCAGCTCCGTTCATGGTTCTCTGCTACGTCCGCTTGTTCGTTCCTCAGCTCTTTATTGAGCGTTTTAAGGGGCGGGGATACTGTAGTTAACAAGACAGATGTGAGTGCACTGAGTCTTATGGGGGCTTTCTTGAGACGTGGGGAAGGCTCCCTCCAGAGTGTATGGGCAAAAGTTCATCAGCCTGCAGACCAGACAAGCCCAGGTCCAGGCCTCATGCAGTTACTTCCTAGCTGAGTGACCTTGAACACAACACTGAGTAGCTCTGAACCTCAGTTTCCCCCTCTGTAAAATGGCAGAGATACCATTCAGTCACTCTGTGATTCTAGAGATTTTATGGTAGCTGTGGTTCTTAGGAAAGGCCGGGTGCCATGAGGTCCAGTCTTTGCACAGAATCACATTCCAGCATCCAGGAGCCAAAAAAAAAAAAAAAAAACCAATAAAAATGGCAAATGCTAATGTTGATTTGCATCTCTAAAAGAACATCAAGAAACATGTAAATGATAAGCTACAGGAATACCGATGACTGGTAAATCCCCCAGACTCGTCTCCATGTGCCCAGTCTTGTGGAACCTCGTTTTTCTCCTTTTCCTGGTTCTGTCTGTTTCCTGATCCTTTCTGACTTAGCACGACCTCACCGTTCTAGTTAGCCTTGGGCATTTTCCTCCCTTGTGTCTGGTCCCGTTCTTCTCTAGCCAACACAGAACATTTCTTTGAAGGTGCAGCACCCAATGGAGGAAGCCTGGGTTTTCTGCTGGGCCTGCCCACAGTCGCACTGTCCCTGGGATCAGACGGAAAGGCAGGATTTGGAGCTGCGGAGCCAGACGTGTTCCCTGCCTGCCGCAGATGGCCGTTGGGGAGCTGAGCTGGGAGTTCTTCCTGTCCTCTCTGTGATGGGGGGGGAGAATAAGCCTCGAGCTCCCGGGGAATTCTGTTGTGTGTCCCCGGCCTTGTCAGATGAGAGACCATCTGCAGCGTACATGGCGAACCTGACACACCAACTCCAGCATCTGAGAACTCCAGAAAGGGCTTGTGCACAGCCCGCACGGGGCCTTGAGACTCCTCCGCCCCACTGGGGCTGGGGTGGCAGTCACAGCCGCTTGTCCATGGGCCGTCTCCAAGGGCTGCCTCTCTGTGCCCGTCCACCAAATAAAGACATCCAGGAGCCTGGTCTCACTTGTCCTCGGCTACGTTAGAGTAGACAGAGGTGGTCTTAGCGGTCACCCAAGACACACAAGGCCTTGTGGGGCCCCCGGCTTCTCAGGCTTCCGTCCTTTCTCCCTGCTGCCTCTCTGCTAGTCTTTGGGTGTTTCCCATTTGTCTAAGACATTCCCATCCTGTGCGCTTTACCCTCAAAGTTCTGCCTATTACAAGATCCAACACCATTACTATTTTTTAACCGTTCTGAAAAACCGTAATTGACATACAATAAACTACATATTTCAAGTGTATAATCTGATGAGTTTTGACGTACGTGTATTCCCGAGGAATCATAACGCCAGTGAAAATAATGAACACATTCCTCACTCCCTGAGGCCTGCTCCTGTCTCTTTGGAATCCGTCCCTCTTTCCAGCCCTGTCCTGAAGAAGCCACCACTTGCTTTCTGACATCGTAGATTGGTTTGTGTGTTGTAGACTCGCACGTGAATGGGGTCATGCACTCCACGCTGTTCTTCATCGGTGTCTCTCACTCAGCATAATTATTTTGAGACTCATCCACGTTGAGGTGCATATCAATAACTCGTTCCCTTTATCGGCGCGCTTTTCCATGGCGTGGATGTGCCAGTGTGTTCATCCATTCACTTGCTGACCGACATTTGAGTTGATTCCAGTTGAGAGCTATGATGAGTGAATCTGCTGTGAACATCCCTGTCCCAGTCTTTGTGTGGGCAAATGCTTTCGTTTCTCTTGGGTAAACACCTGTGAGTGAAATGGTCAGATCCTACGGTAGGTGTACGTTAAACTTGTTAAGAAACTGCCAAACTCTTTCAAAGCGTTTGCAGCGTGTTGCACCCCCAACCTCAGGGTGCGAGCGGCGTGGTTGCTTCATATTCTCACCGTCGTCATTTGGTGCGATGCTGTCGTTCCATCAGCGGAGACGCTGAAGGTAACAAAGACCCCATAAAAATGGGTCTGACAATAAGTTCACCAGTTGGAAAGGGAGCGTTAGTGTGGGGTTCAGCAAACTACGGCCTGTGAATCGAGAATGAATTTTGTGTTTTTAAAAGGTTGCAAAAGAAACCAAAAACTGGCCGGGCGCGGTGGCTGAAGCCTGTAATCCCAGCACTGTGGGAGGCCGAGGCGGGTGGATCACGAGGTCAAGGGATCGAGACCATCCTGGTCAACATGGTGAAACCCCGTCTCTACTAAAAATACAAAAAATTAGCTGGGCATGGTGGCACGTGCCTGTAATCCCAGCTACTCAGGAGGCTGAGGCAGGAGAATTGCCTGAACCCGGGAGGCGGAGGTTGCGGTGAGCCAAGATTGCGCCATTGCACTCCAGCCTGGGTAACAAGAGCGAAACTCCGTCTCAAAAAAAAAAAAAAAGAAACCAAAAACCACCCAAAACACTAAGAAGGTATGACAGAGACTGCACGGGACTTGCAAAGCCTGAAATATTTACTATGTGGCCCTTTACAGGAAGTTTTCCAAGTCCTGGATGCGCAGATCCACCCACACTCTTCCCATCCTCCTTTGCTCTTCTCTGCATCTTATTCCCTCATGGTCCCCAAATGGCTGCCACAGTTCCACCCATCCTTGGGAGCCTGGACGACATCCCACCAGGGAAGAGGTGCGTCACTGGAAGACTTCTCCCCATAGTCCACCCGGCAGACTTTCCCCCAGGTCCCATTGACCAGGATTTGGTAGGCAGAGGGTTGTGGAAATTGACACTTAGAAAGTAGCAAAAGGAACACTGTGATGTAAGAAGCCCAGGAGCTGAGGAGCAGAGAAGGTGCTTTACTTGGAGGGCAAAGCAGCAGAGAAGGCTTCCTGGAGGTGGGACATGAGCACAAAGCAGAAATTGGCTAGAGAAAGGGGCGGGGAAGAGAAGGCATTGCATTGCAAATAGAAGAGTAGTTCTTCCATCCCTCCCCTTCCCTCCCTGCATCTCTCTCCCCTTTCCTTCCCTAGATGAGAAGCATTGGCCGGGCGTAGTGGCTCACACCTGTAATCCCAGCACTTTGGGAGACCGGGGCGGGCGGATCACAAGGTCAGGAGTTGAAGATCAGCCTGGCCAACATGGTGAAACCCCATCTCTACTAAAGATACAAAAAATTAGCTGGATGTGGTGGCAGGTGCCTGTAATCCCAGCTACTTGTGAGGGTGAGGCAGGAG
The DNA here is from genome assembly GCF_009761245.1 of Sapajus apella. Classification (NCBI taxonomy): domain Eukaryota; kingdom Metazoa; phylum Chordata; class Mammalia; order Primates; family Cebidae; genus Sapajus; species Sapajus apella. The sequence continues at coordinate 1,889,779 of NW_022437035.1, forward strand.
AATCGCTTGAACCTGGGAGGCAGAGGTTGCAGTGAGCCAAGATTGTGCCATTGCACTCCAGCCTGGGAAACAGAGTGCGACTCCATTTCAAAAGAAAAGAAAAGAAAAAACAAGAAGCATCAAGGCTGCGTAGGATCTGCAGGCAGCTCTGGGTTACTGAGGGAGGTAGCCTTTGCAGCAGGAGGTGACTGGGGGGGGGGCTGGGGGGTTTGCTTTGATTGCCCTGATGCCGGGGGTTCTGGAAGAGATGAAATCCAGGCTATCCCAAGGTCTAGGACTCTGAGGCTGTGGAATGTGCATTGTACCCCAAAGACAGGCTGCCACGGGGACCTGTGGCAGCCTGTCTTTGGGGTACAATGCACATTCCACACCCCTTTGTCAAGATGCCAAGGCTGCCTGGCTGCCCCATTTTCTGCCCTCCCCGCCCACCCCAGCGTGGCTCCTGGAACGGCGTGGGCGGCGCAAAGGAGAGGCTCTCTGCGTTCAGAGAAGCAAGGCATGTGAGAACAGACCTCCAGCCGGGTCAGGAGAAAGCACTCCTGGGTGGAGACTGCTCCACAGCCAGACCATTCCTCACAGCAGCTGTGAGATGAGAGAGGGGCGGCCGCCCAGATGAGTGATAGAAATAATGGGGGTGGGGCGTGGTGCCACTGTTCCCTTGCCCAGGGAGCCAAAGCTGCTAAGGGGGTGGTTCAGAGTGCAGGCCTCCAAGTCAGACTTTGCCACTAAGCTGCTACACAGCAGCCGTCGCTCTCCGCCTCAGTTTCCTCCTCTGTACAATGGGGATACTTGTTTTGTTCCCATGAGTTGGTCAGAGCATATAATGCTACCACCACCTGGTATAGAAGGCTACTGTTTTTCTTCCTTTTTAAAGGCAAAGAAGGTGAAGCTCAGGTAAGGTACGCTACTTGCCCAGGGTCACACAGCAAGGAGCTGGAGGGCCAGGCAGTCAGACTTTGGAGCCCTGCCCTAAACTGTGCTTGCGAGGATGACATGAGATGATGTGGGGCCTGGCACACATAATATGTCCTGTCAGCTCTTAGGAAATATGTACCCTATTAGAGCAGCCTTTGGACGAGTGTGGATTTAGCTTGGGGAAGGGAGCATTTCTCTTTTTAAGTTTGTTTTTCAAAATGTGACTATTTAAGCCACACTCATTCCAATGGTGGATTCCAGTGGGGCACTCCCCATTGGAATATCTGTACCTGTTGCTAGGGGTCTGCTGTGTGCTCTTGGCTTGCACCAATACTTGGGAGGTAGGTATCATGATTTCCATCTGCAAAAGGAGGCAGCTAAGGCAGGAGACGGCTGTGGAAGGGCCCCGGGCCACACAGTATTTGTAACTCTGTCTGGTGGCCTTGCAGAGGAAGGCCAGGGGTTTCGAGCTGGTCTCTCCTGTGGTCTTCCTGGATAGCCCCCTTGGGGAATCAAGGCCCAGAGAGGAGGGGAGCACTGTCTGGGACCCCACAGTGGTGTGGGCAGAGCCTGGCTCCTCTTCTCCATTCAGCCTGGGCAGGAGGGCATACAAGGTGCCCTCCACGGCCACCCAGACCTGCTGGTCATGGAGCTGTCAATGTTGTTGAAGTTTCATCAGAACGGAGTATGGGAGGGGGTCCCCAAAGCCATGCTGGCAAACCTTGTGTTTTTCACCATCAGGCTTCAGTCGGGGTTCACGGCCAATCTAAGTGCAAGTAGGAGAAAGCAAAATGGAGCGGAGGGAAGGAGGAACACAGGGTAAGGTCTTCCCTCTCGTGACCACATCTTCTGCACCCTATAATCCAGCTGACACAAACGGGGGTGTTCCCAGGGGCAGGGTGGCGCGGTGGTTAAGGCCACAGGTTTTGAGTTCCACCCAGCCATAGGTGGTGTCACACAGCTCTACACATAGCAGATGCATGACTTGGACTAGTGACGTCATTGTTCATAGCCTCTGTTGTCCCATCTGTACAATGGAGATTACACCCTTCCTGGATTATACCTGTCAAGAAGGCAGTAGGGCGCATAGCAGGCCATTGGTGAGTGAGAGCTCCCGTGAGGTGTGACTGTGCTCACTCACCCCAAACGCCAAGTCAAACAGTTGCACAGGCTAGGGATTGGGTCTCTGCCTTCTCTGCTGCAGTGCCTGGTTCAAGAAGTAGGCACTCAAGAAAGAGCTGGTTGAAGTCAGAAGGACGGGAGGGAGGGAGGAAGGAAAGAAAGATAGAAAGGCCTTCTCCTTTCAGTCCTTTAGGATGCTCATGGAGACCTTTACAATCTTGGAGCGTTGCGTAGGGGGCAGTTCAGCCAAGGAGAGCAAACTCACTGGTCAGAAATACATTTCACAGAGGAGGTCACGTGTCCCTCATCCCGGTTCTCATTTGTTGTTTCCCAAGAACATCTTGCTTTGTTTTGCTAGCTGAGCCAAAAATGTGGAACTTCAGCTGCTCTGGTGGAAAGAAACGCGTTGTCTAGCCCCAGGCGGGGTGGTGAAAGACACGAGCAGAGCGCCCCTACTCCTGCCCAGGGACTGGTTACCCCAGAACCGCTGGGTGGTCCAGTGAGTTAAGTCAGGCAGGGGAGTTAGGTGGGGGGCCCTCTGCCTGCCTGTTCCCATTTTGGAGAAGGCCAGGGTGTGCAGCCTTGGGAGATGCCTGGCTCTTGGAAGACAGGCTGTAATTACAGACTGGCTTCTCCATGCCAGGCGGGGCCACATGGCAGACTGTCCACAGCGTGGAAAACGCTGCTTTCTACTTGAGCTGAGGGTGGGTCCTCATAAAGGAAAGTGGTGAGTTTCTGTCTGTTTCTAGAAAAATTTCCTTGCCAGATGATTAGTTTTTTGCTCGTCACAAGGTTAATTAAAGACATCTTAGGTCACTGAAATGACTATTTGAAGAAGAATGTGATAAATTAACACAAGGAAATCTTCTTGGGCTTAGTTTATAAATAATCTGGGATTGACTTGTAAAAAGCAAGTCATTTCTATTTTTTTGTCTTTTATCTGAATTCTTTTCCCTGTTGCCTTGGAAACAAGTCTCCCGAGAGGGATGTTGGGAGTTCTGTGACTTGGGTTCAAGCCTCAGTGATTCCTCCATTTCGCACGGTGGGTGTGATAAGATCCTCTTGAGGATGTTGGGTATCAAGGGTGGACAGGACACGTCCCTGTCGCCCACGGGTTCAGGACCCAGAGGGAAAGACTGTTGGGTAAACCAGATAACAGCCAGGTACACTGTGTGATTCGGTGGGGTTTACATAGGCAAGGTGGGAGCCCAGAGGTACCCCCTGCCCCCATGGACATAAGGAAACAGGGGAGTATGAAGCTGAGCTGTGGTGGACTGGATGCTGGCCAAGTGAGGAAGGGGTGGAAGGGTGTCTTAGCCAGAGGGAACAGCATGTGGAAAGGCTGAATGAGAGATGGTGTGCACATTCCCGGATGAACATCTGTCCAGTTTGCCCAGGGTAGAAAGGACTGGGGAAACAGGTAATACGTGAGGCTGCAGACGCTGTCAAAGTTCAGATCAGGCACAATTCCTAGGAGATATCCGTGAGGGCGCCCACTGCCGACGGACTGTGAGGCCTTAGGGCAGCCCTTGATTTGGGCTTCTTTTTTTTTTTTTTTTTTTATTATTTTTATTTTTTATTTTTTTTTTTTGGAGACGGAGTTTCGCTCTTGTTGCCCAGGCTGGAGTGCAATGGCGCCATCTCGGCTCACCGCAACCTCCGCCTCCTGGGTTCAGGTGATTCTCCTGCCTCAGCCTCCTGAGTAGCTGGGACTACAGGCACACGCCACCATGCCCAGCTAATTTTTTTGTAGTTTTAGTAGAAACGGGGTTTCACCATGTTGACCAGGATGGTCTCGATCTCTCGACCTCGTGATCCACCCGCCTCGGCCTCCCAAAGTGCTGGGATTACAGGCTTGAGCCACCGCGCCCGGCCATTTGGGCTTCTTTATTAAGTGGGAGGGTTGGCCTAGGTTGGACCCTGCTGATGTCCTGGCTCTGACTGTCTAGGGTTCTGTGCTTCATTTCAACAGTGAGATCATAGGAATTATAACGGAAAAACCATCATCCCTTGTCGTCACCATTTATTGAATGTTTTTCTTGTTGTTTCAAGATAGAGTCTTGCTCTGTCGCCTAGGCTGGAGTGCAGTGGTGCAATCTCCGTTCACTGCAGCCTTCACCTAGAGGTTCAAGCAATGCTCCTGCCTCAGCCTCCCTAGTAGCTGAGATTACAGGCACACACCACCATTCAAGGTAATTTTTGTATTATTTATTTATTTATTTTTGAGATGGAGTCTTGCTCTGTCACCCAGGCTGGAGTACAGTGGCATGATCTCGGCTCACTGCAATCTCCACCTCCGGGTTCAAGCAATTCCCTGCCCCAGCCTCCCAAGTAGCTGGGATTACAGGCACCCACCACCATGCCCAGCTAATTTTTATATTTTTAGTAGAGATGGGGTTTCGCCATCTTGGCCAGGCTGGTGTTGAACTCCTGACCTCGTGATCCACCCACCTCGGCCTCCCAGAGTCCTGGGATTACAGGCGTGAGCCACCGTGCCTGGCCTAATTTTTGTATTTTTAGTAGATATGGGTTTTGCCATGTTGGTCAGGCTGGTATTGAACTCCTGGCCTCAAGTGATCCACCCGCCCGAGTCTACCAAAGTGCCGGGATGACTGGTGTGACCACCACGCCCGGCCTTATTGAGTGTTAACTATGTACCAGGGGCACAAATTATCTCAGTTTTTATTTTGTTGTTGTTGTTGTTGTTACAACCTTTTGAAGGGGGTGGGCTTCATACAAGGCGAGAAAACCATGCCTCAGGCGATGCAGGCCTTAGGCGGAAGCCCCGCGCCATCAGCTACATTCTGCCTGACGGTGTTGCTCCATCTGAAAGGGAGCAAAAAAAAAAAGGAGGTTGAAGCTGAGTTCGCGAGCCAGCCTTCCCAGTCATAGTCCTGGGAATTCGTCTCCAGGCCAGTCGACGAGCAAGGAAAACTAATGCAACTGGGCAAGACTTCAGAAGGCTTTTCCTGAGCCTCACGAGAGGGCTGGGAGACAAGAGAAGTGTAGAGGATGAGGGGGTGAAAGGCTTTGGGATCAGACAAGCCTGGGTCCCAGTCCCAGAGCCCTCTTGCCAGCTCAGTGACCGTGGACAAGTCCCTTTGGCTCTTCATACCGCACTGTCCTCTGTAAAATGAGGATCATCACTCACAGGACTCAACGCTTGACGGACGCATTGAGGGTTAAGTGAGGTAAGATGTGCGAGAACCACTTCCTGGTACACAGTAAATCCTCATGAGTGGTTGTTATTATTTCCACTGTACCCCTTCTTTTCTGTTTGTTTTGTTTTGTGATGGAGTCTTACTCTGTCTCGCAGGCTGGAGTGCAGTGATGCGATCTCGGCTCACTGCCCACCTTCCGGGTTCAAGCGATCCTCCTGTCTCAGCCTTCTGAGTAGCTGGGATTATAGGCACCCACCACCAAGCCTGGCTAATTTTTGTATTTTTAGTACAGATGGGGTTTTCCCATGTTGGCTAGGATGGTCTTGAACTCCTGACCTCAGGTGATCCATCCGCCTCAGCCTCCCAAAGTGCTGGGATTACAGGTATGTAATGCGCCCAGCCCCAGCCTTCTTTATTAACATAATATTAGTGTACCTCTTGGTCTAGGATGCACAGTCCTGGAATGTCTGATCTTTTAGGAAGCAGGATGTGAAGAGGGTAGTATAAATGAGCCTTCTGCAGGAGATTTGGGGAAAGCTGAAGGTTACCTTGGAGGTGGGAGAGGAGGGGAAGGCAGCCATAGGCAGGGATCCCACATGTCCAAAACTCCAAGGGCAAGACTGAATGTGCCCATACTTCCTGGCCTTTCCATGTGCTGCTCTCTCTTTCAGCCCTCTTGGAATACTCCTGTTCATCCTTCAAAACCCCACCCTGATAACCCTCTTTTCATTGTAAGTCCTTAATAAGTGATCATTTTCCCTGTGACCTTCTTTCCTCAACCTTTGAATTTCTTGGTTGTGGCTCACCCCCTCCCCATTACGTTTCTATAGCATGTTATTCACTTGTTCATCAGAGCCCTTGGCAATTGTTCTTTTTTTCCCTCCTATTTCTCTCTTCCACCAGACCAGAGATTCTTGAAATTATACATGTTTGTGTTAGATTTTGGGACGAAAATGGGATAGCCTCAGATTTGAGATGGCCTTTGGGGACACCTTCCAACCTTAAATGGCTAAGAATCAGATAGATACACTGAGCTCTTCAGAGGCTATAGGTCCCCTCAGGCCCAACACTGTCTTACAGAAAGTAACTGTCCAGGGAATGTTTGTTGAGTGAATGAATGATTGACATACTCTGATTTCTTCTCTTCTTTTTTTTTTTTTTTTTTTGGTGTGTGACTGAGTCTTGCTCTGTTGCCCAGGCTAGAATGCAATGGCCTGTTCTCAGCTCATTGCAAGCTCCACCTCCTGGATTCAAGCAATTCTCCTGCCTCAGCCTCCTAAGTAGCTGGGATTACAGGCGCCCACCATCACACCCAGCTCATTTTTGTATTTTTAGTAGACGGGGTTTCACCATGCTAGCCAGGCTGGTCTCAAACTGCTGATCTCAGGCAATCCACCTGCCTCAGCCTCCCAAAGTTCTGGGATGCCGGGCGTGAGCCACCGCGCTTGGCCCATTTTCTGATTTGTGAAACCACACATGCTTATCTGGAAATGGCGATCTCTGTGTCTCACCTCACATTGTAGATGAAATTCCCATTTGCTTCCTGGATCTCGGCAGCGTCTCCAGCATTTTTTGGATTAATTATATAAGAAAGAGATGGTTTTCTTTCTTTTTTGATGCCCAGAAACATCCCAAGAGTTTCCTGAAGAGAACAGAAGACTTTGCAGAAAAAGTCCTCTTGCGGGGGGTGGGGGGGTGGGGGGGGGATGCTTGTGCTGCCCCAGTTTTCAGGAAGCGAAGCTTTTTATAGTCACACTTGCAGACCGCTCTGTACCTAAAGGAAGCCAGGAGGGAACAAGCAGACATCTGGCTTCGTAGCTCACTTCTGTGCCCCTCTCCCGCTTCTGGAAGGAGGCAGAACTGGGTGATCCCACCTGCCATTTGGTCCCTGCTTTTCTAGGTGCTCATCTGCCATCCAGACTGATTTGGTGAGGGCCAGGATATAGAGCTTGTCACAGGTGTGAGGCTGGGCATGCCAAATTCGACTGCTTAACAGCCGTGTGACCTTGGGTTGGTCATTTCACTTCTCTCTGCCACAGTTTTTCCATCTGTAAAATGGGAGTGATAATCATATTAATGGTATCAGCCTCCGTTCCTTGTTGGGAGGGGCTGATGGTGTGATACAGCAATGTAATGCAGTGCAATGCCGGCACATACTAAGCGCTCAGTTAGCGGTGGTGATGGTGGTGATGGTGGTGGTGGTCTTTGGTTAGGTTCCTTAGAAGCAGGAGCTGATGAGGATTCTGGTGCAGCGATTGATTGAGGGAAAGCTCTCAAGTGAAACCCGTAAGGATAAAAGGGCAACAGACCGGGGCAGGGGACAAAGCTAAGTCCAGACATGGTTTCAGCTGAGCCCCAGCCTCAGCCCAGTGCCATGGGTGTGAATTGCGTCACCGAGTTGGTGGCGCCTTGAGGCAGGGAGACCTGGGGGTTGTGTTCCGTATTGGTCAGTCATTGGCCGTGGGCATCTGGGCATAGCCTTCAGTAAGGGCAGTTCTCCAGAGGAGGGTGGAGCTCAGAGCCTTTTGTAACCAGCATTTACAACAGCTGAATGGTGTGTGCACCTTCTAGAAAAGGGGATCTTAGTCAGGGGAGGTACCAGCTGCACTGACGAAAATAATGGCATTTGATGACTTCGTCTCTGAACACCAGAGAAGTCAAGTAATTTGCTCACTACCACACAGCTAATATGAGCTATAGCTGGATCTCCAAACCCTTAATCATGATACTATACTTACTTAGCAAAGATGAGGTGGGTCTAGAATAAGGCAAGTGAGATGCTTACGTAGGGCATAAAATTGGGGGACATGAAGAAAAGTCAGTGATCACTATACATAATATTTTAACTGTGTCTTTTAAAAATTAAAATTAATGCAAAAATTTATGATGAGAAAAGAATCAGAACTGTAAATAAAAACAGGATCAGTATTATTTATCTTTTTCCTTTTGCCTCTGGCGCCAGCGTGGCTTACACAGCACTGAGCAAGTCCCTTTTTGAACAATTAGGTTCTTACACTTTTTCGTCGTTATCGATGTGACTGCGGTGAGCATTCTTGTAGCAAAATGTTTGTATATTATTATTGTTATTTCCAAAGGAATTCCTGTGTGTGGAATTGGATCACCAGCTATTGGGTCAAAAGTTAGACACGGCCCACCGCCAACCTTTTATTATGAAAATGTTCAAACATATAGAAAAATTATGTAGGAACACACCCATCAGCTAGATTCTGTAACATTTTGCTATGGATGCTTTATAAAGATGCAGCCATCCATCCATGGCACATTTTTTTTTTTTTTTTTGGGAGACAGGGCCTCACTCGTTTCCCAGGCTAGAGTGCAGTGGTGTGATCACAGCTCACTGCAGCCTCAACTTCCCGGGCTCAAGCAATCCTTATGCCTTAGCCTCTGGAGTAGCTGGGACTACAGAGTTCAAATAATCCTCTCACCATGGGCTCCCAAAGAGCTGGGATTACAGGCATGAGCCACGTTACCCAGCACTCCATTTTTGTGTGTGTGTGCATTTTAAAATAAATTATTGATTGGCCTGGAGTGGTGGCTCATGCCTGTAATCCCAGCACTTTGGGAGGCTGAGGCGGGCAGACCATGAGGTCAGGAGTTTGAGACCAGCCTGACCAACATGGTGAAACCCTGTCTCTGCTAAAAATACAAAAATTAGCCAGGCATGGTGGTGCGCACCTATAATCCCAGCTACTCAGGAGGCTGAGGGAGGAGAATCGCCCGAACCCGGGAGGCGGAGATTGCAATAAGCCACGATCATGCCACTACACTCTAGCCTGGGCGACAGAGCAAGACTCCATCTCAAAAAAAAAAAAAAAAATTACAGACATCAGTACACTTCAGCTGTACCTTTCAATATGCATGTCATTAACTGGCGAGCCATTATGTTTTAAGACTTTTGATCTAGGTGTTAAATTCCTCCAGGAAGTATATACCGGTTTGCATTTCCAGCTGCTGTGGGTATGTGTGTCTGTTCTGCCACAACCTTGACAACACTGGGTATGATCATTTTAAAGGTGTTTTACTTTCTACTTTGATTTAACATTTTTCCTTGTGAGGACCGCAGTGGATTTTCCACCTCTGTGTCCAGATGGCCAGTTAAAAAGCTGCGTACCATTCCAGCCATCTAAGTATTTCTGGCGTGACTTTCCTGGGGCCAGCGGGGAGGACTCGGCTCTTTCTCAGGTCTGTTCCTGTTTCCACCCTGGATGTCCCTGGCCTGTGTGGTGAGGGAGCAGGGCCATGAAGAGGCCTTCCCGGTGCTCACGATGGGCACTCTGTGTGGGGAAAATGGGCAAACTTTGGAGGCCCGCTTTGGGTGCCAGAAGTCCTGGGACATAGGAGGCTGCATGTGGTGGAGGGTCGAGCCAGGCACCTGTGGAAGTGGAATCTGGCCCTGTGTGTTTCCTAACCTGCATGGTGGGGTAATGCCTCTGGATATATCAGCGTAAGGTATGTAGGCTGCTCCCAGAGCCCCTTGCCCCTCTTGGAAGCTGCCCCGTCCCCCCATCTTCCCCCTCAGCCTTCAGTGTTCTCATGGACCAGGTACCTACTTGCCTCTGGGCATTTGCATCTCTGTGATTTCTGTGGGCCAGGAATTTGGGAACAGTGTGGCTGAGTGACCCTGACTTGGAGTTTCTTATGCGGTTGTGCTCAGTATATTGGCCAGCTAAGGGTTTGACTAGAGATGGGACATCGGCTTCCATACTGGCTCACTCACACGGCTGGCAAGCGGTGCTAGCTGCTGGCTGGAGGCCTCAGATTCTCTCCATGTGGGTTTCTGTGTGTGACTGCTTGAGCATCCTCACAACATGGCGGCTGGTTTTCCCCAGCATGACCTCAGAGAACTAGGTGGAAATCATGGTGCCTTTTATGACCAAGCTTTAGAAGTTGTACACTATCACTTTTTCTTTTTTCTTTCCTTTTTTTTTTTGTTTTTTGTTTTTGGAGACAGAATCTCACTCTGTTGCCCATGCTGGAGTGCAGTGGTACGATCTCCGCTCACTGCAACCTCTGCCACCCAGGTTCAAGTGATTCTCCTGCCTCAGCCTCCTGAGTAGCTGGGATTACAGGCACCTGCCACCGTGACTGGCTAATTTTTGTAGTTTTAGTAGGAATGGGGTTTCACCATCTTGGCCAGGCTGGTCTTGAACTCCAGACCTTGTGATCCACCCGCCTTGGCCTCCCCAAAGTGCTGGGATTAGAAGTGTGGGCCACCATGCCCAGCCCATCACTTCTTCTACTCTGCTAAGCACATGAACCAACCTTCATTCATTGTGGGAGGGGACCATAACAGGGTATGAGTAAAAGGGGGCAAGGATTATTGAGAGTCATCTAGGAGGATGCCTGTCAGGCATGACCTTGGTATATGATTTCACCTCTATGGACCTCAGTCTCCTCTTTTGTCAAATGGGTTCATGCAAAAAAATTAATGAGTTGATTACTGTGAATGCTTAGAAAAGTGTTAGACACTTAGTTACCTCTCAATAAATATTAGCCACCACTGTCATCCCCTGGTGGGCTATGAGGCGTCTGTTCTTAATCTCTATGCAGTGCCTGGCTCAAAGTAGGCACCCTCTGAACCTTTATTAAATGAATGAGTGAAAGAATGAATGAGGCTGGATGCGGTGGCTCATGCTTATAATCCCAGCACTTTGGGAGGCCGAGGCAGGAGGATTGCTTGAGTCTAGGGGTTTGAGACCAGCCTGCACAACACGGTGAAACCCCATCTCTACGAAAATAACACACAAAAAAATTAGCTGAGTGTGGTGGCACATATCTGTAGTCCCAGCTACTCGGGAGGCTGAGGTGGGAGGATCGCTTGAGCCCGGGAGGTCAAGGGTGCAGTGAGCTGTGATCACACCACTGCACTCCAGTCTGGGCAACAGAGTGAGATCCTGAATCCAAAAAGAAAAAAAGGAAGAGAGAGAGAGAGAATGAATAGCTGTAAAGAGTAGGAATACGTAGACAAGAAAGAGATCTGTCGGCCACATTGCCAGAGAGTTCTTTGTGATAAACTTTCTCAAGTGAGGCTCTGTGACCAGTGTCTAGAAAACAAATATTTGTTCAAAACTGAAGTCAGGTGATGGTGGAAAGGACATGGGATGCATTCGGAGTGACCTGGGTTTCAATCGTGGACTTGGTGTCTGAACAATAAATATTTACAGAGCCTTAACTCTGGGCCAGGTACCATATCAGACCTG
>NW_022437035.1:1903697-1969767 GCF_009761245.1 Sapajus apella
CCCCTATTTTTAGGGTGGATTAGGGGCACCTGCTTTGGCTCCACTCGCCCTGCTAGGGAGAACAAGTGGCCGTGTCGTGTGCACGCTGAGTTGTAGCTTTTGTGGTTCCACTGAGCTCAAATCTGGTTGCCAAGGAAAGGGCCTCAGGAGGCTGAGGTGGTGGGCGAGCTTGCCCGCTGACCATGACCCTGGGGCTTGGTGTGAGTGGGCTTTGATTTCTCACTCAGGCAGGCTCTGGAGGGCTTGGGATTGGGACGCCAGTCTGGAATGACAGCTCATGATTAAAAACTTGGCCTGTGTCCTGCTAGGGGACAGTGCAGAAACAACCATAGAGACCTTACGATGATTTGGAGAAGGTGGGACTGGGCCCCGAGTGCCAAAGTGCCTACGCTGTGGGGTAGCACAGTGACTGAGTGGCAGAGCCGGGACCAGAACCCCCGGCCCTGACCTCCCCATTCAGGGTTCTTTCCAGTCCAGCTCCGGGCGGATGCTCTCCCCTGACTCTCCCGATAACCTCAGGTCTGCCCACGTCACCGACCAGGCCTGAACCTAAAGAGAGTGCCCGGCATTTTTAGATAGGAGACGTCTGCCACCTGACTGTGCTGGCCCCGTTGGCGGGAGCACCTGAGGACAGGCGAAGGGCTAAGCCAGCCCCTTTTCTGGGTTCCTCCTAGTCAGGAGTGCCTACAGTCATGAAGGGACCCAGCATTTAGGAGGAGCCCTGAGCTGGCCCTCCATACACTCGAGGTGGCAGGGCTCACAGCTGCCCTGCCGGGTGCAGGGACTCAGTGATCCCCTCTGCTGACCCAGAGGTGGGGTGACACTCACCCCAGGTCACATAGCAGCTGGAGCGGGCAGGTGCAAATGCAAGACATTAGCCGAGCGCTTGGGCATGACACACGGTTCATCGACAGCATGTCGCCTTCACACTGGGTCTGTGCTCCTTTGTGGCCTTGGACAAATTAGTGGAGCTTGAATTTATGCGACAGATTCCCCAACCTCTGGAAGGTATGACTTGGCACAGGGAAAGAAGACCCCTCATTCATTCTGTCTCCCCCTGTGTGCCACTCTGTCTCTGTGATATGTCTCTCTGCCTTGCTCTGTCTCTGTCTCTCCCTCTCTGTCACTCTTGTTCTCTCTCAGGATATGGGGTTGCTGATAGGCAGGCTCTTTTGACATCCCTCTTTCCCCAGCCTGGGGAGTGGTGTGACCCCTGAATCCTCTAGGCCTCTTACCCCGTGTTACAGGTTGGTGCCACTGGCAAGAATGGCTTCTCCAGCTGGTTGAATGAATGAAGCTGGGTGGTGCAGAGCCATTCCCTGTTACATCGAGATGCTTCCAGCAGTGTAAATACAGGCTAAATACATTGAAGCTTCGGGCTCCTTTCCATGTAGCCACCTACTGGGTGGTAGGCACCGGCTGGTCTTGGCCTTGACAGCTTGAATCAGACTCCTGGCTGAGGGGCCCTGACCCTTTCTTAAGCTTCAGTTTCTTCCTCTGTCCAATGAGGAGAACCAAGGGCTTGGTATGAGATTGAAGCAAGCCCCTGGCACAGTGGCAGGCACACAGTAGGTGCACACTTGTGAATGTCCTCTCTCTTTTCGTTGCCTAGACACTCTGCCTGAGCAGGGTAAAGGCAGAGTTGGGATGGGAACACGTGCCGTCTTGCAGAGAAGTCAACGAAAACGCAAGGCCGGGGACCTCCTGCCTGGGGTTGAGCCCTGACTCTGCCAATTCCCAGCTGTGTGACCTTGGGCAGACTCCTTCCCTCTCTGTTCCTTGATTTCCTCCTCTGTGAAATGGGGATGATCGTGCATTGATGGGCTGGTAAACGTGTGGTGGGTGTGGCTGTGCTTAGTGTGTGGTATATGTGCCTTAAAAATTTAATTCTTGTGACAACTAAACCTCTCCTCTCGAACCGTCCCTTCACAGATTTTCAATGAGCTGGAAGACCCACACACACCCCTCTCACTCAGGAACCTCACTTAAATATTCGATTTATGGGAAGGAACTTTTTAAAGCCACTGACAATTACTTAAGAGTTTAGAGCCACAAGCCGTATCCATGGCTGGGGCTGGGAAGGGCCAGGATTTTAGTCTTTCCGACCTTGTCTGCGTGATTTATCTAAATAATCCATTCATTTCATCCTGGTTCCTGCCTCTGGCTTGTATTTACTTAGAGCGATGTAGAAGAATCTATCACGGGCATAAAATAACCCTCAAAGGCGTGCCCTGAAATGTTTTCTAAAGCCAGCCCTGAAGTAATTTGCTAATGGCCTGCCTGCCTCTGTGTCCAAGGGATAAAGACGAGAAAGAGGGAAAACAAACACTTTGTCTCTGAGCCACAAAGGCAGGAAGAGACATGTTTGTGCTGCAGTCCCATATAAGCCTGAGAAACATGCCTGGGACGCCAGGGTTAGCCCAGGAGACGAGGTGGGCTCCCGTTAGAGGCCAGACAGAAAATTCCAGAACCCGGGAACAATAGCAGTGGCACAGGGGCCAAGACTGGAATAAAAGCGGGAAGTTGGGGGTCTCTGAGGCCACGCGGTGCTGCACAGAGAGGGCTTTGGAGTCAGACAGACTTGGACCTGAGTCTCAACTCGCCACGTGCAGGCTGAGTGACCTGGGCCACCTTAAATCACCTCTTTCAGCCTCAGTGCCCTCATCTGAAACATGGAGATTCAACCGGGACTTGTCTGACGGGTGGGTCAATGAGACAGCGCGGACTGAGCCAGCACAGCCCTGGCTGGCATGCAGGAGGTGCTGAGTAAATGTTCATTCCACGTTGCTTTCTGGGGGGGCTCAGACTGTAGTGTAAGTCCCGCCTTCCTAGAAGGCTTGACTGGTGCCTTAGGGAGCAAAGGAAGAACCTGGACGACCTCTGTATTTACTGTGTGCAGGCTTCCACGCCAAGCATAAGGTGTGTATAATTTGTGTGTCTTCATTAATTCACTCACTTTTTCATTCAACCGGTATTTATTTTTATTTAGTTACTTAGTTACTTAGAGACAGAGCCTCGCTGTGTCGCCGAGGCTGGAGTGCAGCAGCACAATCTCAGCTCACTGCAGCCTCCGCCTCCTGGGTTCAAGAGATTCTCCTGCCTCAGCCTTCCCAGTAGCTGGGATTACAGGCCCTCCACCACACCCAGCTAATTTTTGTATTTTTAGTAGAGATGGGGTTTCACCATGATGACCAGGCTGGTCTCGAACTCCTGGCCTCAAGTGATCCACTCGCCTTGGCCTCCTAAAGTGCTAGGATTACAGGCATGAGCCACTGCGCCCCGCCTATTTTTATTTATTTATGTTGGAGATAAGGTCTTGCCTTGTCACTGGGGCTGGAGCGCAGTGGCACGATTGGAGCTCACGCAGTCTTGAGGCCCTGGGTTCAAGCCATCCTATTGCCTCTGGAGTAGCTGGGACTACAGGCATGCGCCACCACACCCAGCCATTTTTTTTCTTTTGTGTAGAGACAGGGTCCTGCTCTGTTGCCCAGGCTGATCTTGAGTTCCTAGCCTCAAGTGATCCTCCCACCTCAGCCTCCCAAAGTATAGGAATTGCAAGCATGAGCCACCGCACCTGGCCCCCTCCACCAGTATGTATTTAATATATGTGTGTATGTATGTATGTGTGTGTATGTGTGTATGTATATATGTGTGTATGTATATGTGTATGTATGTATGTGTGTGTATGTGTGTGTATATGTGTGTATGTATGTGTGTGTATGTATGTGTGTGTATGTGTATGTATGTATGTGTGTATGTATGTGTGTATGTATAATGCGTGTATGTGTGTATGTATGTATGTGTGTATGTATATGTGTATATATATGTGTGTGTATGTATGTGTGTATGTATATATGTGTGTATGTGTATATGTATGTGTATGTATGTATATGTGTATGTATGTATGTGTGTATGTGTATATGTATATATGTGTGTATGTATGTGTGTATGTATATATGTGTGTATGTGTATATGTATGTGTATGTATGTATATATGTGTGTGTGTATGTGTGTATGTGTATATGTATATATGTGTGTATGTATATATGTGTGTATGTGTGTATGTATGTATGTATGTGTATATGTATGTGTGTATGTATTGAGATGGAGTCTCCCTCTGTTGCCCAGGCTGGAGTGCAGTGGTACAATCTTGACTCACTACAACCTCTGCCTCCCAGGTTCAAGCGATTCTCCTGCCTCAGCCTCCTGAGTAGCTGGGACTACTACCGCCCACCACACCTGGCTAATTTTTGTATTTTTAGTAGAGACAAGCTTTCACCATGTTGGCCAGGGTGGTCTCAAACTCTGAAGTGATCTACCCGCCTTGGCCTGCCAAAGTGGTGGGATTACAGGTGTGAGCCACCACACTTGGCCCCCTCAACCAGTATTTACTGAGTGCCTACCACAACCCTGGTGCAGGAAAAAGGGCTGTGAACAAAAGAGACGAAACTCCTGCCGTCACAGAGCCGCCTTCTAGTGAGGCTGATAGTACAACACCTCAGAATGTAAGTATGTCATGTATGTGCTGAAAATGGTGGAACTATCTTAAAATATCAAGGATCTGTCTGTAACCTCAAACTATTGCTGTATATATCAGTAGCCTAGAGCTATTGCTACATACCAGAATTTCTCAGCCTCAGCTCCAATGATATCTTGGGCTACGTAATTCTTTTTGGCTGTGGGGGGCAAGGGGTGGGGTCTGTGCATTGTAAGCTTATCCCTGGTCCCTAACCACTAGAAGCCAGTAGCATGTCCCACAGTTGTGACAACCAAAAATATCTCCAGATATTGCCAAGTCTCTTTGGGACAGAATCACAAGGCCTCTCCCAGTCCCCTCCTCGTTTGAGAACATTGCCGTATATAATTTGGTGTGGGGCACGATAATTGTAGCTGGGGTATTCTCTCAGTGACTTAGCTATGGGGAGGAGGGCAGGGACCCCACATCCACTGAGCCTCTCCTACTTGCCAGGAACCACACAGCTGCCCCTATTGGGTGTAACCCATGCTTTGTGAATGGAGAAATCTGAAGCACAGAGAGGTGAACTCACAGGCCTGGGGCCACACAGCCGGGATCCATGAAGCGGGGACTCCATCCAGCATGTGTTGGCCTTGCTGGGAGCATGACCACGCCCGGCACTGGGGATCACTATTAAACATCAGCCCCAGAGCTGAGTGTTCAGTCCTCCAGCCTAAGGCAGAGTGGGAGTATTTGCTTCTGTGTTAATTATGGACTGGAATGGCTGCTTAAAATATTCAGCAGGGCTCAGCATCTCCCCCTGCCCCCCGCCGCACACACATTCTTCTTTAGTGAGTTGGGGAGAATCGAAAGGAAAGGATACATAGGACTCTTGCCTCTGGAAGCCCCGTTTCAGTTCATCTCCATCAGTACTCTGTTCGTACCAGGGTCCTCCAGCTCTGTAATAAATTACCACGAACTTGGTGGCCTAGAATAGGATAACTTTATCTCTCACAGTTCTTGGGTCCAGAAGTCTGAAATCAAAATGTCAGCGGCCGATGCCCCCTCTAGAGGCTTTAAAGGAGCGTCCTCTCTCACCTCTGCCAGCTCCTGGTGGCTCCAGGCATGCTTTGGCTCGTGGCCACATCACTGCAATCTGTGCCTCCGTTCTTCATGTCACTGTCTCCTCTTCTTTGTCATCTCCTCTCCTGTGTCTGATAAGGACACTTGTCTCTGATCATAGCAGCCTCCTGGATTATCTAGGATGAGCTCAGCTGGAGACCCGCAGCTTAATTCCATCTGCAAAGGTCCCTTTCCCATAAGGTTACGTTTGCAGGGTCTAGGGGCTAGGATGCAAACATAACTGTGGTTTTTTGTTTGAGACAGCATCTCCTGTCACCCAGTCATGGCTCACTGAAGTCTCAACTTCCCAGGCTCAGGTGACCCTCCTCCCTCAGCCTCCCAAGTAGCTGGGACTACAGCTGTACGCCACCACACCCAGCTATTTTTTGTGTGTTTTTAATAGAGACAGAGTTTCACCTTGTGGCCCAAGCTGGTCTCAAACTTCTGGGCTCAAGGGATCCACCTACTTCAGCCTCCCAAAGTGCTGGGATTACAGGTGTGAGCCACCATGCCTGGCTGATGTATCTTTTTAGGGGCCACTGTTCAGCACCCCACACACTCCCCACAGCTTACACTCTGGCCCCTCCCATCCAGTTCATTCTCCCCACAACATACCCAAGAGATCAGGTTATTCTCCACGTCATCCCAGACTTAGATGCCCAGTTTTCCTGAGCGACCTGGCCCTGCCTCCCTCCTGACATCAGCTTCTATCTCTGTCTTTCATACTTACTCTGCCCTTGCCACTCTGACCTCCTGCTCTTTATCAGTCACCCCAAGCTCCTTTCCGACCCCAGGCCTTTGCCGTCACCAACCATTTCCTCTGCCTAAAATGCACTTGCCCTCCCTTCACCTCTGCAGAGAGGCTTCCCCACGTCCCAGGCTGTGGTGAATCCCCTGTGTTTCCCTGGACCCATCCCACTTCACTTCTTTGTGGGACCTGTCTCAGTCTGTGCTTATTTCATGTCACTTGCTCCCTGGTTTATTCTCTGACTCCTCCCCTAGGATGTCAGCTCCACGAGGGCCAGGTCTTTGGCCGTCCTGGTTCACCTTGGGATCGCCAATACCAGGAACAGTGGCTAGGAGCTCACAGAATATCTGTCTTCCTGAAATCCACTCTCCTTCAGTCTTGTGTCTACCTTGTAACACCATCCCCATATTATAGATGGGTAAACTGAGGCCCAGAGAGACTAAGTGACGCTTCCCTGGTGTACACCTCATAAGAGAGGACACCAAGTGTACGGCCACAGCAGCCTAAATGCTCCCAGTCCCGTCTGATCTCAGAGTTGACACCAGGATGCTAGTCCAGGGAGGGAGTTCTTCCCTGGTAGAGGGCAGTCTGGAAAATCTGAAGTATAATGGTAATAAAAAACCACTCATTCATTCATTAAGAATTTTTGATTGAGTACCTCTTTTCTACCAGGTACTGTGCTCCATGGAGGAAGAAACAGGCAGGGTCTTTGCCCCCAGAGGATTCATAGGAGCAGGAGACACATTAAACAACTAAGTAAACCAATGAATGAACAAAGAATGTGTTCTCAGATAATGGTGAGGGCGCTAAAGAAAATGTAACAAGGGCCTGGGGACCATGGGAGTGTATTTTAGGAAGAGTGGTCAGGAAAGTCTTCTCAGGAGGTGACATTGGAGCAGAGACCTGCATGAGTGAGGGGATGAGCCCCAGAAAGTTTGGAGGGACATTGGAACGTCAGGAAAAGCAGTGCAAAGGTCCTGAGGCAGATTGGTGCCCGGTGTGTTTGAAGAGCAGCGTCAAGGAGCCCAGAGTGGCTGGAGCAGCGTGGGTCAGTGGGAGAGGTGAGAAGTGAGCTCAGAGAGGTGGGCCAGGGGCCAGGGCGGGTAAGGCCGGGGAGGGGGGCTCTGACAGGATGTTAGATTTTAGCATTGGAGGGTATTGAGCAAGGGAGAGCTCTTCAGATGATCAGATCTGTGCCTCTGTGTGGAGTGCTGGAAGGGAAGAGCAGAATAACAACTCTAGCTACCACTTACTGAGTGCCTCTGTGTGCCGGGCACAGGTTGTTCTTAACGTATTTCTCCTGGAGAGCTGGGCTTCAAAGCAGTGGGGTCCTGCTGCCGTGCACCCTTCCTCCATTTCCTGCTGCCTGTGCTGACTGCCAGTTGCCCCCTGCCACCTCATGTCCAGAAGCCCTGCCAGGTGCCCTGGTCTTGGGCCACGCCTTGGGGTGTGGATTTGAGGGGTTAGACTTAAACCCAGCCCCGAAGGCCAGCATGATGTCACGTCATTCTCTGCTACAGTGTCACCAGGCAGGCAGGACAAGCTGCTTTCTTTTGGGCTGGCCTCACCCAATTTCAGGTCTCCTTTTCACCCCCCTGGCAGCAGAATGATGTCACCCAGAGAACAATGGTTCCTTTATAGATCTCGCCCGGGCCAAAGGCTGGGTCTCAGAGTAGGTGCCTCTGGGAGAGACCTAGAGTGAATAGAGGGGCAGAACAGAGGGCGCGGGCGCTCCACAGGGACCTGCTTTTGTTCAATAATGTTAATCTCCTTTCCTCTCTCCCCGGCCAAAAAATAGCATGTGCTCAGTGTACACTTGGAAAATATAGAAAAATGTAAAGAAAACAAAACCCACCCATTCTTCTAACATCACGTCGACGAAAACCACTCCCAGCACTGGAGCGCATTTCCTGCTTGTCTGCTTCCCTCCCTCTTCCAAGCAAAATCGCCAACGCTCTGTCTCTTTATAGCCTTTAAAAATGAACATTTTATATGTCTTTATAACACTTTTAATGCCCTTGCAACATGAGACTATTTGTGTACTTCATAAGTTATTAACCTGTCTGGCTGGACATTTGGGTCATTTCCCGTTCTGGGCTATCAGAAGTGACCCCTGCAGGGGCAGGGTCTGTGTGTGTGCCTCTTCATCTGGATTTCTGAGAGGTCTCTGAGGTTTAAGTAAGCTCCTGTTGCTTTCCGTGGTCAGAAGGTTGGCACTCTCACTTTTCTACCCCCTCTGGCAGCGTTTCCAAATCCCAGATGTTTTGTTCAGACAAATGTTTCTTGCTTCCTCATCAGGAAGTCAGAAATTTCAGGAAGGAAACCGGGATTGATAACACATCACAGGGAGTGTTATGTTTTTGGATTTCATGAATAATGGAGTCTTTAGCAAGAGAAGTCCTCACGAGAGAACTAATGTATTAGATTCGTTGTGATGGTGTGCTGGTAAATGTCTAACAAGCCCATCTTGTTGGGGAAACAGCTCTGATTGGTAGCATTTGCCCAATTTCGTGGTATAAATACTCCCACCATGGCCAGTTGTAAGCTTCTAACTAGTTTTCACTAAACCCAAAGTTGGGGAAAGATGGACAGTAGCTCACTATTCTTTTTTTTTTTTTTTTTTTTTGAGATGGAGTCTTGCTTTGTCGCCCAGGCTGGAGGGCAGTGGTGCAGTCTCGGCTCACTGCAACCTCTGGCTCCCAGGTTCAAGCGATTCTCTTGCCTCAGCCTCCCAAGTATCTGGGATTGCAGGTGCCTGCCACCACGCCGGCTAATTTTTTGTATTTTTAGTAGAGACAGGGTTTCACCATGTTAGCCAGGCTGGTCTCCACGTCCTGACCTTGTGATCCGCCTGGCTGAGCCTCCCAAAGTGCTGGGATTACAGGCAAGAGCCATCGCGTCTGGCCTAAGATCACAGTTCTGTAGTATTTTTACCACATAGATAGAATAGACATAAGTGACCTCAAGACCATGGAAAATAATGAAATGTAGCAAAGTAATTAGGAAGCGCGGAGATGTGAGCGTTTATTACCTTTGCTTTTAAGGTGATTTCTTTAAGTTTAGATCATTTAATCTTTAGTAATGGCTGTGTTTGACACCTGGCTCCTGACAATTGCAGTTTTCCCTGGGGGGCCAGGACAGGCCAGCTCCAGTATACGCTGCTGGTGAAGAGAGTGAATTGTGGGATCTGAGAGCTGTGAGTCTGAGCCCTGGTTCTGTGTCTCCCTTGCTATGTGACTTTGCGTAGTTTTCATACTTTTTTTTAAGCCTCAGTTTCCCCTCTTATAAAATGGGGCTAACAATATTGCCTCCCTCCACAGTTGCTGTAGAGATTGTGTTGAGGTGGAACACTCTGTACAATGCGTGGTGCTTAATAGCGAGGTAGGAAGCGGGGCTCGACTCCAGAGACGGGGATTGGGCACCGGACCAAATTGAGAACTAGCTGAACCGGGACCAGGGCAGAAGCAGCTTTCCAATCAGACACGCTTACCAGTGTGACATGTCAGTTTACCATTGTCAGGGAGTTACTGTCCCTTTCCATGGCAATGACCCGGTGACCCAAAAGTTACCACCCCTTCCCTAGAGATTCCTGCATAAACTACCCCTTATTCTACACGTTGTTAAAAGTGCATGTAAATATGACTGCAAAACTGCTCTGAGCTGCCACCGTCTGCCTTTGGGGTAGCCCTGCTCTGCAGGAGCCGCCACAGAGCTGTAACACCACCACTTCAGTGAAGCTGTTCTCTTCCATCTCCAGCTCGCCCTTGAATTCTTTCTTGGGCAAAGCCAAGAGCCCTCACTGGCTAAGCCCCACTTTGCCTGTCCTGTGTCAGTAGGATCTCAGTAAGCAGTTGTTACCATCATCACCATTGTTATTTGAACAGAGCTTAACAGTTGGCAGGGTACAGTCAAACATGATAGGCCGCCTCTCAGGTGGCCCCTGCAGGATTCTTGCCTTCAGGTATTCACACTGTTGTGAAGTCCCCATCTATGCTGTCCTGGGTTGGTCAGTGTGACCAACAGAATACCTGCTGTTACTTCTGAGATGAGGTTTTGTTTGTTTGTTTGTTTGTTTGAGACGGAGTCTGGCTCTGTCACCCAGGCTGGAGTACAGTGGCGTGATCTTGGCTCACTCCAACCTCTGCCTCCCAGGTTCAAGTGATTCTCCTGTCTTGCTGGGACTACAGGTGCATGCCACCATGCCTGGCTAATTTTTTGTATTTTTAGTAGAGACAGGATTTCACTGTGTTAGCCAGGATGGTCTCGATCTCCTGACCTCATGATCCGCCTGCCTTGGCCTCCCAAAGTTCTGGGATTACAGGCTTGAGCCACTGTGCCTGGCCGAAATGAGGTTTCAGAAAACACTGCAGCTTCCCTCTTGGTCACTCACTCCCTTTCTTGGAGCATTCACTCTGGGAAGAGCTGCTGTGTCTTGAGGACCCTCAAGCAATCCTGTAGAGAGGCCCCCGTGGCAAGGAACTGAAGCCTCTCGTCCACTACCACGAAGGAACTGAAACCTGCCAACAGACTCACAGGTGAGCTTGGAAGCGGATCTTCCAGCCTGCAGGTGAAACTTCACCTCTGGCCAATAGCTTGACTCCAAATTCATGAGATACCCTGAGCCAGGACCATTCACTGAAATCCTCCCTAGATCCCTGGCTTCCAGAAACTGTGTAAGATAATAAATGCTTATTGTTTCAGCCCACTGAGTTGTGGGGCTATTTGTTACACAGCCAGAGATAACTAGTACACATTTCTTCTCACTTACGCCTATGGGAAGAATTCGAGGATGGCCAGGGAGTATTATTTAATCCCTTGTCTTGCAGATGAGTAAATTGAGGTAGGAAGACCCGCCTATGGTCTGTAATGTGGGAGGTTTTGGTATTCCCAGTGGATGCCTTTCTTGTCTCATATGTTCTTGCCCATAAGGGAGACTGGCTGCTCAGCCCGCCTGGGTTCAGGGTCCCAGGGGCTTTTGCGTAGCTCACCCTTTTAGCGGTTGGCATGAATCTCCCAGCATGGGATGGAATTTATTTCTTGGATTCTAAGTGCTCATTACCCCATTTAACTCATCAAACATTCATTGTAAGAGCTGGGCCATAAACAGCAGTGAACTCTATGCAGAGATATGAGAGTGTGGTGGCTCTTCTCCAGCATCAATTTCTAGTCCAGAGAAGTCCGGTCAGATTGCCTTGCTCCCTTGAAAGGAGGGTCTGAAACATACCTTATTACCAAGAATTAAAAATTGCAGAGTTTGTGAACACGTTTGACTTTCGTTTTCTAAGCATAGATTTGGTATCTTCGGCTGTTCTTTCTTGATTGCAAGAAAAGAGGGGTGCATACAGTCCAGAGCTTGGGTCTCCCTTCAGAGAGTTCTTAGTTTGAATCCCAACTTTGCCACTAGCCAGCTATGGGACCTCAGACAGGTGACTTTAATTCTGTGAGCCTCAGATTCCTTGTGAAGTACCCAGCACAGTGCCTGGAACCTAGGAAGTGCATAATAAATGCCAGGCACGGTTGCTGTCCTTGTAACCTTGCCACGTTAGTCAGATTCGAGTATGCTGTGCTGCAGTAACAAACTGCCGGCTCTCAGACACTTAACACCACGTGTGTGTTTGTTTTGAGACAGGGTCTCACTCTGTCACCCAGACTGGAGTGCAGCGTTACGATCATAGCTCACTGCAGCTTTGACCTCCCAGGCTCAAACGATCCTCCCTCCTCAGCCTCCCCAGTAGCTGGGACTGCTGGCATGTGTCACCATGCCTAGCTAATTTTTTGTAGGTTTTGTAGAGATGGGAGTCTCACTATGTTACCCAGGCTAGTCTCGAACTCCTGAGATCAAGCAGTCCTCCTTCATCAGCCTCCCAGAGTGCTAAGACTAGAGGCATGGGCTGCCGTGCCTGACCGTTTATTTCGTATTCATGCAAAGTTAGCCGCTGGTCCAGGGGCTGGCTATGGCAGCCGCCTCTCCAGGTTGTTTGCATCTGGCAGCTAGGCCATCTGGGAAGATGTGACTCCTTTATAAAAATTTCAGAGAAAAAAAAAACTGGAGGGTCACATCAAGGGAGAGGCCATTGTCCTATTTTACAGATGGGGAAATTAAGGCTTAAAGAGTAACATACATATTTTAAGCATTGACCATGTGCCATCCATTGAGCCAAGGAGATTGTCTTAAATCCTTATAGAATCTTCATCCAACAGGTATTATCTGTGTCATGTCTGTTTCGCAAATGATGAAATTGAGACTTGGGGAGAGGTGACTTGCCCAGAGTCACCTACTTCACAGTTGGCCAAACACGGATTCCAGCCCAGGTCTGCTGACATCTCGTTTCTTATGCCTCCCATTTGAGGAAGTGGATTGAGAGAGCTCGTATGCCTTTCCTGAGAGGTACCATGGTGTAGACCGGGTTTCACACCATGGTGACACTGGCATGGGGATGGATAGCTCTCTGTTGTAAGGAGCTGCCCTGGGCGCTGCACGATGCTGAGCAGCATCCCCAGCCTCCTCCTCCTAGATGCCAGCACCATCCTTCCCATCCCGAGTTGTGATGCCCAAAAGTGTTTCCAGCCATTGCTAAATAGGGGGGGCAAAGTCACCCCTGATTGAGAACCACTGATGTGGATTGTCAGAGCTCAATCCGGGAGCCAAGAGATGTGCGTTCAAACCCCTGCCAGGCCTTGAGTAACCATTCGGCCTTACCCAATAGATTCTGGACAAGGCCTAAGCATTAGTAGGCCTTTGGGACACCCTAACTCATAGGTAATAGAACCTTTGATTCCTGATGTAATTTAGGGCAAGTGTCTCTGCTCTGATAAAGCGTTTTTCTTTTGCTACAAAGTGGCACAGACAATATCGGTTCACAGAGTTGTTATGCCGGTGGAGAGCACATAGTTCTTTATAAACGGTGGCTTTTATTGTCATTCTAGTTACCACCTGTCAAAGGGGAGACTCGGAGGGGGGCAGATTTTCTGGTGTTTGGAAATACTCTTCACAGTCTATTAATTCCCAGTCCCACACCTCCTGGCTCCGGATCCAAATATTCGCTTTCTACCAAAGCCAGAAGTTATCCAGCACCTCACGTTCCCACCATCACCAGCTTGATTTCCAGAAACAGCCCTTCCCTGGGCACACCTATGATTTAACACCTGTAATTCCTTAATTCGTACCTAGGAGCCCATTCTTTTCTTCTTGGTAATTGCCTTCTGCTTTGGGAAGGATGTAGGTTGGATGTGGCAGCCACGTGGCAGACATCTTGGCAGGAAAAGCCTGGAATGTTCTGGAGCCTCTAGTGCTGCATTCAAAGAGCAGCATACAAAGGTAGCCAGGCTGGCAGATGATGGGTAGTTTCATTATCTGTAAATGTTTTTAAATGAACCCTAGGTGCCCATGTAAACAGGTAGCTGACGGGCAGGACGTTGGTGTGGAATTGTTCTTCATGGAGGAGTTCCTGAGCCTTGGTTGTCAGAACATGTAGATCCCTCCAGTTCACTTCTTTTTCGTTATAGCTGAGGAAGCCAAGGCCCAGAGAGGGCAAGAGACCTATGCAAGGTCACACAGTGAGTTAGTGACAGACACAGGACTGGAGCTTGGGTTTCTAAATTGCAGCATTGGAGGCCAGGCGGTTCTCAACTTTGACAGCCTTTGGAGTTTGAGCCACGGACATTTATTGAGCTCCTATCATGTGCAGAAAGCCCTATAGTCAGTTGTGTGATGCATTAAAAATAAAGGGACTTCGTTCCTGCCTCTTCAGTTTTTAGAAAAGTGAGTATATGTGTAACCCAGCTGTGCAGCTTTGAACCAACGTCTTCTCCATGACACTGGCTATGGGCCTCAGTTTCCCCATATGTTTTTAGAGATTGTGGTATGACCCCTTAAGATCTTTGCAGTAAAATCAGCTCAGATTCAAATCCCTGCTCCCCTCTCTACTAGCTGTGTGATTTTGAGCATGACTTTGAGCAAGCCTCGGTTTCCCAGTCTGTACAAAGGGAATCATAATGTTGTTCATGGCGGCGAAATTTCCGTGTGGCAACGAGTGTGCCAGGCGCAGGGTAGGTTCTCAGCACTCTGCTGGCCTCACTTCCGGACCACCGGGCCGCTCACAGCTCTGCGACCACATTCCTTTCTCCCAGCTTTTGCATAAGCTGTTCCCACTGCCTGGAATGACGGAACCGTGGCACACGCTCCGCTGGCGTGTTAAGAAGCTTAAGCCTCTTCTTCAAACTGTGCCATTTTCTCTCCACTGATCCCACCCTCTAGTGTTTAGTTATTAGAAGGGAGGGAGGTGGACACGTGGGCCTGGCATAGAGCCAGCAGCCCCAGCGTCTTCTTCCCAGCCTCCTTTGTGTCCACTTGGCTTCCCCGCCTCCCCTTGCAAGATTCCTCCCATCCCATCCTGCCCCACCCCACCTCTACGTTGCTACTTGATGATCAAAGCATATTTGTGTGTCATTAACAGCCACGGCTAATTAGGAAGGAAGGGTTAAGTAGGAGGCATTCCTATATATGCCTGGGGGCTGAACAGTTGGAGATTTTTCATATCCTATGTTGGATTTTGTTTTCCTCTTCTCTTGCATAAATAGTCTTTTTGTGGGCGAGATGAAAAAAGAATGGAGGTCATCAGAGATCTGCTTAGTGAGTTTGCTAATCTTTTCATGGGGCGGGGAGCCCCACGGATTTGCAACAACTTAGTGCCATTGGTTGAAAAATGGTTTCTGAGCTGAATCGTGGTGAAGTGGCTGTGGTGGTCCAGTGGTGTCTGATTGCTGGGGTGGGGTTGGAGGAGGAGACAGCAGGGGTACAGGTGGGCCTGAGTTCAAATCCTGGTACCGCATTTCTGACATCTAGGACCTTGGCCAAGGGCCTCGACCTCTTTGAGTTATGGTGTCCTTGCATGCGCAAAGGGCTAAAGATGTGAAGATTGAACTCAAACTTGGGTGGGCATCAGATGTGTCCTGGGTCCTGGTGCCATGAGGAGAGTACCAGGCAGGTGCTTTGGGGTCTGACCAGGAGGGCCCCAGGATCTGCTTGTATGGCAAGAGCTCCAGGTGAGCCGCAGGTAGAGATGGTTTTATGGGCACTGCTCTTTAAGGACCAATTCCTTAATGTTTCTTCGTGTTCATGAAAATAAATACTTATCGGATGGATGAATGAATGAATGCATGAACCAATACATGAATGGATGCCATGTTCCTAGATGGCTGCAAGCCAGATGTTGGGTGGGTGATGAGGGCTCAGCAGAGCTGTGCTTTCTGTCAGGAACATGATTTGGAGAGGCTCAAGATTATAAATCTGAATTCCCGTTGAACAGCAACTTGTGTCCAAGCGGGGACGTCTCCCTTCTCTGAGGACCGCAGAAGACTCTAGGTCTATTGTGTTCAAGTCTCAAGGCTTCAATGTTCAGTCCTTGTCAATTATCAACCAGAGAAAGTCTGGTTTTGTTCTCACTCCCCTAATTGGTACCCTCCAGGCTGTTTCAGCTTTTCTGTGGGTACCCCAGCCCCAGCCCCATCTCTTTGCACCCCCATAAGCCGTTGCTCTAGACCCGAAGATTCTCACAGCAGTGCCAGACTCACAGATCTCCGTTTTTGCGGCTGTGTGGGATTGGAGTCAGGCAGCCTCCCCCAGAGCGAATCTCAAATCCTTTCTGAACTAATACAACACATTGCGAAAGGGAGGTTCCCGAAACCTTCTGATTGATTCTGTCCTCGGCTCATTTGTGCAGCTAACCTACCCCTGTCAACCACCTGCTGTCTGCCAGCTGCAGTACCGGGTGCATTCACATACCTGACATTGGCCGTTACTTACCCCTCAGAATCCTGAGGATGGAGATGAAGGGAGGCAGCCACGCTGAGCTCCAAGGTCCTAGGTGCAGAGGCTGGGGGTTCTCCTTGCTGTCTGTGCTCTGTCATTCCTTCGAGCCAAGTCAGAGGTCCTTTGCTATGTTTCTCTCCCGAGCATGAGGATGGGGTGGGGGAGGAGGGGCCTCTATTTTGCAGAGTCAAAAAAAAGCTAGTTAATGCTAAAAGCACAGATTCTGGAGCCAGAAGGCCTGGGTTTGAATCCCAGCTTTACAACCTACCACCGTGTGACTTAAGCAGCTTGCTTGATGGCATCGTGCCTCAGTTTCCTTCTTTCTTTACTTTCCTTCTTAAAATTTTATTCAAGACTGGATCTTGCCCTGGTTCCCAGGCCGGAGTGCAGTGGCATGATCACACCTTGCTTCGGGCTAGAACTCCTGGGTTCAAGCACTGTTCCTGCCTCAGCCTCCCAAGTAGCTGTGACTATAGGTGCAACCTACCATGTCCAACAGTTTCCCTAGTTCTAAAGTGGAGAAAATAGCAATACGCTGTGGAGTTGTGAAGAATACATCTGTTGACATATACAAAGCTCCTGGAACAGTGCCTGGCATATAGTTGGCTCTAGAAGTGTTTATAATTAGGCAGAGTGCAGTGGCTCACGCCTCTCCTCCCAGTTGGGAGGCTGAGACAGGAGGGCCGCTTGAGTCTAGGAGTTTGAGACCAGCCTGGGCAACAGAGTGAGATGTCATCTCTATAAATTTTTTTAAAATACATAAATAAGCGATTATTATCAATATGATTATATTCACTGCTATCTTACAAGAATATTATAAATAAATACATAAACTTATAAATAAATATTTTGGAGGTATGATTTACATACAGCAAAAGGCATGTATCTTAAAGGTATAGCGTGAGCTTTGACAAAGACACACACCCGTGTAAACCACACCCTGTTAAGATCTAGGACAGTCTCACCTTCCCAGGAAAGTTCCCTTAGCCCCTTTCCACTTAGTTCCCCCTACCTGGCACTCAATAAATATTTCTTTTCTTTTTTTTTGAGACTGAGTTTTGCCCTCGTTGCCCAGGCTGGAGTGCAATGGCGTGATCGCGGCTCACCGCAACCGCTGCCTTCCGGGTTCAAGCGATTCTCCTGCCTCAGCCTCCCAAAGTAGCTGGGATTTCAGGCTTGCGCCACCACCCCCGACTAATTTTGTATTATTAATAGAGATGGGATTTTTCCATGTGGGTCAGGCTGGTCTCAAACTCCCCACCTCAGGTGATCCGCCTGCCTCGGCCTCCCAAAGTGCTAGGATTGCAGGTGTGAGCCACCGCGCCCGGCCGTAATCATTTCTCGAATGAATGAGTGGGTTAAAGAATGTATACGGATAACCCCGTGAGAGGTATAAAAATAAAAAAAGAAGAAAAAAAAAGAATGTGTACTGAGAATCCATCGTGTTTGATCCCAAACCTCTTTATTGCAATTGTGCTACTTGTAATCATCATTACATAACCTGATTAGCTGTTATATGAATATATGAGATGCAGCTGCAAAGAGAAAGAGAGTTGTCATCCTCTGAAAAGTTAAACACTTCGAAAAGATTCCATACAGGCAAATTACTAAAAAAAAAAAAAAAAAAAAAAAAAAAGTCTAGGAGCGGGAGGAGGACACTGTCAAAGACAAGGGTGAGGAACCGTGAACATCTAGATGAGCTCTACACTCCCTGCTTCCCTGGTGTCTGGGCCTCCACGCGGAGCCCGGGCACTGCTGTGTTCCTGCGCCTGGGTGGAGAGTTCCTCTCCCTGCTGCCCTCCAAACGTGGCCCTCCTGGGGGAACAAGCACAGCTTCGATGCTTAGAGTCCCAGGCCTGAATGTCGGGGGCAAAGGCGTGGGGGACTAGGAAGACTGAGGTGGGATTCCAGGGCCCCAGTTCCCATAACTTACCAGTTCCCACCATGCCCCAGACCAGGGTAGCTCCTTGACGTTTTTAATATATTGGACTCCTGTGATTTTGCTTAAAGAGATTTTTTTCCTAAAGCTCAAAAATAAAAAAGAAAGTGGAAAACTGGTGAGGTGGTGCTGGCCACCACCCCCAGTCAGAGACAAGGAGATTTTCAAACAGGGTGGGGACCTTGCTCAGTGACATACATGGACTGCTGTGGAAGAGACTAGGCTTCCAACTCGGAGTTCTTAGCATTTCCACGGTGATTTCTGTGCAGCGATGAGGAGGGTGCCGACTGGGCGTTTTCTGGCCCTGGAGAGCTGAGGCCATGCTCAGAGGACACAGCTGCCACCCAGGCAGGTCCTTTTCCCTCCCTGCCTACATGACACCCTCTGCAGAACTGGAGTTTTGTACAGATTTGGGACTTAGGATGCACAAGGTACCTGGCACATACCTGGTACCTCTTCAGCCCACAGGCAGTGCCCACATCCATGGGCCTGGCAAGGTCCTTGCTGCTTCTAAGGGGACCAGGGTCTTTGGCTCAGATTTTCTCCCTCTGGGGCCTGACAGGTGGCACGGGACTGCTCATCCCTGAGGGAGAGTTAGGGATGAAGTCACCCGCTAAGTCTCTGGCCTGGTCAGGTGCAGAGGCCATTTGCATAGGCTCAGGCTGATGTCACCCCAGGAAGCCATTCAACGCTGGGGGCCACCTTCAGCCCTGGCTGCCTGCCTGCCTGTTGCCTATGTCCTGTTTTGTTTGTTGTGTGGGTCAGGGTCAGGGAGGAGCCCTTGGTGCAGAGTCTTCTCTGCTGTCTGAGAACAGGGTGACGCCATCCTTCTCATGGAGGCATCTCAGGTTGGGAATAGGCTGGTTCCCTGTTCAGATCCCAGCTCTGCCATCTGCCGGCTGGGTGGCTGTGGCCTGGTTACTTTGCCCCTCTGTGCCTCACTGTCGTCCTCTCTGAGGGGGGTGGCCGGGGCATAACCACATAGGGCTGTTGTAAGGATGACACGAGGTGATGTGTGTAAAACTCTGTAGCGCGGCGTTGGCCATTAGGAATACCTGTTAGCCACCGTTGTTGCAATTATGGTGGAGGTGATGGCTGTGATCATTGTCTGGGAGATGGTTATGAGTGTTGCTATATTATGCCCAGAATTGACTGAAGTCATGATTTTCAAAGAAAACAGACACATTTGTGTCTTCTTGGATCTCTATTTAAATCAGTGCAGCTTAACTAGACACATATAATCTGTTAGCAGGGGCTTGCATTGTTTCCAAAACCTTTACTGAAGCTCTCACCCTTCCAGTTTGCAAACTGTTGTTAGAGAACAGAGGCTCTCAAGCAATGCAGGTGCCCAGGCCCCACCTCTCAGACATCTGACATATTGGTCTGGGATACAGTCCAGGCGGTTGGAGTTTTAAAAGCTCCTAGGTGATTCTAAGGGACAGCCAGAGCTGAGACCCACTAGGGTCAGGCGGCATAGCAGAAAGAACCCAGGCTGCAGAGTAAGACAAAGCAACTTGGAGGGCAAGTGTCTCCCCTTCTTGGAGCCTCGGTTTCTTTATCTGTAAGGTGTTTCAGGAGTCTGTTGGGAAGCACATGAGGTTCATGTGAACGCTGCCTCTGATGTGGCTGGTACATCCGAGTGGACATGTCATAGATACATCTCCTGAATATCAGGGCTTGGAAGTGACCTTAGACCCTGCCAGCTGGTCCCACCTTGTCTCTTTACCGAAGATCCCTATTACAGATTCCCCCTCACTTTCACAGTCTAGACATTTCCCAGAGTTCTTTGTGGGAGCTCCTGGCATGTTGATGAGGGATCCTTGAATAAAGAACACCAACGCCTGTCATCCCAGCACTTTGGGAGGCCAGGGCGGGCAGATCACCTGAGGTTAGGAATTGGAGACCAGCCTGACCAACATGGTGAAACCCATCTCTATTAAAAACACAAAAATTAGCTGGGCATGGTGGCGGGCACCTGTAATCCTAGCTATTTGGGAGGCTGAGACAGGAGAATGAATGACAGTGGGAGACGCCGTCTCAAAAAAAAAAAAAAAAAAAAGGAATAAAGAATACCAGAGACAACACATTTAAGAATCACTTGGTTAAATGATGTTTTTAATGCAGAACTTTTCAGAGCCTTTTGTTATGCAGAGATGGTAGTTGGCATCGTGCTGTATTTCCGAGGTCTCAGATGAGAGAAGTGTTGTAGATTTGCTCACTGACTTGAGTGGGGAGGTCTCTCTCACGACGCTGAATGCACATGCCAATGGTAAGATGTCCACTTTCAGAAATGCTAAGTCTGGGGGAGAAATGTGCCTCTAACTGGGAGGATTCAGTAACATGTGTTGACCGCGGAATTCACAAAGCATTTCGGTAGGTTGGTGTCTTGCGTTACACACTTTAAATGGGCCTGGTCATTTTGTTTTCTTTTAGAATGAGATAGATTGGCTGTCTGTCATCAAGAGACTCTGTTCTTCAAATTGTCTTTATATAGTCAACGTTAGTTCCTTCTTCCTCTGTTTTTATTTTTTGTTTATTTTTAGAGACAGGGTCTCTCTCTGTTGTGGAGGCTGGTGTGCAGTGGCACGGTAATAGTTCACTGCAGCCTTGAACTCCTGGGCTCGGGCGACCCTCCTGCCTCAGCCTCCTGAGTAGCTGTGACTACAGGCACCCACCATGGTGCCTGGCTAATTTTTTAAAATTTTTTCTTGTAGAGATGGTGTCTTGCTATGTTGCCCAAGCTGATCTTGAACTCCTGGGCTCAAGCGGCCCTCCCACCGTGACCTCCCAAAGTGCTGGGATTACAGGTGTGAGCCACCGCGTCCTGCCCCTCCTCCATTTTTATTGGGCAGAGAGGAAGGTACACACATAGATGTGGACATCACCCTCGGTGTGGACATTGCTGTCCCTTCCCAGAGGCAAAGATACAGGCCTGAGACGGCCCTGAGATTCTACAAGGAGAACTTACCATCTTGTCTTCCAGGACCCCTTTTATTTCGATAAGGGAGCCTCAGCCCAGACAAAGAACCCCACTTGGCCAAGGTGACACCACCTCTTTGGAGCGGGCCTGGAAGGCAGAACTTTGCCCCAGAGCTGGCTTTTCTTTTGCTGCCCTCCCCTGTGACTGAGAACCTTGCATGCTGTTTTCTCAGCCCGAGCCTGCTTGGCCTCCAGTTATTATTGAAATGAGTGGAGGTTTCCCGGAACACAGCAAATCCATAGAGTTTAATTAATGAATGTGCCAGAGGGCTTGGCAGCTGGATTCCTGTGTTTACCATGGGCTTGGCTGGCAGGAGATTCAGGAAGAACTTCAAGGTGGGTGGGGTCCATCTCCCTGGCCCTGCTTGCTCTCCTGGTGTGGGTGGGTGGGTGTGTGTGTGTGTGTGTGTGTGTGTGTGTGTGTGTGTACCTGAAATCTAATTCTCCCAACCCTTTTATAGGGCATACGGTGCATAAGGTTGTTTTCATTACTGTTTTTACAAGTGTTGGCATTTTATTTTTTGCATTTATCAATTTGTCGAAACAAAATCATCCCCCCCAGCGAAGTTAAATGTCTCTGACTTAGGGAGACCAAAGTGTAAGTTGTGTTGTCTGTTCTGTCATCCAGGTTGGGCCTGTGAAATGAGCAGGAACGCTGAGATCACCTTGCTGCCTCCAGCCCAGAGAGTGGAGGTGGCTCAGGAGGGCAGCCTCGCCATGCTGCTGCTCTTCGGCTTTGCAAAGCTGGGAGGCTTAGTGGTTTCAGGCCTTGGAGTGGGACAGACTTGAATTTAAATCCCAGATCCGCCACTTGCCAGCTCTGTAACCTAGGGTAGACCCCTTAACTTCTATGAAACTTAGTTTCTTCTTAGGTAAATTGGGGATAATAATATGTACGCAGACCTGATGTAAAGATTAAATGAGGTCATACAGGTAACGCGGTGAGCACAGTGTCACGCAGCAAACACTCTAATCATCACATACACATTCCACTTTCTAGGGGTGACCACTGAGTTGTGGGTAGATTCGTTGACTTGCCAAAGGGTTGACATAACATTGCAATTAGGGATTTGTTTGTGACAATCCTCATCCCTGCCAGCCCGATTTCGTTTATATTCACAAGGCTAGTCTGCATTTGGGCTGTTAATGCCAGTGGCTTTCACTACACGGATTTTTTGAATTTTTTTTTTTTTTTTGAGACGGAGTTTCGCTCTTGTTACCCAGGCTGGAGTGCAATGGCGCGACCTCGGCTCACCGCAACCTCCGCCTCCTGGGTTCAGGCAATTCTCCTGCCTCAACCTCCTGAGTAGCTGGGATTACAGGCACGCGCCACCATGCCCAGCTGATTTTTGTATTTTTAGTAGAGACGGGGTTTCACCATGTTGACCAGGATGGTCTTGATCTCTTGACCTCGTGATCCACCCGCCTCGGCCTCCCAAAGTGCTGGGATTACAGGCTTAAGCCACCGCGCCCGGCAGTGAATTTTTTTTTTTGAGACGGAATTTCCTTCTTGTCACCAGCTGGAGTGTAGTGGTGTGATCTCGGCTCACTGCAACCTCCATCTCCCAGGTTCAAGCGATTCTCCTGTCTCAGCCTCCCAAGTAGCTGGGACTACAGGCGTGCACCGCCCCGCCCAGCTAATTTTTTGTGTGTATTTTTTAGTAGAGACAGGGTTTCACCGTGTTGGCCAGGCTGGTCTCGATCTTCTGACCCTGGGATCCACTCGCCTTGGCCTCCCAAAGGGTTGGGACCACAGGCGTGAGCCACCACGCCCGGCCAGATTTTGGGATTTTTATGTGTTTCTTTGTGTAGCATTGGCTGCCTGTTCTTCCCTCTGCATTCACACTTCTGAAATTTCCTTCCCACTCTCAAAGTCTAAATAATTGAAGCCAGACGTGTGACTAATTAACGCCTCTTAATTGGGGAAATATGACCTTTTAGATGTTATTGTATTAAAAGGGCAACTACAAAAAGAGGGTGATTCTGCTCCTCATGCAGCTGCCTGGTGGGTGTCAGCTCCAGAAGAGGACAGGGAGAGCGTGTTGTCCTGGGCTGCCCTCTTTGGTACCGTGCGTGCTTCCAGCTCACTGTGAAGTCAGACAGCAGCCATGTCATGACAGCATCACCACAGTAGAGATGGCTGACGTGCATTGAGCGCTTAGCATGTCCCCAGGGCAGTGAGCAAAGTGCTTCCAGCCCTTTGATGCTTTTCATCCTTGCAACCACCTTGTGAGTTACAATTAGGTATTATCATCCTGCTTTACAGTTGTGGGAACTGAGGCTCAGGAAGGCGAAATGGCGTGCCCAAGGTCACACAGCTGGCGGGCTACAGGCTCAACATTTGAACCAGGGCTTGCTCTTGAGACCAGGAGCACCGCCTATCCCAGAGTTGTGGACTCTGCAGCTAACTTGAGCTCTGAGTAGGAAACTCCCCTGGCCCTATCTAGAGGAGGAAGCCAGGGAGGGAGCTCCTGTTCTTTAGGTATTTACTCTGCTTCATGTGCCTTTTATATATCTTTCATTTCGTTCTTGGTTTGTTTGTTTTGTGGGGGATGGAGTCCTGTTCTGTCACTCAGGCTGGAGTACAGTGGGATGATCTCGACTCACTGCACTCTGCCTCCTGGGTTCAAGCGACTCTTCTGCCTCAGTCTCCCGAGTAGCTGGGGTTATAGGCATGAGCCACTATGCCCGGCAAATTTTTGTATTTTTAGTTGGGGTTTCACCATGTTGGCCAGGATGGTCTCGATCTCTTGACCTCATGATCTGTCCACCTCGGCCTCCCAAAGTGCTGGGATTACAGGTGTGAGCCACCACGCCCGGCCTCATTGTTGGTTTTCAATGCCCCCTCCTCTCTCTCTCTCTCTCTCATGCAGACACATACACAATCAGCATTATGATCCTTCCTTTTCAGATGAAGAAATCAAGGCTCAGGGGCATCAAGGGGCTTCACCTAGATCGCACAGCCAGTAAGCATCAGAATTTGAACCCAGGTCTGGCTGATTCTGAGCTGCTGATGCATTTTTTTCTACACTGAATCAGACTGTGGCATTTCTGATTATGTCCTCAAAGGAGAGAAGGGATAATGTGAATTCAGACCTTGGCATCACACCAACAGCCCTAAATCATGAGTCAGGAAGCCTGGGATTTCTGGGCAGTACCCTGCTCTGGGGCCAGAAAATCCTGCCCGTTTTCACCTCCATTGTCCCATTTGTACCACAAGGACATGGTCAGGTTTCCGAGTCTCTTTTGCATGTATATTCTGACTATAGCCAGAGATGCTTATCTGTGTACCCTGGAGGACATGGAGCTTGGGGCAGAGCTGTAGACTTTTGAGAGGATCCCTGGGATAGGTGTTTTTCTTTAAAAACCAAAGAGAATCTTTTCCCTAGTTGGGAGATAGACAAGTAGTGAGTGTCCCATTAAAGGGGTACATTTTTGAGGCATTCAGAGTGATACAGATACTTCAGGCATTAGGGAAAGTGAAATAGGTTAAGCAAGCGGAGGCTGGGCGCTTTAGATGCAAATACCTTTCAGCTCCGTAATCCTATTATTCTGATCAAAGTTAACCAGCCATTGAGACTATAGCAGGGTACGAAGTGGCTTTCCCTACATCTGCTAACTCTAAATGACTGGGAGTGGCTGGCTGGGGTGCGGTGTTAGGGATTCCTGGAGCTTATCTGAGCTCAGTTCTGTAATTGATTATTGATGTCTGCCATGGGCGAGGGAGTGTTAACTGACTTTCTGCTTTCATCTTTGCTCTCTTCTAAAGGGTAACCGTTTATGTTTCCAACATGAAATTATTACTTTTTTTTTGTTTAATCAGGGAACAGGAGGGCATGGATATCAGCAAGAATAGGAAGAGCAGTCACCAAATTCTACAGCCAGAATTCTCTGTCCTACATTACCAGGCCTGTGGTAACATATCTCTGTAAAGGTCAGAGGTTAAATGTAAGAAAGTGTCATGAAATTACGGAATGGTTATTATTCACGATGCCTGCCCTTTATTTCCCTCAGTTTGGGAGAATTGCATAATGGTCAGTACTTGAGGCTAACGAAACAGGTGGTAAACAATATTTGAGATTAGCCTCTTGTTTCTTAAAGAGGCACTTTTGTATACCTGCCTGATTTTCAGAGCTGTCCCTGATCAGTAGGTGAACTGGACGTGTGCTGAGGAATCGAATGGGACACAGTTCACCAACTTCTGTAAGTGTATTTTTCACTTTCTGCTTAATCACTGTTATTTACCATTGTGTCCTCATCAAGTGATTTTCTTTCAAAGCAAAATGAAAGTTGCTCAACCCTTTCTGGGAGAGTTTGTCCTCCCGCCAGTACCTGCCTGCAGCTGGGAAAGTTTCCAGGAAGTAAACAGTTTCCAGTGGAGGAGATTGAAGCCCAAAGAGGTTATGCAACTTATGCCTAAAATGTCACACAGCCAAAGAGTGGCAAAGCTGGGACTAGAACTGAGGCCTGTTCATCTCAAAAGACCCTGCACTTGAATATGCCAAGCGAATGCCTGTCCTGTAATAGATGTTCAATATACAGTGACTCATTTTTCCTGTACTTGTCTAAAAATTGTTTGCCCCTGTATCTGTCAGGATCAGTCAGGTTGTGCTGCAGTGACAGATAGCCCTCAAAACTTCAGTGGCTTAAAACAGAAAAATAGGTTTTGTTTTTATTTTTTTGAGCACTCTGCATGCCCACTGTCATTGCCTGTGTCTATGTTCCACGTCATCTTTACTCTGGTGGCCTAGGTTGATGGAATAGCTTGCCTGGGGGGAACAGCCGGCCACATGGCTGATGGAAAGAGATCATGGCCAACCAGCCATTGGGTCTTAAAGTTTCCGCCTGGAAATGAGTGACATCACTTTTGACTTGCATTTCATTGGCTAGGGCAAATCACATGACTGCACCTGAGTCCAAGAGGGGTGTGTGTGCCTTGCAGTATGGTCTGCCTGACACAGTCTCAAAATGGTCTTTATCAATTCATTTGTAGAAATAAGTCTGCCCAAGTCCATTTTCTCCTTCTCTGAAGCATAAGCCACCCTTTCGGATTAACTCTGCCCTTGGTGCTTAGATTGATTAAGGCTCCCTGAGTTGAACATTCACCTGTTCTCATGTACAGCACCATCTCTGATTTCAATATGTTCATTCATTTATTAATCTGTTGGTTCATCCTAGAGATGGACTGGAACCTGCAGTGATGAAAAAAAAAAAAAAACAAAACCACCCAACCTTCAAATACTAGAGTTCTTCAAAGAAATGCAGAGTTCTTTAAAGATGTTCGGGTCCATATCTCTTCAACCCGCTAAAATGTTACTGCGCAGCTCTTGGTGCCTGCGTTTCTCCAGGTGGGCAGTGTTTGCCGAGTGCATGCCATGTGCCAGGTGCTTCTGTGACCCAGGAGGCTTCCAGAGATCTCAGGGAGATGTTTTGTCTTTGGGTGCTTGAGAATCCCGCCCCCTTCCGTTTTCCTTCTAAGGCAAATGGAAAAGCAACTTCAGTGCTTAAGCACAGAGAAGCGTTGGCCACTGAACACCACCCCCAGACCCCGACTGAGAAGCAGCAGAGGAACGATTAATACCGGTTTTAGCCAATGTCTTAACGGGTCTCCTGAGCATCTGTGCTCATGTTTTCTCAGTTGGGAATTCTGGGGATGCTGCTTGGAAGATATTTATAGAAGAAATGCTCATTGCCTGGGGTTCTCAGAGAGGCAATTACATAGTAAGAAGGGGGAGCTGAGGCCCCCTGATGGGGCTCATCCTGGGAAGGCTGCAGGAATATGCAGGCTTGGCGGGCTGCCTTCTCCTGTGAGGAGCCCCGCACCAGAAGCAGGCCTCCCTGTTTACAGGGAGGCTTTAGGAGGTGGGGGGAGGCTGTATGGTGTGAAAGTGGGGTCCAGCAGACTTGACCGTGAATCTGGACTTTGCCACCTACTTGCTGTGTGACCTTAAGTAAATTACGTGGCCTCTCTGAGCTTTAGTTTCCCCTTCCATCCAGTTGTGAAAGCTGTGGTAAGATTTTAATGAGACCATCGTATCTCCTCAGCAGATGCCTGTTGCATGCCTGCTTTGTGCTGGGGGTTAATCAGAGAGCAGACCATTTACTTTCTGATTGCAGTTGGGAAGGGAGCTGTAAACAACAGCAAAAGCAATCTCATATCGGGGTGGCGAGTGCTGTGATGAAAAGTCAAGTGAAGTTGGGGAGATAGGCATGGGGCCGGGGGGACATGTGTACTTCACACAGGAGGTTAGGGAAGCCCTCTTTGAGGAGGGAACAGAAGCAGAAGAATGGTTTGAAGCTCAGAGCTGTGCCGATGTCTGGGGGAAGGAAGAACATGCCAGAAGTGGGCACAGCGAGTGTGAAGGCCGAAGGAAGGAGTGTGCTGTGCTTGGCTAACCTCAGAAAGCACATGAAGGTCTTCGTGGCCGGCTGGCCGTGAGTGAGGCTGACAGGTGGTGTGGCGGCAGTGCATTGATCAGTACTGCTGCGTAACAAATGATCACAAACTTAGTGGCTTAAAATAATACAAATATCTCACAGCTTTCATCAGTCAGGAATCCAGGCCCAGCTAAGGGAGGTCCTCCCCGTAGAATCTCACAAGGCTGCAAGCCAGGTGTTGGCTGGGCTGCGTTCTCAGCTGGAGGCTCGATGGGAGAATGTGCTTCCAAGCCCACTTGGGTTGTTGGCAGAATTCAGTTCCTTGGGTTGGAGGAACGAGGGCCGTGGCCGCTTGCTGGCTGCCAGCCGGAGTCCAGCCTAGAGGCTGCCCGCAGTTCTTTGCCACGTGGGCTTTCTCATGGCTATTTGCTTCATGAAGCCAGCAAGAGGCATCTCTAGAGTAAGGCCTGCTAGCAAGGCAGGGTCTTCTATAATGTGAAGCAGCAGGGGAGCTACATCCCGTCGTCTTTGCCACATTCTGTTGGGTGAAACCAAGTCACAGGTTCCCCCTGCACTCAACGGGAGGGGCTCACACAGGGTGTGAGCACCAGGAGGGATCCCGGGAGGGGCACCTCAGAGCCTGTCAGCCACATGCAAGGAGCCGTGAGGGCTGATGCTGGTGACGTGGGGAACGGGGCACAGTGGGCGAGGGCCCCCTGGATGCACTAAGGACACTGGGACTTTCTGTGTGTATGATGGGCGTCCATAGGAGGTTCTTGAGCAGAGGCGTGGTATGAGAAATTGTCCCTGCCTCAGAATGCGTTTCATACATGGTCACTGTCATCACGAACAGTTATTCCGGCTCCTTGGCAGGTCATTGGTCAAAAATATATGGGAAGGAGAAGTGAGAGGGAGTTGGAAAAATCGAGTTCTCTTTCAGGCTTTTCCTGGGACTTGCTGTGGAACTTTCTAGAAGGCCCTGAGGTCTCTGAGCCTCTGGCCCTCATAAGACCATTAAACAGATAAGACTGGGCTCAGAGGAGCTCCTCAGCCTCCTGGGAGAACCAGATGTTAAACACGTAATCACCCTGCCAAATTACCCCTATGTGTTTATTCTTTATACAAGGATCAAAGAATGGGCAGGAAGTAAATTTGCCCACGTTTTAACAGTGATTCTCTTCAATAGTGAGATGCCGAGTGATTTTAATATTTAATACATGTATCTTTATATCTAGACCTATATTTATATTGTATAGTGAAAATGTATAACTTCTGTAATCAAGGGTAAAGCCCCTAATCACCAGGGTTTGGGGGTGACATATCTCTTTTCTAATTACCCTCCGCTACCTTCTGGGAACAGTCAATCTGGGCCTGCTCAGTCCCCACCTTTTATTTAAGAGGTATGCATCACCGGATTTTCCTTTCTCGGCCTCCTGAAGCTGAGGCCCAGAGGCTCTGACTTGGACCACTGGTCCCTGAGCCTGTCTGGTGTCTGTCACAGTGTGGCTTTTGGTGGGTGTGAATTGGAACCCTGGCTCTGTGATGCTGTGACCGTGGTCAAGCTCCTGTGTCTGTCCGTGCCTCACGTTTCCCAGTCTTTAAGGATAATGCTATATCACCTTTACCTTCTAGGGAAAACGGAGAGATGGGATGGGGCGAATCCCTGGGAAGCACCTTGTAAGCCGTGAGACACCACCAAAATGGTTGCTTGTTCAAGACTGAGAATTCATGAACTGCCAGTTTCCCTATCAGGCACTTCTGCAGCAGACCCTTAACCTCTGCAATCCCTGCAGTTCCGCACTAGCATCCTAGGGGTTGGTGTGGGGGGACTGTTTACTTTAGCGGCAGCCTCTGGTTGCCTAGCAACAGGAAATCCATCGCGGTTGATACTCTTAATTCGTGGGAATGTTCTGCCCACTGAGATGGCGCTGATATTCAGTTACATGCGAAGGGGGAAATCAGCAGTGTACACAACTTGCCCACAAGTTGCAGAATCCAACCCCTTCTCGGAGTCCTCTCAGCCATAAACAAGATGCTAGAGGCCACAGTAGAATCACAGCGCTGGCTCTTTCCCAGCGGTTTCCCGATCACCAGGAATTCTTGGCATCATCCCCCTGAACGGGTTCCAGTTGTCATCTTGGCTGGAGGGTCTGGTTTGAAATGGTTTTTTGGGTCCACAGGGGCTGAGGCGAGTGGGATGTTGTGTGCTTCCTTTAAACCAGATGGATGGACCCGGTATGATGGCTCAAGCCTGTAATCCCAGTACTTTGGGAGGCTGAGGTGGGTGGATCACCTGAGGTCAGGAGTTCGAGGCCAGCCTGACCAATATGGTGAAACCCCATCTCTACTAAAAATACAAAATTAGCCAGGCGTGGTGGCGGATGTCTGTAGTCCTATCTACTCGGGAGGCTGAGGTAGGAGAATTACTTGAACTCGGGAGGTGGAAGTTGTAGTGAGCCGAGATCATGCCATTGCACTATAGCCTGAGCAACAGAGCAAGACTCCATCTCAAGAAAATATGTGTGTATATATATGATGTATGTGTGTGTGTATATATATATATATATATATGTAACATACCAGGTGGATGAACCCCAAGGTGTTCCTGTACCTTACCTGGGAAATAAGCAGGGACTGGTCCTTGACTGGCCCTTCGAGGCAGACCCCAGCTGCGCTTCCGTTCTCAAAGTCAGAATTCTCCAGTGGGAGGACTCCTTGGTAGGGACACTTAGGCAAATGGTTTCTTTTTTTCTTCCTCTCTTTCTCTTTCTTTCTTTGAGATGGAGCCTCCCTCTGTCACCCAGGCTGGAGTACAGTGGCATGATTTTGGCTTACTGCAACCTTTGCCTCCTGGGTTCAAGTGATTCTCCTGCCTCAGCCTCCTGAGTAGCTGGGATTACAGGCATGTGCCACCATGCCCAGCTAATTTGTTTGTATTTTTAGTAGAGACAGGGTTTCACCATGTTGGCCAGGCTGGTCTTGAACTCCTGACCTCGTATCCGCCCACGTTGGTCTCCCAAAGTGCTGAGATTACAGGCGTGAGCCACGGCGCCCAGCCCTGGGCAAATGGTTTCTAAACACAGGCTGGCAAGGGGCTGTGATCTTTCCACAAGCCTTTTACCCTTTCCCACATCTATTAAACTAAGGTATTTTTCAGGCTCTCCAATGTCCCAGGCACTGGCCAAGGTGCCAAGGAGACAGTGGTGCGTGACATTCACCCTCCCTTCAGGGAGTTGCCAGTTGGCCAGGGGAAGAAGGCCTTGAAATAAGAAAACCAGCCGACACACAAGAACTCCCAAAGGGTCAGGAAGGAAATGAATGGAATGTGCGGTCCCCACTCTCGTGGGTCGGGGGAGGAGTGTGTGCCCACACGGGGTTGAGCAGGCTGAGCATGTGGCAGATGTGTCAGAAAGCAACTGCCTTTTGTTCTGAAATGGTGTTTGTCATTATTTGAGGATGTTAAAATGTCCAAATGTCCGTTTTGAATTGAATTAGTATAAAATGAGAACATTGCTGTGACAAGCTGGCAGTCCAGGGTCCGTCTTTCCTTCTCTCCTCCCTTCCTTCCTTTCTATAAATTGTCGTGGGCTGTGACATGTGAAACGCTGGTCTCCACTCATCTGGTTCCAACTCCTCATCTGATAGATGTGGTTCCCGAGCCAGGTGGCCAGCTCATGACATCCAGGCAGGTACACCAGGCCCCCCACCCCTCACCACAAGCCCTGAGGGCCCCGGATAGCCTGGAAGTCTAGAAACCTGGGCTTAGGATTAGAACGTTGATCCTGGTTCTGCCATTTATGTGCTGTGTGACCTTGGCAAGTGAATTAACCTCTCTGAATTTTTGTTTCCTTGTCTATAAAATGAGAATGATAGGCCAGGTGCAGTGGCTCATGTCTGTAATTCCAGCACTTTGGGAGGCTGAGGTAGGAGGATCCCTTGAGTCCAGGAGTTCAAGACCAGCCTGGGCAACATAGCAAGACCCTATCTCTACCAAAAAAAATTTTTAACTAAAAAAAATGAGAGTGATAATAACAGTACCAATGTCATCGGATTTTTCAGGGACTTGTGAAAGTGTTTGATTGGTATGTAAGAAACACATGTGTTCTCACAGTCTCTTTCACCCTTTTTCTCCTCCTGCTTCCCTTTTTTACCTGGCATTGCCTAGTTTTCAAAATGCTCCAAGTTTTTCTGCCTTTACATGTGCTGAATGGTCTTTGTCCCCTCGTCTTTACCTGTTGGCACTTCCTTATCCTCTGAGGTCCAGTTCACATGCCTCCTCCTCCAAGTAGCCCATGTGCTTCACCCATGTGCTAGACTAATCCCCACTCACTCCGGGTAACAGACTCCAGGGGTCTGCAAATACGCCTGGGTCCCCTGGTGCTCCTGTGATGGGAAATGTGACCCTCTGGCTCCCAGCTCTCTGGGGGTTCAGGGCCTCACTGCCTTTCCATAGGGTCCAGTTCAGTAAGTGACATTTTCTCATTGAGGCCACAGAACAAACTCATAAAGTAGCTCAGTGGTTTAACAGAACGGAGTGTGGACTTTGGGCTGGAACACCCTCTGGAGTCCCATGGCCTCCCGTGGGAGGCGAATCAAAGTCAACGAACCCTAAACAAATATCTGTACAGGTTTTATGGCCACCGAGTGAAGTTTATTTCTTGTCCCTATTGTATAGGTGAAGAAACTGAGGCCCGGTGAGACAAAGGGACTTGCCCAGGGCCCCACTCCCAGGCGTAGAAAGGGAGGAACTTAGGACTCAAGCCTGTCTACATCAGGGGTTTCCACGCCAAACCTCTTCCTGGGAATCCCCAGGCAAGCCCCGTTCACTGTGAGTTAACGCATACCTTTCCAGGGGTCTGGTGTGACGGGATATTATCTGATGCTTCCACACAAGAACAAAGAAGCAAGGGGTGTGTTTGCTACTGGAGTTCTGTGACTTCCACATTCAGGAGGAAATGCCCTTTTGGTCTTAGAGTCCTTGACTAACCTTCTTCTAATTCTCCTGGGCCATGTACATCTTGGTCCAGGTGCTGGTAGGAGTCCCTTCCCTTTAGGGACAGTGAATCCCAGAGGTCCCCAGACCTACCTGACAGCCACAGGGGCCAGCCCACCTGAGGCCTGGGGCCCAGCCTGGGTTCCCTAATTATTGCAGAAAACCATCCCTCGCCTGTCAACATTCTATAAATAGGGAGCTGGAGGAAGAATAAAAAACACCACCAGCTCTTTTCCACAGTGGGGGTGGGTTGAGTTAAAAAGCCTCTGAAATAGCAGCATCCACAGTATTGGAAAGCCAGAGGGAGTGGGGAGAGCTGAGAGGTCGCTGGGACCGTTTTCATCCCTCATAGGACCTGGCTGCGGGCCATGAGGGTG
The DNA here is from genome assembly GCF_009761245.1 of Sapajus apella. Lineage (NCBI taxonomy): Eukaryota > Metazoa > Chordata > Mammalia > Primates > Cebidae > Sapajus > Sapajus apella. The sequence goes on from NW_022437035.1 coordinate 1,936,501, forward strand.
ATGGCGGCTTCCCCAAGGCCACACAGCGTGGCCCCTGTCTGACAGCTGTTCCCCCAGGGACATGGTGTAGGGACGTTTGGGCCTGGGGAAGACTAGTCCTGGTGATACCCCACCTGTGCTTCCTTCAGGTCCCCTATGAGCATGGCCACCTCTGGCTTTGTCACCTGTGCAGGTTACTTCCCCATCCCTGGGCCTCAGATTTCATGTCCCTAAAACAAGGTCCTTGCCAGCTCCAAGGCACTCAGTGGAAAACCCAAGCTAGAGAGGACAGGTACGGTGACTCTTGCCTGTCATCCCAGCATTTTGGGAGGCCGAGGCGGGCTGATCACCTGAGGTCAGGAGCTTGAGACCAGCCTGGGCAACATGATGAGACCCCATCTCTACAAAAAAATTTAAAAACTAGCTGGGTGTGGTGGCAGGCACTGCAGTCTCAGCTACTCAGGAGGCTGAGGTGGGAGGATGACTTGAGCCCAGAAGTTCAAGGTTGCAGTGAGCTATGATCACGCCACTGTACCCCAGCCTGGGCAACAGAGCACAAGCATACTGCTAAAAGAAAAAAAAAACACAAAACAAAACAAAACTCAAGCTGGAGAGTGGAGCCATCTTTTGCCAGTGGTATTGTGCATGAGTGTGCACGTGTCCTGTGCGATTACAATTCTCTTTAAAACTCAGTGACACACTCAGGAAATTACCTGTGCAGAGAGTCAACTTATGGCTGGTTAGAAGGTCCTTTGAGGCCAGAGTTTGTTAGAATCTAACAGTAACACTACACAATAATAATAATAAGTTCTAGCAGCGGCTATGACGTATGGTCTCAGAGAGGTTAAGGGAGTTGTCCGAAGTCACACAGCTGGTGGGCAGCAGAACCAAGACCCAACCCCGGTCTGTCTGATCTCAGACTGGTCTCAACACTTGCGCTTCCGCATCAAGCAGGCTTTGCAGGATAAGTTGCTGGAACAAATCCCTTACCTACACTTCTTTTGTTTTTTGTTTTGAAAAGCATCTCCCGGCTTTTCCCAGCCTTGCCCCCGGGCCTCACCAGCAGAGTACTGACATGTTATTTATCAGGAAAACATCTGAACAATAGCAGTGCAGTTCCCAGACTTGCGGCCCAGTTGTCACCATGAGGGAATATACAGAATGTGTGGGGCAAGGAAGTGAACCTAGGAAGTGACATTGCGTCCAGACTGCCTGGCTTTGACTCCCAGCACTGCTGGCCTTGTGCTCAAGGCAGGTCACTTCCCTTTGAATCTGTTTCCCCATCTGGAAAATGGGATACTGGCGATCCAGTGTGAGCAGAATATTTGAAGCCCTTGCTGTTCACATTTGGATACTTTGTGAACAAAAGGATGTTGCATGTAGACAGTCAGTGCCCAATCAGCGTTTAAAAGAAAACAAAGGAGAGCAGAGGACGGTGGGGACTGTGCGGGAACCCAGGAGCTAGGTGAGCCGGGCGGACCGCAGCCCTGGTCTCCGCTCCCTTCATCTCCCCTGGAGATTTGGCTCATCTTCCACCCTGCAGGGTTGGAGCAAACCTAACATTGTGTGTGCCTCATCCGTGTGTGTGTTTGGGAAGCTCCGGGTTTAGGAGCAGATGAGGGCAATGTGATTTTGGGAAATTTAGAGAGGGAGGGAGAGTGAGGGATGATGCTTCCGCCCCTTCCTTGCTCCTCGATCCAAATGTCAAAGATGCTGTCTGTGCCACGCAGCATTTAATTCAGTTTAATTTATTTATTTGTTTTGAGACGGAGTCTCATGCTGTCACCCCAGCTGGAGTGCAGTGACACAATCTTGGCCCACTGCACCCTCCGCCTCCCGGGTTCGTGATTCTCCTGCCTCAGCCTCCTGAGTAGCTGGGATTACAGACATGCGCCACCAGGCCTGGCCAAGTTTTGTATTTTTAGTAGAGGCAGGGTTTCTCCTTGTTGGCCAGGCTGGTCTCGAACTCTCAACCTTAGGTGATCCACCTGCCTTGGCCCCCCACAGTGTTGGGATTACAGGTGTGAGCCACCGCGCCTGGCCCCATGCAGCATTTTATAACAATACCCACCTCCAGTCCTTTGCCCTGGCTGTGCCCTCCTCCTGGAGGTCCTCTTGGCTGAAGCCCTCATCTCATTGCTCAGGTATCACCTTGTTACAGGGACTTTCCCCGACAGCCAGCCCTGTTTAAAATCATAGCATTCCCTCCGCTCCTACTCTTCAGCTGCTCCTTCCCTGCCTTATTTTTCTCTGCAGCAGGTGTCACCTTGAGTGTCATTTGTGATCTGCTCTGTTCTGTGAAAGAGGAGAAGAAGAAGGGAGGGCTGGCAGGTGGGCTTCCCGTGTGCTGGGAGCTCTCACTCACTGTTTCATTGAGTCTGTAACAACTCGAAGAGGCGAGCTCTGTTTTTCCTGTTTTTTTTGAGATGGAGTTTCACTCTTGTTGCCCAGACTGGAGCGCAATGGTCCATCTCGGCTCACTGCAATGTCTGCCTCCCATGTTCAAGGGATTCTTCTACCTCAGCCTCCCCAGTAGCTGGAATTACAGGCATGTGCCACCACTCCCAGCTAATTTTTTGTAGTTTTAGTAGAGATGGGGCTTTACCATGTTGGTCAGGCTAGTCTTGAACTCCTGACTTCAGGTGATCCACCCGCCTTGGCCTCCCAAAGTGCTGGGACTACAGGCGTGAACCACCGCGCCCTGCCTGTTTTTCCATTTTTATAGATGAGGACATTGACATTTGGTATCTCGGTACCTTTATCGTATCTGCATTCTGGGATTGGTCCTTCCTCCTTTTCTCCCTTCCCTCCCTCCCTTTCTTTCCCTCACTACCTCTCTTTCTCCCCCTCTCTTCTCTCTTTTTTTCCCCTCTGTCTTTACACATTCATTCAACACTTACATTGTGCCAGCTTTGGCCCCGGGAAGCAAGAGGTAAGCCTGTGTGATCCCAGCGGTCCCTCAGTCCCAGCCCTCCCTCAGTCATAGAGTGGGGCAGGGCAGAGCCAGCACAAGCCTCTGCTTGTGCTCAGTGCCCTGGGAGAGTTACGAGTAAGGAGGGTATGCTCCCTGGGCTGTAGAGAGTAGGAGTCTTCCAGCAGATGGAGGCAAGGAAAGGCATTCCAAGCAGAAGTTCACAGCAGTGGGCAACTCCGGGGCTTATGGGGAACAGCACTCAGTTCTTTCTCACTGAAGCAGGACAGGAGCGGGGAGGAGCATCCTGTGATGGGCCTGAGAGGTGTCCTCGGTGCAGAGCCAAGGAGCTTGAACTTTATCTAGCTGGCACCAGGAGGGACGTCAGCCCAGGGGCTTCCAACTCACTTGGAATTTTTGCCCTTCGGAGCCTTGCAAAGGCTTAGGATGTTTGAAGGGCTCAGCTGAGGTTTCTCAGCCCAGGATTCTCCTGCCCTGACCTTGAGTCTTATTTGCATCTTGCTCCTGTAAGTGCTGTGGTCTACCCTTCAGAGAATGAACGGTGTTTACTGCGAGGGCTTTATTTTCCAGAAGCAGAGGGTAGTCACTGCTGCAGTGATTCTAACAGTTCCCGTAAATTTCGCCATCTCCTTTGACTGGGCTGATCTAGAGCAAGAATTCTGAAAGGAGCGAATTCGGAAAAGCTCCTTGCGTCATCCCACCCCTTGGGCTTAGTGTCTCCTGCTGGTTTCAAAACCGCAGAGCAATGATTCTGACTCTCACGAGCGCGTAACAATCACAGTCATGTCCTGAGCACCTCCTACTTGCCAGGCACAGCACTCAGCACTTCTTGTAGGTCATGAGCTCATCCAGTGCTCGCCTCAACTCTGGACATTGGAGCTGAGGCTCAGAGAGGTGTGGTGACTTGCCCAAGGCTGCACAGCCTCTAAGTTCCTGAGAGCCAGGATTGGAGCCAGGGTCTGCCTGACCTGGGGTTTCTCCTGCCTGAATCCTTATGACCTGCATGGTCTGAAGCTGACGTCTTGGCCCCTCAGGGGACAGGGACCCCCTTTTTTCTTCTTCACTCCTTCAGGAAGTCATTGGAGGTGGAGAGAAGTTTCAGGGAGGAGGAGAGTGGAAGACATGATTTTCTGGGGTGCTGGTCACCATCCCTGGCGTGAATCCTTTTACCTCCCCCTCCCTAGAGAGCTCCTTCCTGCCCGGTCCCTCGTACCCCAAGCATCTCACCTCCTCCCTTCTCTCAGCCCTTCCTCCTTGCCCCTCCCCAAGATTGGACCCGCACTTTCATTTTCCTTAAATGCACCTGCTTCCCTTTATCCCATTGCTCTGCCCTGGGTCCGGCCTCTGTGTCCACTCACCTGAACAGTGGTGGTGGCCTCTCCACTGGCCCCCAGCTCCTGTCTTGCCCACTCCAGCCCATCCCACTTCATAGCAGGTGGAGTGTTAATCTTTCTCCTTGGCGCGGTAATTCTGCTATATAAATCACACGTGGTCCCTGTACCTCTGCCTTAACTGCTCTTTCCTTTCCCTGGCTTATTCTTAGTCTTCATTAAAGACTCAACACAAAAGTCACCACCTCCAGGAAGCCTTCCCTGACCCCCTCCCCATGCCTTCCTCTGTGTTACATCCATTCTATCCACTCCAGTCTCTACCCTTGCCCGTCCCATGCCCAGTTGAAATGGTTGGCTTATACATCCATCTCCCCAACGTGATTTTAAGCTTCCCCGGAGCAGCTGTCTGAGGCATCTCAGATCCTTAGCATAGTTCTGGCATACAGTAGGTGCTGATGAACTGCTCGTTGTCCTGAGCAAGCGCCAGACAACCTCCGAGCACCCTCTGCATTCTAAGTCCCCGATCCCGTGGTTTGGGTGGCGGACCGGTGTTGTTTTTCTCTGCTGCTCTCATCACTGCATGATGATGGTGCAGAGGAGGGGACCTGGTGGGAGCAGCTGCAGTTGGCCCAAGAGGGTGGCTGCTTTCTGCCTGGCAGCAGAACCCCTGAATTCTAGCAATGGACCCCCATTTTACAGAGGGGGAAACTGAGAAAGTGACTTACCTGAGGCCATACGGCCAGGGAACCCCTCTCTGTCTGCCCTCTGAGCCCTTCCCTGTGCTAAGCCATGGAGGCAGGTGGGAGTCCAGGGCAGTGGAATTCTCAGGAAGGTGCTACCTACACTCCTGTGGGCTGACCCCGCCTCCCCCGAAAGCCCGCCAGCCTTCTCTAAGGCCTAATCTGCCTACTCTGCACCTGGAATCTACCTCTTGCTCTTCCCTGGCATGGTCTCATAAAATACCAAGACCCGGGAAATAGAACTCGGGCCATAGCTGGGTGCCAGGCAGAGCGAGCCGGTCTATAAGAGGTGCAGTGCCAGCATCACTGGGGTGGGGGGAACATGCAAACTGGGGGCTGAACGGCACCCCGCTCCCCCCATCCATAGGTGGGACAATCATAAAGTGTGCCTAACTGGGTTTAGAGCTGTGTTCTGGGTCCCTTTCTTATTTTAAAAGAACTACTCAAGCCCACCATGCCCACTGTAGAGAAATAAGATTATCGAGAGAAAGAACAAAGTTATTTAGCATCCCATCCCCTGGAAACAATCCTTATAACATACCTGCATCCTTGAAGAATTTTTTGCATTTATATATGCAATTATACATATATGTGTATATAATAAATATATGTATACATATATTTTTGCATATATACACACATATGTATATATAGATAGATCAACAAAGTCCAGTTATATAACATCAACATGAACCCTTTTTTTTTTTTTTTTGAGACGGAGTCTCACTCTGTCACCCAGGCTGTTGGAGTGCAGTGGCGCAATCTCGGCTCACTGCCACTTCTGCCTCCTGGGTTCAAGCAATTCTCCTGCCTCAGCCTCCCGAGTAGCTGGGACTACAGGCGAAAGCCACCACGCCTGGCTCATTTTAGTTTTAGATTTTTTTATTGTTTTATTTTTTGAGATGGAGTTTTGCTCTTGTCTCCCAGGCTGGAGGGCAGTGGCATGATCTTGGCTCACTGCAACCTCCACCTCATGAGTTCAAGTGATTCTCCCGCCTCGGCCTCCCTGAGTAGCTGGGATTACAAGCACACGCCCCCACGCCCAGCTAATTTTTCTATTTTTAGTAGAGATGGGTTTCACCATATTGGCCAGGCTGGTCTCAAACTGCTGACCTCAGGTGATCCACCCACCTCAGCCTCCTCAGTGCTAAGATTACAGGCATGAGCCACCACACGCAGCCTAAGTTTTGTGTTTTTAGTCATGGTTTTTTTTTTTTTAAATCTCCTGTGGTGAGACTCTTCCTACGTGTCACGAAATATGCACGTTTGCTGTGGGGTGTTGTCCTGCTCCTATGTTATGACCCTTGTTCTTTTCATTTATCGTCCTCCAAGGGGCCTTTCTGAACACTTCCCTAGTTGCCCTCCCAAGAAAGTTTAGTCCCATAGAAACGTTGTCTTTCTGTGTATGTACCATCTGCATATCTGTGCATTATACATTGAAAGATAAGATGTTTTTCACACACATCCCCCAAGCAACAGTTTTTCCCCCTTGGGGATGACACCCTCCCTAAGAATCTAGTTAGTGCCGTCACTTGAACTCCTGACCTCAGTATCAGTTCAAATATCAGGAGTACAAGTATCTAGGTAGTGCACTAACTAGACCAGTAGTTCTCAGCCTGGGGCGACGTTGCCCCCCAGAACATTTGACCTTGTCTGGAGACATTTTTGGTTGTCGTGATGGGATGGGGTGCTGCTGACCTCGCTGGCTGGAAGCCAGGGAGCCCACATTGCACAGAACAGCCCCCGCCAGAAGGCTATAGTGCCGTGGCTGGGAAACCCCACCCTAGACCTCAGTGGGGGAGTCTCAAAATATACAGTACACCCATGCATTGCCTTTCTAAAACCTGAAAAGTCCTGAGATGGAATCATACCTGGCCCCTGGGTTTGCGATTGGGGCTGGTGGAGCTGTGACGGTAGAACCCACCTCACAGTGTTGGTGGGAGGCCCCCTTGGGGGCTGGCGTAGCCACGTGCATTGCTGAGCACCTGCGCACACAGTGTGTGATTGCCCAAGAAGAACCCAAACGCCTAGAGTCCTGGGCACTCTGATGTTACCCTCCATTGAGAAATGGGCCCTTATGCCACAGAGCATCCTGGCTGCAGCATCCCAGCAGCCTTTGGGAGCCTTGAAGAATCAGAGAAGTGCAGTCCTTGCACAAGGATGCACAGCTTCTAAGTGCCTGGGAGCCAGGATTGGAGCCTGAGTCTGCCTGACCCCAAGGTGCCTGCTAATTTGGTGTCTCTCTTCCATGAATCCTGTGACCTTCAAGGTCTGCAGCTGACATCCTAACACCTCAGGGGCTGGAGACTACTTATTTTCTTCACTGCTTCAGGAATTCTTGGAAGGTACAGAGAGGTATAAGAGAGGAGGAGAGTCTAGGCGTGACTACTTCTTTTTTTTTTTTTTTCTTTTTGAGACGGAGTCTTGCTCTGTTGCTCATGCTGGAGTGCAGTGGCGCAATCTCAGCTCATTGCCACGTCTGCCTGCCAGGTTTGAGCGATTCTCCTGCCTCAGCCTCAGGAGAAGCTAGGATTACAGGCGCCCGCCACCACACCTGGCTAATTTTTGTATTTTTAGTAGAGATGGAGTTTCACTATGTTGGCCAGGCTGGTCTGGAACTCCTGACCTCAAGTGATCTGCCCACCTTGGCCTCCCTAAGTGCTGGGATTACAGGCGGAGCCACCGTACCTGGCCTAGTTGTGACTTGTAAGTCAACCAAGTAACATCCGGCTCCAAGGATGACCAGAGCTTCCCTACGTGCCTGAAAGCCTGCATATGCAGTGGGTTTGTTGTATTATGTGTGGGCTTTGATCCAGGCCCTGTGTCTGCCTGAACTCGCCTCTGGGTTCTCCAGATGTACCAGCTTTGCAGCCAGCCGATAAGCTGGCTTTGAGGGGCCCAGTACTGTGTCTCGGGTTTCACAGTTGAGGCCTCCGGAGAGCTCACCAGATTGCTCTGACCAGCTTAGGACCTAACACCCATACGATGCACAGATAATCACTTGCTCATTCCTCCTCAGGACGGACAGGAACCACTGCAGGAGGTAGTTCTGACCTGACTTGGGCATCGTTAAGAGCTGGTCAAAGACATACCATCCACTTGGGTGTTTTCCAGGCCACTGGCTTACCATGGGGTGGATTGGGAAATGGGGTGGGTGGAGCTAGCTGTGAGTCAGACGGCACTCTAGGCCTGGGGAGGGTCTTTGAACAAAGCCACAGGCTGGGCTGAGCACCAGAAGGAAACAGAGCCCTTGGCTCCATCTCAGGCGATGGAATGTCAGCTCGACTGGTTTTCCCCCTTTCTCCGGGGTGGAGTGTTCATCAACAAAGGAATCTCCTTGCTGGTTGACAGCCCTGAGCTTCCAGGCACCCCCTCACCTCCTCTGCAGGACCCCCAACTCCAGAGGAAAAGAGACTCCATTCATGCTAAGCTTCATATAGGCCCCAGCTCTGCCAGGGCAGTCATACAAGGCTACTGCGCAGGGCAGGTGGGAGGGGGCTGTCCAGTCTCACAAAGTGTCTTAATAGATACGATGCTTACCTTCCCAGGCTGTTCCTCTGGCTGCTTTGCCTTCCCTGATGTCCCCACCTGTCATGTCACACCCTCCTCGGAGCCCTCTGTCACCTGCCACTCAGGATCCTCTACACCCTCTCCCCCTCTGAGGCCCAGGGGACCTTGGATACTTGGAACAGGAAATTTTGATTAATCAGTGGAGCTCAGGATGACCAAGGAGGTGATTCAAGATGGCATTTTCTGCCCCTTGCAAACCTATTCATAATGATTTTAGCTCTTTCCCTAGCAGCTGAACTTCAATTTCTACGTTCTAAAGAGGTAGTCGTTATTTTTAATGGGGACACCTTGTTATTCCTGTGCACTGGCAAGCTATAGTTTACGTATCAGCTGCTCTTGTGGAAGGACAGTGGGTTGTGTTTGCTGTTACCAAAACTAGTGCTGCTGGGACCATTCCTTTGTGTGTGCGTTTGTGTGCGTATTATATATGTTTTGTGTGTATGTGTAGTTGTGTCTGTTTCTGTGTATTTGTGTAGGTATGCATTTGTGTATATTTGGGTGTATGCAGCTGTGTTTGTGTGTGTGTATTGGGTGCATGTATTTATATGTGTTTTTGTGTTGTATTTTTTGTGTATGTGTGTGCATTGGTGTAGATGTTTCTGTTTATGTTTGTGCATATTATGTATATGTGCTTGTGTATATTTGTGTTTTTGTTTATATGCATTTGTGTATACATATATAAGTATGCATGTATTTGTGTGTTTGTATATCTGTGTGTTTGTGTGGTTATGTGTATATCTTTGTGTCTATGCATTTGCATTTATATATACCTATGTGTGTATTTGTATTTGGTAACTGCTTGTGTATATTTGTATATGTGGGTGTTTATGTTTGTATTTTTTGTGTGCACATGCATTTGTGTGTATATGTATATATTTGTATGTATGCGTCTGTGCTTGTATGTATTTGTGTATGTATATATGTATTTTTAGTTTTGTGTGTATATATGTATGTGTGTATTTGTGTGTGTATGTGTATAGTTTTGTGTGTATGTATGTGTGTATTTGTATCTGCGCATATATGTATTTGTGTGTATGCATGTGTGTGTTTGTATTTTTGTGTGTATATGTGTTTGTATGTGTATATGTGCCTCTGTGTTTGTGTTTTTGTGCATATTTGTATGTGTGCATTTGTGTGCATGTGTTTTGTGTGTATATACATGTATGTGTGCATCTGCATGTGTTTGCATGCTTGTGTTTTGTGCATTTGTATATATATACATGTATGTGTGCATCTGTGTATGTGTATTTTGTATATGTACATTTGTATGCATATACATGTATGCTACATCTGTGTGTGCAGGTGTTTTGTGCATGTACATTTGTGTGTGTATACATGTATGTGTGCATCTGTGTGTGCAGGTGTTTTGTGCATGTACATTTGTATGTCTATACATGTATGTGTGCGTCTGTGTGTGTGCACGTCTCTCTGCTGGATGAGCTCCCAGAAGCAGGGCTGGTCAAGCCGCTTTGTGACATTGGAATGTGATGATTCCCACAGAACACAACTGAAATAGTGGCAGTGTCCTGCCAGGGAGAGAGAGAGACCAGGCCTTGGGCTGGAGGATTTGGGGTCCTTGGTTAATGGGGAGACACACCCAGCTCCTTGCCTCCTCACTAGGTTTACACGTACGCTGCAAGGCTGCAATTCTGTCACCTGACAAGTTGAGCCCTCGCCTGAAATAAACTGTGAGAGAGATGTTTTGACATGTGATGTTTCAAAAAAAGAAGTCAAATTGGGCTTAGGCTGTTTTAAGAATCCCTCCAAGAGGAGCCAAGTTGGGATCAGTGGGAGCAGATTCCATTAAAAGGAGATGCTGGGGAACGTAAAAGAATTATATACTTACATATAATTATACATTTTAAAAATGTACTTTTTATATCACTAGCTGCAAATGTTACAAAATACAAAAAGAGGTAGAATTAAAAAATGTCCTCTCTCCCCGTCCTCTGGTCACGCAGTTCCTCCCCTAGAGACGAGTATGATTGCAGGTTTCTTTGTGTCCTTAGATATTCTGTGCGTTCCAATCTTTCCTTTTCCCCCCTCACACATGGCAGGGTCCCCCACCTGTTGCTTTGCACCTTGCTTTACTCACTAGACAGTGAATCTTAGAGGTCGTTCCATGTCAGTAAACTTATGTCTGCCTCATTCATTTTAACCATTCTTTCTGACAATTAAATAGCGTTCTGCATTATTATAATCATTCTATAATTTAGGTTAAATACATTTTTTTTTTAAACTCCAAATTCTCTTTTCCCTTGACTCATCATAACCTTAGAACTGTAGAGCTAATATTAATGGCAATTCTGGGTTAAAAGGAAAATAAATTTGTCTATCTCCATGAAACAGTGCCACAGTACTTCTAGAATGTTCTGTGCCACTCCCCTCTCCCAGTTTTTTTGGGGATCTTTCTTCTCCCTCAGGATCAATCTCTCCTATTTTGCACCTTAAGTGTATTACACCTGTCACCCCAGTTTCACTGTCAGCCCACTGCACATAGTGTTTTATGAAAAACAATTTAATTATTTTAAAAAGCAACAAGAATTAAATTTTAAGGGCATGTATAAAAGTAGATGGTCCTGTGATATATCAAGAGGGTTTGGGTAAATAGCGTCATTCTCAGACATTAGAGAGAGGGCAGGGAGTCATTTATGGGTTCATTCACTTCATCCATCCATCTGTCCATCCATCTGTCCGTCCGTCAGTCCATCCGTCCATCCTTCCATCCATCCATTTATCATCGCTTGCTTGCTGTCTATTGTGGCTGTCTCTGAACTTGGCACTAGCATTTGAGGGTGAACAGACCCCAGTTCCTGCCTTCAGGGAGCTTACAGTTTGGAGAAGACAGTCAAACAAACGGTAACCACAGCTCAGCCCAGCCCAATAATTTCTATGATGAGGTGAACACAGAGGGTTCTATGGTGATGTTAAAAACCCACCAGGGATGGGGGCAGCCAGGAGGGGCTTCCTGGGGGTGTGGTTACCTGAGCCGCATTTTAGGGACGCATTCCAGACAGAACCCGGGCCGCACTGGCAGCAGCTAACAGACTGGACCGAGGTACCCTTCCTGGGTGGAATTCCAGCAGGTGTTGGCAGAGTGAGGAATCACAGGCCACTGACTTGAAGCCCAGCCACCCGGGTTTGAATGGAGCTCCTCCCTCTCTGTGCCTCAGCCTTCTCATCCAGAAAGTGGGGATAGTAACAGTCCCTGATTCCTTGCATTGTTGGGAGGACTGAATGTAGCAGCCCAGCATGCAGTAAGCGCCCTGTGAGTGTCTGTTGTTGTTACTGTTTAACATCTCAGAGCCTCAGCTCCCTTATCTGTGAAATGGGGTTATCAGTAGTATGTATTGTGGGAATTAAACGTGATGGTCTGCATAAGGAATTTGACATGGTGCCAGGCATGAAGTTGGTGCTTCTTAGGTGTTTGTGGTTGTTACTATTCTGATTGCTGCCTTGCCCACCTCTGACACCCACAGCACAGGCTCTAGGGTGCCCACTGGGCTGCTTGGGTCTGGGGGAACCCTGCCTCTGAGGCTGACAGGAGTCTGGACCTCCCAGCCAGCTGTTGTTTCTGTTTATAGCCTCCAAGGAAGCCCCCACTCAGAGCCTTGTCAGGCACTCCCAGCCGCGAAACCAAATACACCTCCTGCAGACCAACTGCAAACTTGTGTTCCTGTCACTTTGGGTAACGCTTGTCCCGTGGAGACAGCGTGTCTCCGCCACAGCCATCATTTTGCAGCCTGTGCACCACAGTGGATGACTCATCTGCCCTGCAGAGCTGGGTGCCTTCCCCAGGGTGCTCTTGGAGGGAGCAGCTGACCAGCATCAAGTCCAGGGAGATGCTGGGGGATCTGGTGTACGTAGCCACTCTGGTTCTTAGCTGAAAGGCAGAACTGTCAGGCCTCATCAGAACCTGTTAGCACTTTCATGATTTTTTTTTTTGAGACAGAGTCTCACTCTGTCACCAGGCGTCAGGCTGGAGTGCAGTGGCACAATCTCAGCTTGCTGCAACCTCTGCCTCCCAGGTTCAAGCAATTCTCCTGCCTCAGCCTCCCGAGTAGCTGGGACTACAGGCACACACCAACATGCCCAGCTAATTTTTGTATTTTTAGTAGAGATGGGGTTTCACCATGTTGGCCAGGACTGTCTTGATCTCTTGACATCGTGATCCGCCCACCCTGGCCTCCCAAATTGCTGGGATTACAGGCTTGAGCCACCGCGCCCCGCCTGTCATGATGTTTTTTAAAATGATGTGTTTGGGAACTGAACAGTGGACATCAACATGATCATGTGGACTGGCATCTCTTTGGCACTGACCATGTGCCAAGCACGTGCCAGCTCTCCCCAGACATTGACAGAATCCTGCCAACACCCCCAAGCTTCCCATTTTACAGATGGGGAAGTTGAGGCTGGGGAGGTTGGGTTGTAGCTAGCAAGTAGTACACCTGAATTTGCCCCAGTCTGCTCGGTCATAGAGCCCTAGCTAAGAACTGCTAATCCGTCCCACCTCCAACGCATCAGAGCAGCTGGATAGGTTAATTTCATATCTGCAGCCTAAAAGTTGGTGATTTAGGTTGCTAATCAGCAGAGGCTGCTAGCATATCTACAGAATAAGTATAATAACTGGTTTTATTCAAGCCCCAAGGAGTGAGCCCCATTATTTCGTCATTAGTTAGGTGGGTGTACCACCAACAGTGTCAACAGCCTGAGTACATGCTCATTTAAAGGGGAATGAGCCGATCCTTTACGCCAGCGGTCCACGCGGCAGGTTTTGTGAACACTGGACATTAGCCAGCAGTCAGAGATTAGCCATCAGACTGCAGAGAGCCACTGAGACCTCCAGTCCCAGACCATTGACTCACCAAGAGGGTAAACGGAGGCACAGAGAAGCGCAGAGCCTTGCTTGAGGTCATCTAGGGAGTAGAGCCAGAGCTGAGGATGGCACCTGTGCTCATGACAGCGGGTTAGGAGGCACAGCTCAGCCACGTGCACACAGGTGTGCCCCTGCGGGTGGAGCTGCAGAGCTGCGGCCCAGGTGGGCCCATTCTGCCCCCTTGTTCAGAGGCTGCGGCACGCATGCCCCACTCCACCTCCCCGTTGCTCTTCCCCGTGTGTCTCTCTCTGCGCCCACTTCCGTGCTTATCGGTCTTGGCTTGCTCTTGTTTTTTTTTTTTTTTTTGAGACAGAGTTTCGCTCTTGTTACCCAGGCTGGAGTGCAATGGCGCGATCTCGGCTCACCGCAACCTCCGCCTCCTGGGTTCAGGCAATTCTCCTGCCTCAGCGTCCTGAGTAGCTGGGATTACAGGCACGTGCCACCATGCCCAGCTAATTTTTTGTATTTTTAGTAGAGACGGGGTTTCACCATGTTGACCAGGATGGTCTCGAACTCTTGACCTCGTGATCCACCCGCCTCGGCCTCCCACAGTGCTGGGATTACAGGCGTGAGCCACCGCGCCCGGCTTGGCTTGCTCTTGAGGTTCTTACTCCCCATCTCTGCCCTCACTGCTTCTCTCTGCTTTTGTTTGCCTGCCTGTCTCTGCCGCCCTCTCTTCTCCCCTCCCTCCTCTATGCCAGGCTTGCACAAACCCCAGAAATGACCTCAGGGCCTTCATGCCCCACTGAGTGGCGGAGGGGCTGGGGGTCGGTGGCTGCTGTCCCACAGCTTTCCCTGAGAAGTGCCATTCCTCCCTTGACATTGAGCTGGGCAAGACTTGGCTTGTGCTGTAACCAGAGGTGACACAGTGGTCTGCCCAGAAGCCCATCATACATCCCGACTTGTCTCCTAGTTGGGGCCAAAGTCCATGAGGGGGGATGTTGTGCAGGTTTTTGCCGGCAGCTGTGGGAGAGGGTCCTGAGGACTCTGCCTAGCCTGGTACCCATCTAGTTCCTTCTGGTCTGACTCCCGTTCTTCCCCCCTCCTTCCTCCTCTCCCTCCCTTCCTCTCCCAACCCCTTCTTCTATTCCTCCCTTCCTCACTTCCCTTTTCCTTCTTTCTTCCCTCCTTCCCTCCTTCCCTCCTTCCCTCCTCCCTTCTTGCCTTCCTGCCTTCCTATTTATTGAGCACTCACTATGTGCCGGCTGCTGTAACTAAGCACTGAGGATTGTGACATAACACAGTGACCCCCTCAGAGACTGCGTGTGCTGGGAGGGACACACATTCAACGAGTGATACGCATGATTTCTGTCCCCCCCGCTGAGGCCAGGGCTCCGAAGGGGAGGACTCCCGTGTAGACCGTCGGGGGTCAGGGAAGCCCCTAAGAGGAGCTGACATCGGCGTGCCATCTGAAGGATGAATGGGCCTGGGCCAGTGAAAGTGGCATCCTAGGCCGAGCCAACAGCTCGTACAGGCGCCTGTGGCACTATGGGGCCTGTGTGTGTGAGGATCACGTGGCCAGATCAGAGGGGGTGAGGAAGGAGGGTGAGATGAGGACACCAGGAATGAGTGCTGGTCAAGTGGGGACCCCGGCTGTCTCTTCAGAGTGCTGGGAAGGAAGCCGCTGGAGGGATGGGAGCACGTGTGCTGAGGCCGTGCCCGACCTTATGAGAGATGGTGTTGGCAGCTGGGCGTGCAGGGTGGATGTGAGACACATGGGGGACTTGGCCCGTCCTTGACCTCCAGCCCCTCCCCTTCTCCTCTTCCCAGACCCACTGCGACCCCGTCCGTGGATGCACTTAGGGATGGACTGTGGTGACCAGAGCACTGGCCAGGGAGTCAGGACGCTGGGTTTCAGGCCTGGCTGGGCATGTTTCCCATTGCCTGGTCCTCAGTTTTCCCCTCTGTAAAATGGTCATTGAGGACCCAGGAAAGCCCTCGGTGACAAACCAGAGCTAGGAGAATGTGCTGTCTTTGGAGAGCACGAGCTTGGGTGCCAGGCAAACTGAGGTTCAAGTCCCAGTTCCACCCCTTTCAAACCATGTGACCTTGGGCATGCCAGATCGACTCTCTGGGCCTCAGTCTCCTCCTCTGTAAAATGGGTTCCTCGCAGTTCCTACTTCATAGGCTTCTTGGGAGCTTTCCCTGGCGTAATGATTGGCACATTGTCGGCGCTCAGGAGTGTCAACCCTTGCTATTGTTGCTGTTTCTGCCTGGCCATGGTGCTGGTCTGGCCTGGACACAGGATGAGAAGCCGCCTGGGCCCACGGGGGCACTGAGACAGAGCACATGTCCCCCATGCTGGCCCAGGCCCCATGACCACGGTGCTCCCTGCACAGCTGGTGGTATAGAATTGCAGAGGGGGTTGGGACACGCTTCTGGAATCTCTCAGAACTGCCCTGTCAGCTGTGTGCTGCTGAGCACTGCCCTGACTCAGGGTTCTTTCTTAGGCGGATGTGTCAAACGCCCCAAAATACATGCAAGTGTCCTCTTTTCCCTTCTTCCCGTCTCCTGTGTAACTATCTCACCTTTTCTATTTAAGAAGCTCATGGCTACTCACTGCAAAAATACTCTTCTCAGAAACATTTCTCCAGCAAATCTGTATTCCACGGCTGCTCGAAGTGAGGTGGTGTTGTCAGTGCAGGGGCACTGTGATCAGTGAGACAGCCCCTATCCATCAGCGATCAGCAGACTACTGCCTGAAAGCAACATCTAGCCAGCTGCTGCTTTTGTAAATAAAGTTTTATTGGGACACAGTGCACACTCATTCAGCTGTTAGTCTGTGCTGCCTTCACATTGATATTGGCAGAATCAAGTAACTGGAACACAGACATCATGACCCACAAAGCCCAAAATATTTACTCCCTGGCCCTTTATAGAAACAGTTTGCTACACTCTGATGCAGATGGACTAAGAGACTGTTTCTGATTTGTACTTAATTCATGATGTGTACATACACTCCCATTTATGTGTTTGTTTTCACAAAACTGGTGTCACAACACACATTGTTTTGTTACCTTAAACAAATAAACTTTTTTTTGGCCTGGCATGGTGGCTCAGGCCTGTAATGCCAGCACTTTGGGAGGCAGAGGCAGGCAGATCACCGGAGCC
This sequence comes from Sapajus apella, assembly GCF_009761245.1. Lineage (NCBI taxonomy): Eukaryota > Metazoa > Chordata > Mammalia > Primates > Cebidae > Sapajus > Sapajus apella. The sequence continues at coordinate 1,953,040 of NW_022437035.1, forward strand.
CAGGAATTCAGGACCAGCCTGGGCAACATGGTGAAACCTCACTTCTACAAAAAACAGAAAAATTAGCCAGCCATGGTGGCACGTGCCTGTAGTCCCAGCTCCTCAGGGGCTAAGGTCGGAAGATCGCTGAAGTCTGGGAAGTTGAGGCTGCAGTGAGCTGTGACAGTGCCACTGCACTCCAGCCTGGGCGACAGAGCGAGACCCTGTCCCCCCACAAAATTTTTTTTTTTACATTTTCTAGTTGATGGCAAACATCTTTCTGTGGCAGTAAATACTATTTCTGAACATTATTTTCCTTGACTGTATTTACCCGTTGCGCGGATACTGTGTTTCTCCCTTCCCTGCCTTATTGGACATTTACCTTGTCTGTAGTATTTTGCAGTCATAACGAATCCTGCAGGGAGGTGCCCGTGTTCATAGACCTTGGCAGCCGTCTCGGATGGTTTCCTCGAGATAAATTTCTGGAACTCAATGAGTTAAGGATACGCACATTTTAAATTTGGGGACATATGTTGTGGGCTGTTTTAATATATAGCCTTCAGGAGGTGCGTGTTCACCTGGCCTCCCCAAAGCTGAGAAACTGAGGCACTTGTCTTTGCCTGCAAGCCAAGGGCCCAGAGTTTTCACCCTCCAGTGGCTTCGGGGCTCGGCAAACTAGTCCAAGCAAGTGTTTTTTAAACCTGCCTCAAGTCCCTGAGGTTTTTCAGAGTATGGAAACCTACCTCCACTTCTTAGAGCCTCCTGACGCATCATAGAAAAGGTGGGGCAGACAGAATGTTGGGGGCAGGCAGGAGCACTGGGAAAGGAGCCCAGAGCATGGGTTCCAGTCTCCCCAGCCCCACTTCCCACCCGCCAGGAGAACTAACAGCCCATAGCTGTTCCTGTTTCCGGGCCTCCGTTTCCTCATCTGAAAAGGAAGGGCCAACCGAATGGACTCAGAGGGTCCTTCCCGGTCTACGTAACAGGACCCAGTCAACCTCATTTGACATATGATCGAACTGAGGTAGGGATGGAGACCTGGATAAATGAGACCGATTCAGACAGAGCTCTCTTGCTGGCTTTGAATTCATCATGTGTATTTTCAGAGTATCTTGTAGATTATCCACCTGCCTGCAGTCACTAAGGGTGTTTTCCACAGCAGCCCGTGCAGCCAAACGGAGGTGGAAGAACCTCCGGCCTTAAAGCTGATAAAACAATCCAACTTTTAGAAAGTAAATTGCAGGGCCGGGCGCGGTGGCTCACGCCTGTAATCCCAGCACTTGGGAGGCCGAGGTGGGTGGATCACTTGAGGTCAGGAGTTCGAGACCAGCCTGGTCTACACAGTGAAACCCTGTCTCTACTAAAAAATGCAAAAAAAAAAAAAATTAGCTGGATTTGGTGGCGGGTGCCTATAATCCCTGCTACTCGGGAGGCTGAGGCAGGAGAATCGCTTGAACCCGGGAGGCAGAAGTTGCAGTGAGCTGAGATGGTGCCACAGTACTCCAGGCTGGGTGACAGACACGAGCAAAACTTCATCTAAAAAAAAAAGAAGAAAGTGAGTTGCAGGCCTTTGTGTGTGTGCGTGTGTGTGTGTGTGTGTGTGTGTGTGTGTGCGTGTGGTTGATCTTGAGGCCTCGTAGCTCTGGGAGCTAAGCTCAAGTCCCGCCAAGGTCTGGTAGAATGATGAGGCGTGACTAACTTGGAACACACACAAGGTTACAAGGACAGTCACTAGAGAAAGTGCTGATTAACAGCTTGCCTCCTTAAACTGCATTTACAAGGTGAATTCCCTTAGATAACCCCCCTCCCTGCGTGACTCCAAATCTGAGGGTCTGTGTTAAAGAATAGAGAATGCAGTTATAGTCACCATAACATTGAGACACGGAGAAGTAGCTTGTCCAGGGTCATGTGGCAACTGTGTGGTGGTCCCTGGTTTCAAGTCCAGGTATTCTGGCTCCAGAGACAGCTTGTCCGGGGAAGCCTGCTGAGAAACGGGTAAATGATCATTATGATATTGTGGAAACTTCTATAGCAGTGCTGTTCACTAGAGCTTTCTACAGTGATAGGAATGTGTTCTCCATGCTGTTCAATAAGGTGGGAGCCTGTGGAGCCCTTGAAATATGGCGAATGCCACAGGGGAACTGAATTCTTAGTCTTATTTAATGTCAATTAATATAAATTAAATTTAAATAGCCATAAGTGGCTAGTGGCTACTCTATTAGATGGCATAGATGTAAAGACCTGAGGTCTGGGGGACGACAGGAGCCTGGGGCCTTCTGAGCCAGCCTTTCGGGGGAAGATGGTGGGAGAATTCAGGGGAGGCTTCCTGGAGGAAGAGCCATCAAAGTTGAAATCTGAATGATAACTCAGAGGTGGTGGCTGCTCCACTGGGTCTGGAGGTGAGAGAGAGGAATGTGAGGGGAGGAAAATGGGGCTGGAGGAGTCAGTGGGAGGGACTGGGGGGTGAGAGGAGGGGTACCGGAGGGGGAAGGAGCTGCAGAACCCACCAGGCCCTGCACCCCTGCAGGTCCCGCAGGTCCTAACCCTAACCCTGACCTTTACCCGAGGGACATGGGGAGCTGCGGAAGGGCTTTGAGCAGGGACCCTTGCAGTTTTGGAAAGTAGAATCAGAAGATATACAGGGTGAGGGATGCCAGGGGACCCCCCTCGGAAGCTGCCACGGGGGGCGAACAGAGAGCTGGCTGTAGCTGTATGGAATGTTCTGGAAGGAGATTTCGAAGGACTGAGGATCGATGCAGTATGGCAGTGAGGCGAGAGCAGAGGCAGGGACGCTGCCCTCAGGAACCCTCAGCCTGGCATTAAGCAGTGGAGGGAGAAACCCATCCATCCCTGCCTGTTGGAGAGTTCAGATCCCTGAGCCTGAATCCCAAACCTCTGTGGGGAGGACAGAGATGGGAGTATAAAGGGAAGCCACCATGTTTTGGTTGGACACCATTTATCCACAGGGACATCCACAAGAGTCCTGGAAATAGCCCCCCGCCTCCTGCCCTGACTTCACCCTCAGCAACGGACCTGACCTTTTGGTTTCCAGAGGCCCCTGCAAACCCCTTCTCCCACCACTCAGCACCGAGGGGGGATCCCCATCTCTCAAGAATTTTAAGAACTCTTTGCCAAGGCTCCATTCCCCTGCCTGACTCGAAAGAGGGCCTGAAAATTGCTCCAATCATGACGGCTCCCTTCTCCTGGGCACCTGTTCATGTGCCAGGCACTGAGCTTAACACTTTCCAGGGATTATCTCTTGATAGCTCAAAGCAGTCCTCGTTTTTCCAGTGTGAAAACTGAAGGTTGGATGGGTGGAGTCACCTGGCCAGGCCGCACAGCTGGGCAGAGCAGAGACAGCAAGCCCTGCCCCGCTGTCCCCACCCTAGCTGTAAGCCGTCCCCAAGCTGTCACTCCTCTGCCTCCCACTGAGCTTAGCACACCCAGGCACAAGCCCAGCATCCCCCCTGCAGCCTCGGGAAAACAAGCTGCTTGGGACAACGACGTCTTGTCCTCCACCAGAAACAACCCCTAAGTCCCCAGCGTCTGACCTCCGAAGGGGATTCAGTTAGGGAATGGCCAATTCTGTCACATCTTTGGAAACAGTAAGCAGCTGGGAGTGGGCTTGGACGACCACTGCCAGCCCCGCATCCAGGGGAGAATCCCATCAAGGGTGCTGTGCCTCTGAGTAAGTCAGATGACCTTGCAAGGCAAACACATAACACTTGTCCCCAGCGGGACTGACTGCATACCTACAGCGCGCTAACAGCTGTCCCATGTGCTGTCTGTGGACTTGGAGGTCAGGCAGCCTCTTCCAAAGCTGGCTTCTCATCTGGATCCCAAAGCCCTTGGGCCTGGTGACTCTGCCTAGGAGTTTCTCTGACGGGAATGATCGCAGAGATGAGTTGATTTAGCCTCAGGGATGTTCGTCATGTTATTGATTATAGTGGTGAAGAAAATCCTCGGCAGCCGAAAGTCCCAGCTCTTGGGGACTGTGAATTGGAAAATGCTGCATCTGAAAAGGGAAATATTCTTCGCCAGTACGATGGTGATGTAGGTGACTTGACTCTGAGAAAATTCTGGGCAGGACTGTGATGGGACACAGTCTCTGGGTGATGAGTTCTTTTAACATGTGTTCTTTGTCACTTTCTGTAATTCCTAAATGTTGTACCACGAGCAAGATGTCAGGTTGTAACTAGAAACAGAAGAGCTCCTACAGACGGAAGAATGCAGAGTGGACGGCAGCTGTCATTCGGGTCTGTGCTGTAGCTTTTAGCAGGGGTGACTGGGGGATTTATTCTGAACCCCCGCCCTTGTATACACCTCATTCGCAGTGTTCCCACGAACATCAGGGGTACAGGAGTATCTCCAAAAGGCTAGAGAAAGAGAATGGGAAGAAGGTGACCCTTTATGGGATATTTCCTGAGTGCTGGGCCCTGTTCTAGGAGCTGTCACGTTTGCGTCTATGCCATGGGGTGACCATTATTTTCTCATTGAATTCTTATAACTTCTCTGCACCTCGGAGAGGGAAGCGAGAGCCCGGAGGCCACAGAGCAGGCTTTCCCCAGGCACGCACTCATTCTGCCTGTGGTTCCAGAGAACCTGAGGAGAGGCTGGCTCCCCTGGAGGAAGGATGCTGAGGAACAGTCAGGCCACCTCCACTAAGTAAGCACCTACTGTGTGCCAGGCAGGATCCAAGAAGGGGGCAGAAACAAGGGCACATCCCAGTCTTAAAGGGCACATCTGATGAGTTGCAGAATCCTGGAGCCTGTGTCTGTGCTGTGACCCTGTAACCTCCCATGCCCAGTTCCCCAGTGCCTAACATGTAGTAGGTGCTCAGTAAATATCTGTTGCTTAAATAACTTATGTGTCACATTCTGCCTGGTACAATTGATTCGTCATCCAGGGTATACAGTGGTGGCTCATGCCTATAATCCCAGCACTTTGGAAGGGTGAGGCTGGGGGTGGATCACCCGAGGTCAGGAGTTCGAGACCAGCCTGGCCAGTGTGGCAAAACCCCGTCTCCACTAAAAATGCAAACAAATTAGCCAGGCATGGTGGTGTGTGCCTGTAATCCCAGCTACTCAGGAGGCTGAGGCAAGAAAATTGCTTGAACTCGGGGGGTGGAGGTTGCAGGGAGCTGAGATTGCGCCACTGCACTCCAGCCTGGGAGACAGCGGGACTCCACCTCAAAAACAAAAACAAAAGTTTAGGGAGGGGATATCACCGTGGGTTGCAATAGCTTTGGATAAGAAAGATGGATAGGAAGATGGGAAGGCACGGACAAAGCTGCAGAGGCCAGGAGTGTGTGAGACTTGTGTGGGATACGGTGTGTAGTAAGCCAGAGAGCGGGACAGAGAGTTTATTTGGAGCAAGCGTGGGGGATGGGATCAGAAAGGAAATGTCGGGGCTTGCTTGCAAGGGGCCTTTCTGCAGGAGGACAGTCGGGAGCGCTGGAAGGTTTCTGAGCAGGAGAGGATCGGAAGCATATTCTAGGAGAATGTGCCGCCTGCCCTCCCATGGCACAGATGAGCCCCGTGTGGATTTCTGGGCCAGTTGCACACCCTAACCCCCATCTCCAAATTCCTCACCAAAAGACAGCAACTGAGGCCAGGCATGGTGGCTTACGCCGGTAATTGCAACACTTTGAGAGGCCGAGGCAGAGGGTTTCTTGAGCCCAGGAGTTTAAGACCAGCTTGGGCAACGTGGCAAGACCCCATCTCTACAAAAAAAAATTTTTTTTTAAATAGCTAGGTGTGGTAGTGTACATGTTTGCTCCCAGCTGCTTGGGAATCTCAGGCAGGAGGATCACTTGAACTCTGGAGGCCAAGGCTGTGGTGAGCTGTGATTGCACCACTGCACTCCAGCCTAGGTGACAGAGTGAAGACCCTGTCTCAAAACAAAACAAAAAGTCGGTGACTGAGCGCATCATTCAAAGCTCAGGCAGCCAAGGCCATCTGAATCATCAGTGTGCCGACGGCCAGTCCTGGATTGGACATCGCTTTTGTCATGAGCGCTCCAGCTTCTCCCCATTCAACAAAGCACAAGCCTAATGGCAGCCATCAGTGGCCACATCACAGGGAATGGCCTTTTACTTTGCCAAGCAGACAAATGAAGGAAGATAGCGGTTCGGGCGTTTAATGGGGATTGATGGCCTGTCCTCTGTGTGCCAGGCACTTGGCTTGGCCCCATGGTCAGTTCTGTGCTAATCAGCGCCCTTGCTCTCTGCCTGCTCACTCTGAGGACTCAGGCCAAGGGCCGAGACCTGCCCTGCCTTCCCCCTCCAAGGACCCAGGCCGAGGGCCGAGACCTGCCCTGCCTTTCCCCTCCAAGGACCCGGGCCGAGGGCCGAGACCCAAAACAGACCAGGCAGCAACAGCCCGAAGGACTGATGTGGCCTGAAGTGCAGTGGTTTGGACCTGGGGGTTGAATTCCACTTCACCGGCTGTTGACTGGCGATTTGATTTGGGGCATGTAATTTCATGCTTCTAAAGATGGGGATCGTACTAAGATCCACCCCATGGGATTGTTGAGGGACTGGAGTTCAGCCAGGTGATCTCATGTCCAGAGCTCAGCCCAATGCCTGTCCCAAGTTCGGTGCCGCACGGATGCTGTGTCTGGTGATGCGGGTGGGAAACACCGTGGTGGTAAGAGCCTGGCCAGGCGGGGGCATGGAGGTGCCCTAGCCAGATCCATGAGTTGGGTAACACTGAAGGTGGAGAGAAGTGTGGCCAGCCTGTAATGTGTGGAGGAGACAGGGCCATTGAGGAGGGGCCAGGAGATGCCCTGCAGGGCTCTCCATGCCAGATGGGGTGACCACTTCATCCCAGTGTGCTCACTTTTAGCCCTGAAAGTCCCACATCCTGTGATATCTTGGACAAACCAGGACGATTCATCACCTTAGTGCCCAGCCAAGATGTCTGGCCCCACTTAGGAGGGCAGCGGGGAGCTGGGATGGGTTTGAGCTGGGGGCCATGCCTCGTGATCTGTGTGTCAGCCGGGACGGGGGTTCTGGGCACTTTTCCTGGTAGAAATCTCACCTCTGGCTTGTCTTTGCAGGACCAGCTGAAGCAGTGTTTCTCCCGGAGGCCCGCTGAAGCCAAGGACACTGATACCCTCGTGCACGAAGCCGACAGCCAGTATGGGACGTGGACAGAGCAGCGCCAGAGCGGGGAGAGGTGTGACGCGTGCGGCGGGATGCCGGCCGCCAGGGGGCGTCTGGGCTGGAGCTGCTGCAGCCCACCCGCCACCTGATTTCTATGTTGCTAAAACCGCCGATCTGTAATTATCAGAGGATATTCTTGTTTTAAAAAAGAAATTTAGGAAGTACAAAAAAAAATAATAAAGATGATGGGCTGAGCTATTTAGGAAGTACAAAAAATAATAAGATGATGGGCGGTGGCTCACGCCTGTAATCCCAGCACTTTGGGAGGTCGAGGCAGGTGGATTGCCTGAGCTCAGGAGTTCAAGACCAGCCTGGGCAACATAGTGAAACCCCATCTCTACTAAAATAGAAAAAATTAGCTGGGCATGGTGGCATGCACCTGTAATCCCAGCTACTCGGGAGACTGAAGCAGGAGAATTGCTTGAACCTGGGAGGTGGAGGTTGCAGTGAGCCAAGATTGTGCCACTGCACTCCACCCTGGGTGACAGAACGAGACTCTGTCTCCACCAAAAAAAAAAAAGATTATGGGTCAGGCTCAGTAGCTCATGCCTGTAGTCCCGCATTTTAAGAACCCCAGTGGGAAGATCACTTGAGGCCAGGAGTTTGAGACCAGCCTGACTAACATGGCGAAACTCTGTCTCTACTAAAGATACAAAAAAAAATTAGCCGGGTGTGGTGGTAAGTACCTATGATCCCAGCTGCTTGAGAGGTTGAGGTACGAGAATCGCTTGAACCTGGGAGGCAGAGGCTGCAGTGAGCCGAGATCGTGCCAAGGCACTCACTCCAGGCTGTGTGACAGAGAGAGACCCTGCCTCAAAAAAAAAAAAAAAAGAAAAAGATAATGATACATGAAATATCCAAGATAGGCAAACCTCATAGAGACATAAAACAGATCAGGTGCTGGGGGTAGGGGAGTTGGGGAGTGACGGGTCCATAGGCACCTGAAGGGTTTGTTCTGGGGTGATGGAAGTGTCTAAGATGACAGTGGTGATGACCAGTGGCAAATTGTATTTTACCATGGTGATAAAAATTACGATAAAGTCACCGATATTGAAGTTGGGTGGAGGCTGATGGAACTGAAAATAGATAAGAAAAAGTAAAAAGAAAGCAAAGGTTTTTGCAGTACCTGGGAAAGCCGTTTTTCCCACTGACCCATGAAATGTGTGTTTAGTTGCAAGCATACTTAAATTTCTCTAGAATGCTCCTGCAAGAGCACTGGACTGAGAGTCTGGAAACCCAGGTCTTGTTTTTGCACGTGTCACTGTGTGACCCTAGGAGCCCCTTCTATCTCTTGGGGTCTCCCTTCCCCAGCTCTGACCTTGGGACCTGTAGGACCTGGAGCTTGGACTTGGGCGCACCCCGTGGGTGGGCGCCCCCTGCTGTCCCGCAGAGGCACTGCAGCTTCTCCTCCTTGGGCCACCCCAGGAGCATGACGCTTCCAGCTTTGAACAGTGGTGCCGTCTGCTGTCTCTAGGTGATATTACCCTCATCCCGTGTGGATTTGCCTCAGTCCACCCTACAACCCTAACATCCTTTATATGACTAGTAATAAAATCATCCCAGAGCTGACAGAAAGTATAGTCAAACGCCAGCACACCTATAGACAGTTCTGCTCAAGGGAGCAGCCTGGTGGTCTTCCACAGTAGGTCCACCTGTCAGGTGTGCCCACCTGCCCTTTCTCAAAGTAAGGGTTTCCCATGACCTGGAAGCTTTGCTAGGCTCTTGGCTTAGGTGTCTTTTTAAATATGTGGGCGGAGCAGGGCAGCAGGTTGTTAATGACCTAAATTATTTGTAAATTTTCTGTCTCGTGTGGTTCCAATCACCCAAGTGATACCTGACTATATTATCATAGGAAGAGAGTTCAGAAGTGGGAGAGAGCCAGGGACTTGGACACTGGAGTGGAACTGCCTGGGCTTAATCCCAGTTCTGCTGCTTGGGGCAAGCTAATTTATGTCTCTGTGCCTCAGTTTCCTCACCTTTAACAAGGTGAATATTTAAGCTCATGAGGCCAATTATATTAGTCTGTTTTCACACTGCTATAAAGAACTACCTGTGACTAGGTAATTTTTAAAGGAAAAAAGATTTAATTGACTCACAGATCCACAAGGATGGAGAAGCCTCAGGAAACTTACAATTGTGGCAGAAGGTGAAGGGGAAACCAGGAACGTCTTACATGGCAGCAGGAGAGAGAGAAGGGGAAAGTGCCACACGCTTTTAAACCGTCAGATCTCATGAGAACTGAGTATCACAAGAACAGCAAGGAGGACATCCACCCCCGTGATCCAATCACCTCCCCCCACCAGGCCCCTCCTCCAGTTTGACATGAGATTTAGATGGGCACACAAGTCCAAACCATGTCACCAATCCTAACGCATACGATTGTGGCAGTTACAGGATAATCCTCATAGGACTGTGGGAGAGGATTAAATGACACGTTTTTTAGCGCAATGTCTGGCACATAGGAAGTGCTCAGTATGTTTTTATTGAATGAATGAACGAGAGAATGAAGTAATGCAGATCCCACCACCTTCTCTCTTGGTTAACTGTTGATAATGTGATCTACATCAGCACTGCCCAACAGAAATACAACATGATGATTTGATTCTTTTTTTTTTTTTTTTTTTTTTTTTGAGACGGAGTTTTACTCTTGTTACCCAGGCTGGAGTGCAATGGCGTGATCTCGGCTCACCACAACCTCCGCCTCCTGGGTTCAGGCAATTCTCCTGCCTCAGCATACCGAGTAGCTGGGATTACAGGCACGCGCCACCATGCCCAGCTCATTTTATGTATTTTTAGTAGAGACGGAATTTCACCATGTTGACCAGGATGGTCTCCATCCCTTGACCTGGTGATCCACCCGCCTCGGCCTCCCAAAGTGCTGGGATTACAGGCGTGAGCCACCGCGCCTGGCGATGATTTGATTCTTATGTAATATATCCATGTATCGAAACACACTCTATACCCCAGAATCATGTATAATTACTATGTAGCAATTATAAATAAAAAAGAATTACAGTGTGAGCTGCAAAGCAAGACATATATGTAATTTAAAATGTCCTGCTAGCTACACCAAAAGAATTTTTAAAAAGTGAAATTATCTTCAAGAATATATTTTATCAAAACCAACGGATCCAAAATACTATCATTTCCACATGTAATTAACATGAGAAGTTATTAACAAGACAGTTTACATTCTTTCTTTCCATTCAAAGTATTGGAAATACAGTGTATAAGATACTCATGGCATATCTCAGCTCTGTCACTTGTCCCATTGCAAGGACCTGACAGCCAGCTGCGATAAACAGCTCCCCATCCAGGACAGCGCAGGGTTAGAGGGTCTGGAGTGGCCCAGGACTGACTCCTCCCATTCTGTACCTAGGAAGCACCTTAAGCAGCACCTCACTGGCATATCTTGTGCTGCTTCCAAAGAGGGTCTTCTGCTGGGATGCTGTGTCTATTGTTACCGGGTCAAGCACACTCCAAGCTATGCCGTCTGTGGCATCCTTCGCTTGAAAGCCTGTTCTCTGAAACGTTCTCCACAACCATGTCTCCCTTCATTCCCTTTTTTGCAGCTTGGCCACTGAGTCCCCAGATAGCAGTGCCACATCAACCAGGAAACAGCCCCCCAGCAGCCGCTTGTCCTCCCTGTCCTCCCAAACGGAGCCCACCTCGGCCGGGGACCAGTATGACTGCTCCAGGGAGCAGCGGAGCACCAGCGTGGACCGCTCCAGCACCGACCTGGAATCCACCGACGGGATGGAGGGGCTGCCCCCACCGGATGCCTGCCCTTCAAAGAGAGTGGATGACTTCTCTTTCATTGATGTAAGTCGGTAGCCAGGAGCATGTGGCTGTGTTGGAAGTAGTCATTTCTTAAACGGAAATGCAGGGCCGGGCGTGGTGGCTCAAGCCTGTAATCCCAGCACTGTGGGAGGCTGAGGCGGGTGGATCACGAGGTCAAGAGATTGAGACCATCCTGGTCAACATGGTGAAACCCCGTCTCTACTAAAACTACAAAAAATTAGCTGGGCATGGTGGTACATGCCTGTAATCCCAACGACTCAGGAGGCTGAGGCAGGAGAATTGCCTGAACCCGGGAGGCGGAGGTTGCGGTGAGCCGAGATCGCGCCATTGCACTCCAGCCTGGGTAACAAGAGCGAAACTCCGTCTCAAAAAAAAAAAAAAAAAAAAAACGGAAATGCCAGCCTCTCTCTGTGAATTGCTACTTCAGGTGTAGGATCTGTATGCCAGGGACCCTTGCAGCGGGTACAGAGGGCACTGTCTTTGAAAGGGAATCACTTGTGCATATATCTTGGACCTGCCATACCCCTGCTATGTGTCTTGGGGCAAATGTCTTCACCTCTCTGAAGACCCCTTATCCGCTTGTCACCAGCACCGTCAGCTCCACAGCCTCAAATACGATTGTGTGTGTTCAAGTTAAAACTGATCTAAGCCCTCGCCTGCCAGCTAAGCAGGGAGTCTGACCACTTACCCCTGGGAGGTCGTCCTGAGGTTTCTAGCTCCAAGCATGAAGAGGCTGGAGTATACTCAGAATGGCTCTGCTGAACGTTCCCACTGAGGTCTTGCTTGGTAGAACAGTGTCCCTGGTACCAGGGGATCCGGCTGTCTCTATCGTGACTATTCCAGGACAGAATGCCCCCTCAGGCCTGGGTACCTCTCGTGAGGGTCCCAGGGGACAGCCCCTAGAACTCAGCTCTTTCAGGTCCCAAGCACAGCCAGGATGTCAGCTGTCCCCGCGTAGCAGGTCAGACAGCCTCCTGCTCTAGCACTTTCCACACCAGAACGTACCCTCTTTTCTCCTGGGGTCCCACCTCCAGGGGTCAGGCAGGTCTTCCTTTTCAACCCTTGAAACCCAGGGGTGGTGTCGTTATTCTCCTCCCCTGACAGCAGGGCTACCTGCCCACTCTCTAGGGGATGGAACGTCCATGAAACCTGAAAGGGACCCTCTCTCCTGGCCGTAAAGCCTCCTAGCTACACACTTGGGCATGGCTACCCACATCTCCCCAGAGGAAGAACACCACTGCTTTAGAAAAACAGCTTGCTCTAGGGCTTCAAAGGGGATTCACCTTCAGTGTATGGCCAGGGTCTCTTGCCGGCACCTCTAGATCAGCGCAGAGACAGAGAGAGACACAAGGTCAGCCTTGATTGGAGAACATCATTATATAAATATGGCTATGGCTGTGCCCACCCCTCTGGGTGTCATCAGGACTTAGCTGAGTGTTGTATTCAGTTATTCACTCAACAGACATTTATCGAGACCTTGCTATGTGCCTTTCATGCCAGCACCCTGTCACAACATCATGAACTTTCCTTCTAGAACATACTAAGTGGTCCCTTCTCGATGTCTGTTGTACACAACAGTCCCTGGGTGTTGACCACTGGCCCAGGCACCTGCTAATGACCCCAGAGGCAAAACTGTCTGCCCATTTTGCAAATTGGCAAATTGAAGTGGCCATGGAGTGACTCTAAATGCTGGTGTCCCTAAGCATAGGCCTAACAAGGTTTGAAATTATACTGAGGTTTATGTGTGATGCCCACCACAATCCGGGTCTCCTGTGCGGATGCTGAGGTTTGTGTATGGTGCAGATTTAGGTCTCCCGTGGGGACATTTGGAGCAGAATAGGGAGGCAGAGGTGGGGCACTAAGGAATCCAGTCTCCGTAGCAGGCTGAGGATGCAAGGCGGCACCGTCTCCGCCTCCGAGCCAGCCCCCCTGTCAGAGTGACTCTGTCCTGCTCTCTCAGAGTCTGCACACCTGGCTCTGTTGAGTAGTCAGAGAAGCACCTGCCTCTAGGTGCAGCAGGCACTCTCCGATTTTCGTCCCTCCCTGTCTTTTCACTGGTACCATGCAGGTCCCCTCACAAGACGCCAGTGTGGCTGGTTTGGGAAGTAGATGTGCAGATATCAGCTCCCTCCACCGTCCCTAGTGGGGCGTTTGCCACTTACCATCTTTGGGAAATGATCCATTGAAACTAGCCTGTTATCACTGACTTAAAAGGCCTTGGGTGATGGAATTTCTCCAAAGTGGACCTAAGCGGAATAAACCAACATTTCATGTAAGAACGCGAGCTTGCCAGAAAGAGCTCTTGGCTGTGAGCCCTGGTCAGGCGCTGTCTGAAACAAGGGCTTTCCACACCTGAGCTCAGGGAGTTCTCTCGGCCACTGTAGGAAGGAGATGCTCTGATTACCTCCTTTTTATAAACAGGGACACCTAAACTCAGAGCAGTGAAGCTCATTGCCCAAGGTTGTAGGAGTTCAGTCAAGGGAGTGGGAAATTGTAGGAAAAGGGCACAGACCTTGGAAGGCTGGGAGGTTCTTGTGAAAACCTCGGAATAGGATTTGGCTGAAGGCAGCCAGATTCTCTTATCTAGTGCTTGAAAGCCCAGACCCCTAGCCTACTCCTTCACTTAATATCTGTATCTAAGTGCATTTGTTCATAAATCACTAAGTCGAAGTCTGTAAGTCAGACCCGACACAAGGTCACACAGCCAGGATTCAAACCCAGAAGGGTTTGAACCAGAGCTCTGAGCACTTCACCGCTGTCTCCCAGGAGACTTCTGAGCTAGGCACTTCCCATCTCCTTACGGGGGCCCACCCATATGGTCTGCCCTCCCCACCCTTTCACTGGGGACAGTAGTGACTTGGTAGCCCTCACCGACCCCCCCCCCACCTGTCACAGCTCAGAGTGTGAGTCTTCAGGGAGGCCTGTAAATGGATGTCTGATGTTTAGTAAGCTGTCCCCTCCCTTCCCACCTGCACCCTAGGTTATGTGAGTAAAAGGGGAATTGCATGGAGAACCTCTCCGCCCAGGGACTCTGTGTGAATATGGTTGACAGAAGGATTTAGTTAGATGTTGAATCCAGCATTCATTCAACAAACAAACATTTATTGAGCTCCTGCTGTATACTGATCATTGGTGTAAGTTACACGCTTGTGTGGTGGATGTCCCTGGGAGGGAAAAGGCGTTAGTATTATGTGTCTACTGCGTGCCTGGCAGCCAGGCGAGCACTGTACTAGGGCACTCAAGGTCCGTTGTTCCACCTGGCTCTTGTCATCAGCCTATGGGGTATGTCTTATGGGGAAATTTAGGCTTTGTGTGTTAGGTTTCTATTAAAATGTGGAAGCACTGGCCTAGATACCATCTAAGTAGCCTCTCATCTATCAGTGAAGCTGTGTACACCACCCCTGCCAGGGTGGTACCCTCCATTGATGGTTCCCTTGCCTCTCATCTATCAGTGAAGCTGTGTACACCACCCCTGCCAGGGCGGTGCCCTCCATTGATGGTTCCCTTGCTTTTTTTCCTTTTCCTCCCTGTTGCCCCGAAAGCAAACCTCAGTCCTTGACTCAAGTGCCCTCAAGACCCGGGTGCAGCTCAGCAAGAGAAGCCGCCGCCGGGCCCCCATCTCCCACTCCCTCCGGCGCAGCCGATTCAGTGAGTCTGAGAGCCGATCGCCTTTGGAGGATGAGACTGACAACATGTGGATGTTCAAAGACTCAACAGGTACGCTCATGCCTTCCCGCCTCCTCAGATAGCTCACTGAACAGCAGGAAGGATTTAGACTAAGCCCTAGGAAAAAATTCTTGACTTGGAAGGCTGTATATCATTAGAACACAATTACACAGGAAACTGATTCCTTGTTATGCAGAACTTATCAGAAACTAGGTACAAAAGTGTTTTGGAGATTAATATGTTAATTGAGGCTCTTTGAGCTACAAGAGACAGAGACACAACTTACTAACGTTTTACTATTTCTACTTTTATTTTTATTAAATTCACCCCGTACTCTCTTTAGGTTTGCTCGCTGGTCCCTGAGTTGAAAGATCAGTTCATTTATTACCCATCTTTTCTGTTTTCTAATGTATCATTTAAGGCTATACATTTTCCTCTGAGGACTGCTTTGGCTGCATACCATATAAAGCCTGAGCTGAATTTTGAAGAATGGATAATAATTAGGTAACGTTATTCTAGGCAGAAGTATCTACAAGATCAAAGGGAGAGAGGTGTGGAAAGAACGTTCCGTGTGTGGCAAGAGCATCTCTAAGCAGGTTGCTTAAGCTGTGAATTACAGGAATCATGCTGGAAAGGTAGGCAGGGGCCAGATCATGGAGATCCCTGATGCTTTGCTAAGGAGTTAGATTTCATCTGTAGATGGAGAGTCAGGAAAGACTTTTAAGAAGAAACAAAATTTCTTCTTGCAGTGGAAACTGGAGCAGCTGACCTTCCCACTTTATCCAGACACAGCCTTTAGTCCTCACAAACATCTTGTAGGTGCCCTTGTTCATTTGTGATTTGCCCATGGCAAACATTAGGATGTCAGACCAGGCTCTGATCTGAGTGAGAGGCGTAGCTTCTGAGCAGATACTTTAAACAAACACTTGGAGAGTCCTCTCTCCTGCCCCATCCCATATCTGTCTGTCATTAAAGGAAATGTTTAAGTGCCTTGGGTGAGACTTCTCTGCACACTGTTTTGGTTTTCTGAGCCGAGCTCCATTAAGCCACCTGGAGCAAATGAAGACCGTAGTAGGGGCGAAAGCACACAGATGCCCACAGCTGGAATGTGGCAGCGGCAGCCCTGGCTCCCATTAGCCTTGAGGAGCCGGCCAGCAGCTGGCTGGAAAAGGCAGGGTCTGTGTTTTCTGAGCATACCTCAGGTTCCTGGGTGGCCCAAGGGCTCCAGAGCACCGGGTCTCGCCTTGTCTATCCCACACCATCCTCCAGTTCTCAGTGTCCATGCCAGCGTCCAGATCTCAGGGAGGTAGAAGTTCCTCCCATATCACTCCTGGCAGAGTGGACCCGCAGCCCATCACCCAAAAGCTTGAGTGATCAGCCCAGCCTTAAGCACAGGGCTGGGGTTAAGTCCCAGAAAGGGGAGCCAGGGTCAAGGAAAGTGGCTTTTCCTGGTCCACCTTTGGGCCCCGTTTCCACAGGACACACAAAGCTCTCCATGTTCTCCTCTGAGAGCATAACCTCAGTGCATTGTTGGCTGAAAGCATTTCCATCTACTTTCCTGCCTCTGCCAAAGATTTCCTTCTATTTCCCTGACTTGGAATGAGCCAGGGGCCCAGGAGATGGGTCTGCCTGAGCCCGCCCCCCCCCGCCCCCACCAAGAGAAAACCTGCTCTACCTGTCATCAGTATCTTCTGGCAAGAAGCAGAGTTGTGAGAAGAGAGAGCGTGAAAGCAGGCACCTGGATTGTCCTTATCTGTAAAATGTGCCGTAGTATCTTCTGTGCAGGTCTGATGTGAGCATTGCATGAGATCCTATGTGCAAATCATCTGGCACTTAGACGTCAGCACGTGGCAGCTGCCAATCACTTCAGTGCCCTTTTCTTTGCAACAGAAGAGAAATCACCCAGGAAGGAAGACTCAGATGAGGAGGAGACGCCATCCAAGGCTGAGAGGACCCCCGTCGGCCATCCTCAGAGGATGCCCGCGTTTCCAGGCATGGATCCGGCAGTGCTGAAGGTACCAGACCTCTCACCGAGAGCCACCTTGGGCGTGCTCCTCAACCTTATCATCATAAAGAACAGACCCCTCCCTCCCTCCCTTTCTTTCCCTCCCTCCCTC
>NW_022437035.1:1969867-2045933 GCF_009761245.1 Sapajus apella
CCCTTCCTTTCCCTCCCTCCCTCCCTCCCTTTCATCCTTTCCCTCTCTCCCTCCCTTTCATCCTTTCCCTCCCTCCCTCCCTTCCTTTCCCTCCCTCCCTCCCTTCCTTTCCCTCCCTCCTTCCCTTTCTTCCTTTCTTTCTTCCTCCCTCCCTCTGTCTCCCTCTTTCCTTTTCTCCCTTCTTCCTCCCTTCTTTCCTGCATCCTTCTCTCTTCCCTTCCTCTCTTTCTTCTTCCTTTTCTCTTCCTTCTTTCCTCCCTCCACTTTTCCTTCCTTCCTTCCTCCTCCCTTCATTCCTTCCATTTTCAAAATAGTTTAAGATTCAAAGGAAGTTGCAAGAATAACGCAGGGAGTTTCCCCGTGGCCTTCACTCAGCCTCACCCACGTGATAGTATCTCACGTGACCACGGCACATTGGCAAAATTAGGAGACTGGCCTTGGTACAGTACCGTTAACAATACTTCTCACTTACTTGGATTTCACCAGGGGCCCTGTGTGGCCAAATCCCTGCTTTCCGTCTTTCCTCCGCCCCCAAACCTGCTGCTCTGTTTGGTGTCATAGCTAAGCCGTGGTTTGCTCATCTGTAAAGTGGGCTGAGAATCCAGTTGAGGCACCCCGACACTCACCAGGGCTGAGCTTCACAGCAGGGAAGCAGGAGTGAGCAAACCCAGCCTCCTAAAGTCCTTGAGGAATCCGGTCTGCTGGGGAAGGCAGGCACACAAATGATCATTTCCAAGCAGATGACACAGGAAGCCAGTACTGGAACCACATCCGAGTCCCCTGAATTACACAGAATGCCACCTTATTATGCAGCGCTGAGGAGAGGGCTGCCTGCCTCCCTCCTCCGCACGCCCAGCTCTCACAAGACTCTCTCCTAGTCCCGGGACCAAATGGCACTGAATTTGGGTGAGGAAAGAGGCCCCTTTGCCCCCCATTCCGTGCCAGACACCAGTGCTCGCAAACTCACTTTATGCTCTAGCAACCTTGCAAAAGGTAGCTCTTCTCTCCCTTTTACTGAAGAAGAAATGAAGGCAAACAAGCCTGGATTGTTTGTGGAACTTCTCAGCTCTGCGTGTCCCATGCTGCACACAACCCCCTATGGGAGCGCCGTGACTCTGTTACTCCTTCAGTAGACGGAGGTTTTGCTTTTCTGTCATTTCTTGTGAGAATAGAAAGTCAGTTAATGGTGGATGAGCACTCGTCTCTGTAATTGATTTTACAGGCCCTCGAAGTGTGAACATCTTTTGGCCACTAGGTTGGAGGTTTTCTGACTCCCTCCCCTCCCCACCCCACCCCGCACAGCAAGCGATCTTACAAGGTAGCCTAACGTAGGGGGCAGAGCCACAGGCCCCGGGTGTCGGTGAGACGGAGGCACCGATTGACTGCTCAGGCAGACCCTGGGATCCCAGAACACGCCTCGAGTCCACGGCGCTCTGAAAACGGGGCTCCTGCCCCTCACTCATCCGTATGAGCTCAGACTTCTTGATTGATTAATCTGCCACAGCAGTGCTGGGCGATTATTAACACCCAGAGGAGGTTGTGGGGCTCGTTCTGGAAAGAACCCTGGAGTTGAGCTGCGGGCAGATGCCGTGTGAATCCCCGTTCATAAAAGCCATGTGACTTTGGGCTTGACCTTTGAGTTTTGGGCTCTCACCCTGTAAAATGGGGAAAGCCAGGATCTACCTTAAAAGAATCTTACGCACGTGGAACGAACTCACGGTTTTTATATTACTTAAGCCTGGTAGAGCCCAGATGACAGGTGGTCAGCACACGGAAGCTGTCGTGGACAATGGTGGTGACTGCTGTTGCCGGGGCCCGACCCAGCACTGCCTGAGAGACAGAAGCCACCTGCCACCACTCACACCTCAGGTCCCGCAAGGGAATTTTATGCACGCCATATTCCCAACACACCCTCCAGAAACAGATGGTTAGCCGCCCCGTTTTCTTACGGGACTCTAATGGACTGTTAAAACCTCATTTTATGTACGTGGCGCCAGGAGTGAGGAGCTGAATGGAGCTGCAGCGGCTGGATGTAGGGTCCTCAGGGTGGCCTGCCGTGTGCTGAGAACAGCACGGATGGCGGCTTTTCAGCAAAAGAGAATGTGATTATGTGGGGTTTGGGTGGTGATGCGATCTCGGGGGTCGAGGGTGGCTGCTTGGAATGCCGGGCTGACCTCTGACCTTTCTCAGCCCCCATGTTTCCTGTCTGGGTTCATTTTGATTCAGGGAGCCCCGGGGGTTTGCAGAAGGCTCATCATACCTGACGTTGCCATGGGAGGGGGCCCTTCCCCAGACAAAGGGTGGTCTATAGACTCAGCTCTCTTCTCCCCCCAGGCTCAACTGCACAAGAGGCCAGAGGTGGACAGTCCCGGCGAGACCCCCAGCTGGGCACCCCAGCCCAAGACCCCCAAGTCCCCCTTCCAGCCTGGGGCGCTGGGCAGTCGTGTGCTGCCTTCCAGCATGGACAAGGACGAGAGGTGAGGAGTCCTGGGGAATGGGGGTCCCGGCGAATGGGGGTCCCTGTCCTCCCAAACTCAGGGTATACTTCTAGAGAGGTGCCCGCATAGGTTTTACAGCTGAATAGAGGAGAGTTTCTACTTTTTAATTTTCTCCAGCAGCAGAGGCTTTGTTCATGTGAACTTTCAGCACTCCAATATGTGAAAATTACAGAAGTACAACAGAGGCTGGGGAAGGAAGCCAGGAGTCAGGCCAGCTGGCCTCCCCTCTTCCCCTGTCCCCTGCTACCTCCGCCACAGAACGCTAGAGGGCCACTGTTGGAGAAATACTGATCTGGTTTAGCCCTGTCCAGACCAGTGGGGAAACTGAGGCATTCTCCCTCCTCCTACCCTCTGGGAGACCTGGGAAGGCGGATCAAAGGGCACAGCCAAGTTGAACGAGCTCAGTTTTACTCCCTTTATGGAGCAGCTGTCCCGATCCTGGGCTTGGCCTGCTCTGTGTAGACACAAGCCCAAAGCAGCTTCTGCCCTGCAAGAGGCTCTCAGACTGGGGTGTTTCGGCAGCTGGGGGTGGAGGTTAGGGGCTCTAAGGTCATACAGCCAGGGTTTAACTCCAGCTTTGCAGCTTAAGAGCTCCATGACCTGGGAAAAGGCACTTGACGTCCTGAACCTGTCTCCTCATCTGTAAAATGGGCTTTCTAGCCTCCCAACGTTCCAGAGTGGTCATGAGGTTGAAAAAGAGTGTGTCTAAAGCCCTTTGCCTGGGCCCTGGCATGGAGAAGTGCTCAGTGAAGGACAGTGGAAATCTGGTCATGAGCACTGTGAACCCGTGAAGGGCGGGGATTTTTCCTGAAGCTAGAGCTGTAATGATAGTAAGTGCTGGCTGCATCAGAGCCAGGGTGGGTAAGCTGTGGTCCTCAGGCCAAATCCAGCTCACATCTGTTTTTGTAAGTAAGCTTTATTGAAGCACAGCCACGTGATTCATTGACGTACCGTCTATGACGGCTTTGGTGCTGCCGCTGCAGAGTTAAGAAATAGCACAGACACCCCACAGAATTAGAAAGATTTACTCTCTGGCCCTTTCTCTGACCCCTGTGATGGAGAAAGGCAGAGGAAGGGCTGGTAATGCACACTTGAGGATGGCTGGCAAAAAAGACTTCAAGCTGGGTGTGGTGGCTCACATCTGTAATCCCAGCGCTTTGGGAGGCAGAGGTGGGAGGATCGCTGGAGACCAGGAGCTGGAGGCTACAGTGAGCTATGATTGCACCATTGCACTCCAGCCTGGACTACAGAATGAAGCCTTGTCTCGTAAAAAAAAAAAAAGAAAGAAAGAAAAGAAAGAAAATTTTAAAAATTAGCTGACCGTGGTGGCACATGCCTGTAGTCCCAGCTACTCCAGAGACTGAAGTGGGAGGATCCTTTGAGCCCAGGAGATGGAGGCTATGGTCGTGCCACTGCACTCCAGCCTGGGCCATGCAGTAAGTCCCTGTCTCTCTTAAAAAAAAAAAAAAAAAAAGCTTCCAAGAGAAGGAGATACTTGAGCTAAATCATGGTGGACAGTTGGGACTTAGCTGGACCAAGGACAGTGAGAGGGGACCCCAGGCTCAAGCCACAACACATGCAAAGGCCTGGAAGCCACATATACCCGGGAGCCTCAAGCAGTGCAAAATACAGAGCACAGAGTGGACTGCGGGAACCAGAGGGCAAGATGTTGGAGAGAGACGGGGTCGCAGTTGGGACAGTGCCTCCCTGCTCTGGTAATGCCAGAATTGGGGCTCCAGAGTCAGCTGAGGGCACCAGCATTTCTCTGTGGCCTGAGGAACCCCCAGACCAGGGTCTCAGAGGCACCTCCAGAGGCCTGGGCTTGTGTCTCCACTATTAGGCAAGGTGTGGCTGAAGTCTGGATACCCTAGACCCCTGTGTGCCCAGGGGGTCCTCTTCTTCCTCATTCCTAGGCTGGCAGGCATAGCAGTTCAAGGCCTGCCCTTAGACTCCAGAGTCACCTCATCTCTCGTCCCCTCTGCCACACACCCCCACCCCACCACCAACCAGGCCAGCATCTTTTCTGGGCCCTCCGGGGCCACGGGTCTCAGGAGCTTTCTCTGAGATCAAAGTCAGTCACGTCCTATGTGCATGTGTGTTTGATTTTAAAAGCAGATCTTTAGTGTAGAAAATATACACAGAATACAAAGCAGGAAAGGAGAAAAGAAAATCACCCATAATCCTACCCTGCAAAGACCACTTCTGTTGGTATTTGGACATCTCTACTTCCATTTTCTTTTTCTTTTTCTCTTTTTTTTTAAACGGAGTCTTGCTCTGTCACCCAGGCTGGAGTGCAGTGGCGCAATCTTGGCTCACTGCAATATCCACCTCCCAAGTTCAAGCAATTCTTCTGCCTCAGCCTCCCACTACAGGCGTGCGCCACCACGCCTGGTTAATTTTTGTATTTTTAGTAGAGATGGGGTTTCACCATATTGGCCAGGCTGGTCTCGAACTCCTGACCTCATGATCCACCTGCCTCTGCCTCCCAAAGTGCTGGGATTACAGGCGTGAGCCACTGCGCCCGGCCTCTTTTTCTTTTTCACACAGCTGAGATCACGTGTGCCTGGTTTGATGCCCTTGCTACGTGTTCTGTATGAATACTTTCCCATGCCCATTTAACAATCTTCATAAACACGATTTTTTTTTCTTGAATAAAGTTTTAAACAACGATGACTTTATTGTTTTTTGTTTTATTTTTTGTTTTTGAGACAGGGTCAAAAACAAAAAATAAAGCAAAAAACAGTGCAGAGGCCTGATGGTATATTTGCTTTTTAGACAGTACCTCACTCTGTCGCCCAGGCTGGAGTGCAATGGCACAATTACAGCCTCAACCTTCCCATTCTCACGTGGTCCTCCCACCCCAGCCTCCCTGAGTGGCTGGGACCATGTTTGTATACCACCACGCCTGGCTAACTTTTGTATTTTTATGTAGAGAAGGGATTTCACCATGGTGCCCCAGCTGGTCTCAAATTCCTGGGCGATCCTCGGCCTCCCAAAATGCTAGGATTACAGGCGTGAGCTACTGTGTCTGGCCTGACATTATTGTTTTTTATTAAAATGTTGTGTTCTCATAAGAGATTCCAAGAACACAGGAAACTGCTAAGAAGAGGGTAAAAAAAAATAAAACTTAAAAATAGTACCATTTAGATGGTGGTTACTGAAATGTATTCACCTTGAGAAAATGAGCCGTGCACATTTTGATTTCGGTACCTTTCTGTATGTGTTCTTCCATTTAAAAAAGTTTAAACAAATCTCACCAACCCAAAACAATTACTGGTGACATTCGATAAACAAAGGGTATCTCTCTATGTCTTCTGGGCATTGTATTATTCAGAGTTTTCCAGACAAACAGAACCAATAGGATGTGTGTGTGTGTGTGTGTGTGTGTGTGTGTGTGTGTGTGTGTGTGTGTCTCTGTCTGGTGTGTAAATAATACAGCTGACCCCCGAACAAGGCAGAGATTAGGCGTACTGACCACCTACTTAGTCAAAAAGTTGCATGTAGCTTTTGACTTTCCTAAAGCTTAACTAATAGCCTGTAGTTGACCAGAAGCCTCACCCACACCCACATAGATTTTGTATGTTATGTTTTATCTACCATAAAGTGAGATAGAGAAAAGAGGATGTTATTAAGAAAATGAGAAGGAAGGGAAAATATACTTCCTGTTCGTTATGTGGAAGTGGATTATCACAGAGGTCTTCTTCCTTCGTCCTTACTGTTTTCCCACTGAGTAGGCCGAGGGGGAGGCGGAAGAGGGGGGATTGGTCCTACTGCCTCAGGGATGGCAGAGGCAGAAGAAATCCCAAGTGGACCCACATAGTTCAAACTGTGTTGCTCAAGGGTGAGCTGTATGTACATGTGCATATGTGTGTATGCATGTGTGGATGCATGTGTGTATGTATAGGGATTGATTTTAAGGAATTGGCTCTCATGATTATGGAGGCAGGCAAGTCCAAAATCTGCAGAGCAGGCCAGAAGACTGGGGATGCAGGCAAGAGCATTCCGGAAGGCGTCCCTCTGCTTCCTGGGAGGTCAGTCTCTTTCTATTCAGGCCTTCAACTGAGCAGATGAGGCCCATTCATATCATGGAGGGTAGTCTCCTCTCCTCAGCACCTACTGATGTTAACCTCATCTAAGAAGAAATATCTAGAATAATGTCTGACCAAATATCTGGGTACACGTTAGGTTTAAGTTGATGCATAAAATTAACCATCGCAGACACTTATCTGGATAGAGAGATGGAAGGCTGGGATAGCTATTTGCATGACAAATGGATGGATGGAAATAATTTTATATAAGATGAATTTTGTTTGTTTTCTTTTTGTGGAGAATGGGGTCTCACTGCGTTGCCCAGGCTGGTCTCAAACTCCTGGGCTCAAGCTGTCCTCCTGCCTTTGCCTCCCTTAAATGTCGGAGTTACGGGAGTGAGCCTTTGTCCCCAACCAAGATAAATTTTTATGGCAGTATGTAGAAGATCTTGTAGAACGGTTATGCTGTGATTTATTTCAGTGGTTCCCAACCCTTGGCACCAGGGACCAGTTTTGTGGAAGACAGTTTTTCCATAGACCAGGGGTATGGGGGGGTGGTTTTGTGATGATTCAAACACGTTGCATGTATCATGTACTTTATATTATTACTTTGTAATTAGAATGAAATAATTGTATGGCTCATAGTAATGTAGAATCAGTGGGAGCCCTGAACTTGTTTTCCTGCATCTAGACAGTTCCAGCTGGTAGTGATGGGAGACAGTGACAGGTCATCAGGCGTTAGAGTCTCATAAGGAGCCGCAACCTAGATCCCTCACGTGCACGTTTCAGGGCTCATGCTCCTATGAGAGTCTAATGCCCCCGCTGATCTGACAGGAGGCGGAGCTCCGGTGGTGATGTGAGTGATGGGAGGGGCCATAAATACAGATGGAGCTTGACCCACCCACCGCTCAGCTCCTGCTGTGCAGCCCGGTTCCTAGCGGGCCATGAACCCATATCAGTCTGTGGTGCAGGGAGTTGGGGACCCCTGATTTGTTTATTAACATTTCCCATTGTTGGACACTGTGGTGAATTCCTACTTCTTATCAGTCATGTTAATACGGGCATCTTTGCCACCTGAGTGCTCAGCCCAGCCCCGCCTGGGCCCAGGGATAGAGTCGGGTACCACTCAGTCCGGCCCGCAAGGAGCCCACAGTCTGGTTCCAACTAGTCTCTCACTGGCTTTGTGGTTTCAGGTCAGATGAACCCTCTCCCCAGTGGCTAAAGGAACTGAAATCCAAGAAGAGGCAAAGTCTTTATGAGAACCAAGTTTGACCAGGTATGCAGAGGCTCTGCTGGGGAACCTGGGAAGAGCCTTGCAGTCACAGGAATGGGGAACTCAGTGGCAGGGTCCAGCCCTCAGAGTCTGGGGCTGCTGTGCCCAAGGAAAGAGGCTATGCAAGGGGAAAAATGGGGGGTGGGGGGTATTCTGAGTTCCTGTAAAGAGGGTGGTGATGTCTGTTTCCATTTAGGGAGACGACAGAGCTGGGGTGCCTAGAGTGGGTGAAAGGCAGCAGGCAGGAGGCAGGTGACCAGGGTTCTGAGCCTATGCACTTGGCTGGCCCTTCTAGCTGCATCACAAACCCCTATGATAAAACAAAAGGGCGGGACATCAGAGGTTAACTTAATCAGAAATGGTTACAGTTTTTTTTTTTTTTTTTACAGTTTTTTTTTTTTTTTTAGACAGAGTTTCACTCTTGTTGCCCAGGCTAGAGTGCAGTGGCCTGATCTTGCCTCACTGCAGCCTCCACTTCCTGGGTTCAAGTGATTCTCCTGCTTCAGCTTCCCAAATACCTGAAATTAACAGATGCCTGCCACCACGCCCAGCTAATTTTTTTATGTTTTGTAGAGGCGGAGTTTATGTTGAATAGGCTGGTCTCAAACTCCTGACCTCAGGTGATCCACCCACCTCAGCCTCCCAAAGTACTAGGATTATAGGCACTGCGCCTGACCAGAAATGGTTGCTGTTTTTTTTTTTTTTTTTTTTTTTTTTTAGTAGATACAGGGTTTTACCATCTTGGCCAGGCTAGTCTTGAACGCCTAACCTCGTGATCCACCCACTTCAGCCTCCCAAAGTGCAGGGATTACAGACGTAAGCCACCACCACACCCGGCCAGAAATAGTTAAAATTTTTATGAGGGGAATGTTTCATGTACAACCTATGTAGTTAAAAAATTACTTTGAAAAAATAAACATTAAAAAATTATGATAGGCTAGGTCCTGGTGTAAGTTACAAATGACCAAACATCATGAACTTCAGTTTCCTCATCTGTAAAATGGGTTAGCAGTGTCCACATCACTGAGCTGCCCTCAGACCTCACTGAGAATGCACCTGTGGTGCTTGACTGAGCACCGCCTGTTTCCCTCAGTATGGAGCTCGTGGTATATGCATCATCAAAGTCAGCATTGATGCGATGAGCACAAGAGACTCACCATCCCTTTCCACAAACCCGAATTCCAGAGAGCTCTGCAAAACAAAGCTTTTCCTAACTCAGTGGTAAAACCTGACCTGAGCGCATATAATTCTCCTTGGACTCTATTTTCTCCACTTTATATGAGTATTCGTAACACACTTAAGGCATATTATCTGCTTGATGATGGCAGTGTTACATATGTATATATATTTGCAAATGCTGTATATATATATACACATCTATGTATGTATGTTACAGGAGTATTTCTGTATGTATGATGCACATATATATGTGTATAATAAACTCTAAAAATTATAAAGTCCCAAATAAAACTGTGCTCAAGGGATTTGGATAAGGGATTGGGACCTGTGTTTATTTTGTGTTTGGTGCATTACATGTAATATCTCATTTAAGCCTCCAGCAACCCATTTGAGGAAACTGAGGCCCAGAATTGAGACTGGAACCCTGGCCTGACCCTAAACGTCATGTTGATTTCACTGTATTCTATGCCTGCCACCCTCCTCAACTCCCCTTTCCCCCCCCACACAAAAAAATACCTTTTCTGACCTTAGGCTTCTAGGGGTAACTTTATTGGAGAATATCCAGCAAGGTTTTCAGGCCTGATGGTAGAGAGAAATGGAGCCGAATGTTCCCACCGCTGACACCAGGACTGTCCCTTACTCTCCAGCCAGGGAACACCACATCTACTTAACAGAAGCCTTAACCGTCAGAACCCGCAGACAAGGCCAAGCTGCTGCCGTTTCTTCCTGCACAATGCTTACGTGCCTGGGCCCTTCCCGTTGGATTGAGAACGCTGTCCAGTGATGCTGTCCTCGCCAGGCTCTCCCTGGATCCAGATGGGAAGACCCAACCTCCAGGAGCACTCGCTCATCTCCCCAGACAGCACTTCAGGCTGGGAAAGGAGCCAGGCTGCCCAGAAATGTCCATGTGGGTGGTTTTGCTTTTTACGTAAAAATCTGCATTTCCACCTACTTTAGACATCTTCAACAGCTCCAAGAGCGTCAGCGTGAGGCTGGGATGTCTCCTCAGATTCTGAAAAACACCTGATTTTGTGAAAGCACCGCCTCACCTGACCCCAGGGCAGGCCTTTTTTTGGATGGACGTTTCCAAGGAAGATCAAACTGTTCATTTCCAGCTGTAGTCTTGGTGCAAGGCATTACCACTGGGTTGGGGGTGTTGTTTGTTTTTTTTTTGGTGAGTTCCTTCTTCCCTTCGAGGAATCGGCAGCTCCAGTTTTTAAATGTACTCTCCCTGATCCTTTGAAGCGTATTTCTCTTTCTAGTTGGGGCTGTATAATTGTTTGTCATTTTTGTTTGCTTTAGAAGGTGATAAAGCAATAATTCAGCCAATTTTCTTTGAAACTTGATATGTATATATGTGTTTATGTTAAAGGACGGGAGGAAAGGTGTGTGAGTAATTGGTTCTGAAGTATCCAGTCACCTCAGGTTACCTTATCGCTATCCAAGCTGTTTAGAAGTTGTGTCACTATTGTATATATTTCCTTAGCTTATTTTCGTTTGAGCTCTGATTTCTGTAGGATGACCTTTGTCCCTTGACCCTAAGGGTTCATAAACTGCAGCCCACGTGGTGGTGCCTTTGTCATTGAATCATCAGACCTGCCCTAAGAATCTTTTTCTCCAGAGTCTTCTTGGAACATGACCTGGGCTGCTGGCATGGAGGAGCTGTTCCGAACTGGCCTCAGAACAAATGGAGGAATGAAGGGTACTTCTTGCTTTTGCTCACCTCTTTTTCCCCCATCTAACTCCACCTGACCAAGTGCTTTTTTTGGTTCAAATGCAGGTCTTGCTGAAAGCCCTTCTCTGGAGGGGAGCTCCGCAGCCAAAGACTCTGGACAGAAGTGCTGGTTGCTAGGTGACAAAGCATAGCCTCCTTTTTTCTTGCTAGCTATCAGCTCATTCTGGGGAATCCTTAAAACCTCTGAGGGCTCCAGACACTCTCTACCTTGTCTTTGTTTTGGAAATGCCCAACACCAGCCTCTTCCACTTCTGAGTCCTAAGGCTGTAGCAGACACCCTAGATGTGCTTGGCTGGCTGCCTGCCATGCCTGGAGTTGCCATAGTCTGTGTGCCAACCTTGCCTGGGAGATACCTGTCATGAGGTGCTTGGGCAGTTCATAGAGAGCCTGAGACATATGGGGTGGAATTTCCTAATGGATCCACGCACAGCACTGGCTAGATAGGGAAGCGGAAGGCATGTGTGCCCTCCACTCCCTCCCAACAGTTTCCCAAGAGGTCAGTCTTTCTCGATAAATCCATTATTTGCAAATGCTGTCAAAACATGCTTCCTTTCTCCCTGGCTACTTCTCAAGAGTTCATTTGGCTCTCCATCTCAGCTTCCTCCCTCATCTCCCTTTACCCCTCTTCTCTCTCTTAGTGGATGGATGGGCGTGGATAGAAATCCCCTGTTTCTCTAGGTTAAGACAAACACCTGGGCCCTGGTGAGGGGCTTGCAGTTCAGCACCAGGGACAGCAACCGCAGGACTGTGAGGTGGGAGCCCACCATGTGTCCTGTTCCCTGAGATTTGGCTACTGATGAGCAATTGCTAGACCATGTCACCCACCCAGCCTTTTACATTTGGGAGCCTCATGCATCTGGGTTTGTGAGTTTGGCCCTGCTCAATGATTGTTTGTTTTCTCTTAATTCCTGTAACTGCTTTAGTTGATTTCTTTTTTAAAGATCCAGTTTATATTTTATAATAATTTTGATGTTATGACTTTCCAAGTCAATAGGATCCCCTTTAAAATACATTCCTCGTGTTTTGTTTTGTTTTTCTGAGACCAGATCTTGCTCTGTTGCTCATGCTGGAGTGGAGTGGCACGATCATAGCTCACTGCAGCCTCTAACACCTGGACTTCAGTGATTCTCCCTCCTCAGCCTCCCAAGTAGCTGGGACTACAGGTGTATGCTACCACAACCAGCTAATTTTTAAAATTTTTGTAGAGACAAGGGTCTCACCCTGTTGCCCAGGCTGGTCCCGAACTTCTGGGCTCAAGTATTTCTCCCCCTCAGCCTCCTAAAATGCTGGGATTACAGACATGAGCCACTGCAGCTGGCCTAAAACATACTCCTCACCTTTTGTTCCTGACTTCTGATCTTGGCCGCTGTCTGTCTTTCCTTCAGGTGGAAAGGACCCTCGGTACCATCTCAAGCAGTAGGAAAGGACTTGCTCTTGCATATATTGATGCTCACCATGCAAAACTCTCAGTTCTTCATTAGTCATGTCTCAGCTCAAGGATATCAGATACATCTCAGCAACAAGGATATCAATTGCTAAGGAATGAAACACACTTGAAAATGAGATTGACCTGGAAATTTTTCCCCCAATCTCTTATACCTTAATTGGGAAAAAAAAAATCTGTTTAATTCTATTTTAATTAGGACATACAGAGTTGACCCTCCTTGAAAGTGAGTAGGGCAAGCCCTGAAGATCTTCCTCACCTCCATTTGCTTTTCTATAACCTTGTCTCCACCAGCACCACAGGGCAGACAATCGCAGTGGGTCCAGGGCGACCTTCTTTCATGCAGGCTCCGCCATGATCTCTGAGTCCTACTTACGATCCATGCAATGAAGTTAGAAGTAACTGATAGCCTTTGCAGATAGCTGGGCAAATGGGTGATTTAATTCTCATTCTAAATGGAGGGGGCTCTCTTTGAGGCTAAGCAAGGGGGTGTTGTACGCTAGTTTCTAGACTTTGCCTGGAGCCCCCTTTGGAAATCTGTCTTCTTTTCAAACTCAATATGCCTTAATCATCTGTGTGCCATCGAGTCATCCAGCCCTCCTCCCCTGGGGCTTTGGCTGTCCTCAATGAGAGTCTCATGCAGAATGGAAAGTCCTCTATATGTATAATCTTTTTCCTCCCTCGTTTCTCTTCTCCTCACCTCCCTTTGCACGTCAGCATTTTGACAGCTGGTCTTTTGAGAAGCCTGTATCTTTTTCTTCTCCAGTAGATACGCTTCTTCATGGTCCTTTGCCCAATGAAACAGAGGCCTTTGGCCTTTGAAAACCCATGACAAGGCCTCAGAAATCAGTGTTGTGGAGGATTACTCCCTGCCACCAGAGAAACTCTGGTGAAAGAGAAACCTTGTGGTGTTGAGGATGTTGGGATTTTGAGTGAACCTGACCAGATAGCCTCAGGTTGTCTAGGATTCAGGGAAAGGACAATCAGACCATGGTGTTTTCCAGGGGGACATGCCAAATCACGTGGTTTCAGACAATGGCGTTTTCCTTTGTGCCTCCCTGGAGGGGTGGTCCCCTTAAGGGCATCGCTAAGAAGCCAGAACAGAAAGGCTGGGCAAGGGATTTGGAAAGACCCTTAGTGTGATTTTCCTAAGAGAGACCTCAGCTGCTCTGACCTGGTGCTGATAGCTGCTTTGTCGGTCTGTGCTTTCAAATTTTCTTTACAATATGCCCCCAGATGGCTTCTGGAACTAGTCATAATTGCAAACTGTAAAAATCCCTCCTCCCCAGTTTAGATATTGAAACCAGAGTAAGTGATAGGAAGACATTCTGTGTTCTCTGAATGTGCCTTCCCCCTCACCATGTGTCAAAACCCAAAAGCTGAAGATCCACGGCATCATGATTCCATGGGACTGGGGGGAGGGGAACCTACTCCACTTCTAGAGGGGGATCTGCTTCGGGCTCAGTTCCCTTAGCGAGTGGGGGACCCTTGCTGTCTGCTCAGAAGCTGCCAGGACTCACCCAGTTGGAATTCCAGGCAGGCCAAGGCTCGGGAAGCCTAGAGCCTCGTAAAAAACCGGTAGGCGTGAATGTGCCGGGCCTTTACCAGCCTTCCTCTCCTTTTGCACCCCTCAGTCCAGCGGGTTTTTTTCCTTTTGCCTCAATTGGCCCCTGCAGGGGGAAGGGCAGAAAGCTGGGCCCTCTGCTCTGGAAAGTCAGCCTGAGGTTTCTGGCAAGGTAACCCTTAAAATCGACACTTCTCGGCCCTGCCTCCCCTTTGGCCTTCCCAGAATCTCCTTCAATAGTTGCTCTCGTACCCGTGCCGGGACATCTTCCTCCATGACTTGGACTGGCACCTCCTTGACAATCCCTGTTGGCATCAGACTGGCTAAAGATGATGCTGTTTTCTAAAGAATTTGAATTTTTTTTTTTTTCTTGAGACCGGGTCTCGCTCTGTTGCCCAGGCTGGAATGCAGTGGCACAATCACAGCTCACTGCAGCCCCCAACTCCTGGACCCAAGCGATCCTCCCACCTCCACCTCCTGAGTAGCCTAGATGACAGGCGCACACCACCACGCCTGGCTGATTTTTTAAATCTATTTTTTGTAGAAACAGGATCTTACTATATTGCCCAAGCTGGTCTCAAGCTCCCGGTCTTAAGCGATTCTCCCGCCTCAGCCTCCCAAAGTGCTGGGATTACAGGCATGAGCCACAACGCCCAGCTGAATTTGAGCTTTTTAATAATCTCATTCCACATAGCCTTATAGCTCCTGTAAATAGGGGGTCACAAAAGTAATATATTGTGTTATGGAAGATATTTTGTACTGTGCTGTTTCCTAAATCATACCAATATCCGAAGGTCACACACTTTCCAGATGATCGTGATCGTTAAAATGCTTTGTAAGATGGGGCAGGGCGTGGAAACACACACACACACACACGTATAGTATATATTTTCCTAACCTTTCTTCTGGGTCCTTCCTCAGATATTTGAGTCACAGTAGAAACGGAACTCGAGTTCTTTGTGTAGGAAAGTTAAGCTTCCTGCCTGCGGTGTTCTTGCAATTGCCTTATGAATTCACAAGCTCCAGGAATTCTGAACGGAAGGCAGACAAGAGGCACTTTATCCAATTCCAGAAAGAATCTCTAACCATGCAACTGAGAATTCATCTAGAAAAACTTATATTTTTAATGTAAAAAAAAAAAAATGGGGCATCCCGGACCTCACAGAGTATTGGACGTCTACAAGTGCTTTTATATTTTGTAACTGTAAAGAGGTTTCATAGGCACAGAAGAGCAGTTGGAAATCTGGTCGACTGCAATAAAACAAGATGACCTTTGCATGTACAAAGATGTTGCATTCAGACTATGAAAATAGCAAATAAAGCTTTGGTGCAAGTTGCATTGGAGAAGTCAGTGCGTCCGTGTGTGAATGAATGGAGCCTCCCATGCATGGAGGCCCTGACTGGGGCCGGCTGAGTCAGTCTGTCCTTGATGCTGAGCTGTGGACCGGCCAGCGAGAGGGCATCGCTGAGGTCCTGGGAGAGGGTGACCATGCAGAATGGGAGGCCATGGAAACAAGGCAGGATTTCCATTCAGACTGACAAGGGGTTCAGTCCTCGTTCTGCCACCTCCTGGCTGTCGGCTTCCTTTTAAGCACTGGTTCTCCTTAGCTATACAATGGTAGTGGTGATCGGGACATTCGCAGGTAAGAGTTGAAGGTGGTGTTCTCAGCCGGGTGGATGGTGTCCTCCAGAGCATATCTGGCAATCACAGGAGGCATTTTTGGTTATCAGAAGGAGGAGAGAAGATGCTCTGGGAAGACAGTAGAGGCCAGGGAGGCTGCCAGCATCCCACAATGCACAGGACAGCTCCCACCGCGACCCCACTACAAAGAATGACCCGACCCCAAATGGCAGTAGTGTCAAGGTTGAAAAGCCTGGATTGAGGAGATGTAGCACATCAAAGTGCTGCGCGCAGTAGGTCCGCAGGATCCTGAAAGGTGATGGGAGGGGGAGCCATGCCAGCCCCACTTCTGCCTTCCTCCTGCCATCCCAGCTGGCGGCAACTACTCCCAAATTAGGGAGTCCACACCAACTCTGTTTTCTATGATCTCCAGCAGGAAGTAGCCCCTTGGCTTGACCTGTCCAGAGAAGGCGGGGTGCTGGGAATAAAAGTCAGAAAATAACAGGCTCTGTGCGCAGTGCTTTGCTTACATGACCTCCAGAAATGGCTCACGTAGAGAGAAGTTTCTCCATTTATGGGTGAGGAGATAATAGCGCTGAGACCTTCAGGAACGCCCCCAAGGTCACACAGATCTGCCAGACTCAAGAGTCCAGCTGTCATTCACAGCATCTCACCACCCTCTGCCCCTAGCCTTGTAAACTCACTCCTTTGCTCCATAATTATTTCATTCATACAATAATCTTTATCAGATATTGATCACACGCAAAATTATACTTTGTTAGACACTTAAAAAATTCCCGGGAGCTGGGTGCAGGTGCCCATAGTTCTGGTTACTTGGGGCACTGAAGAGAGAGGATTGCTTGATCCCAGGAGTTTGGGTCCAACCTGGGCAATATAGCAAGATCCTGCCTCTAAAAAAAAAAAAATTAAAAATGCCTGGATCTACTTTTTTTTGGTCATACATAAGTTGACTGTGATGATCACTTTTATTTCTATCGAGGTTAAGATCCCAGGCCTGGGAGCAGGCCAGCCCCTTTCTCTCTGCTGGGTGATTCTGAGGAAATGAGCTCACTTCCCTGAACTCAGTTTCTCCATGTATAAAATGGAATCGTAACTCCTCCCCTAAAGGCGGCTGGGTGAGGATTCCACACCGTGCTTATGAAGCTGGCACGATGCCGTGCGCGCAGTAGGTGTTTGATGATAGCTATTATTCGTGCATGTCTTCTACATGAGGAAAGGCAGTCTGTGTTGGTTCTGTGATGGCATCCTATGGAAACGGTTCGGTGGATTTGCACCCAAGTTGGAGAGTATGGTCAAGGTGACCTGACTTACATTTAGGCCACGTGGTATGTGGAAAATGGAGAGTCCGGGATCCCTCACTTTAAGAACTAGAATCTTTCCAAAGGTTTCATGTGCCCCAATAGGAAATGGTGAACCCGAGAAACCACAGAAAGGGAGTTGGTGGTTGTGGGGAAGACAATGGAGAGCTTCCCACCCTGCTTCCCGCAAAGCCAGTGAGGTCCCTCTGCCCCCAGGAAGTCATCAGAGGCTGTGGCTGAGGAGACAGGCTCTGGGGGCCTCCGTGGACCCGCTATTGGAGTGAAATGGCCTGGAGGGAATTGGGTGGACAGGGTGCTGCCTCAGCAGGCTGGGATGTGCTGGGCTGTCAGAACGTGCCCATAAATAGCATGCTCCTTGCGAAGGCAGGCCGAGTCTGCAGACAGCCGTGGCTCCTCTGTTCTTCCTGAGGCTACAGCAACAGGTTCATTCTGGGATGGGTTGGGGGTGGAGAGGCAAAAGCCACCCTGGCAGGCCTGGACCTTTGCTGGTCTCTGTGAAACATGCATGGCTGACCGCCTGCAAAAAAACCGGGGACTTCCTTAAGGTTCAATTCCCAGCGAGGGGACCCAGCCAGCCCAGCTGGGGGTGAAACAGGGGGCCCTTGTCTGCGGTGGCCAGGGTCCACATCCCTGGACGTGT
This sequence comes from Sapajus apella, assembly GCF_009761245.1. NCBI lineage: Eukaryota > Metazoa > Chordata > Mammalia > Primates > Cebidae > Sapajus > Sapajus apella. The sequence continues at coordinate 1,987,190 of NW_022437035.1, forward strand.
GCTTGGGGCAGGGGAACTTCAAAAGCTGAGTCCCTCTGAGGGAGAGGAGTGGACACACATGTCCCCCAAGTCCCCCAAACGTCCTCCATGAGCTGGACCAAGCCCTGTTTACTGATGAGGCTGGGACAGACAGAACAAGACAGCCTGCAGGCTGTGCGTGGTTGGGCATGCATCCAGCGTATGTGGGCTGTGCAGCTGTGCGTGCTGGAGTGGCCGTGCTGGGAGCTGTGCGGGGGGTAACAGCTGGGTGTGGGTGTGTAGAGGTAGGCGCCTTGTCCATCTGCCCCCAGGAAGTCAGAGGCTGTGGCTGAGGAGACAGCCACTGTGGATGTCTGCAATGGGCAGGTGTGCGTGCGTGTGCGTGTGCATGTACATGTGTGTGTGTGTGAGGGAGAGAAGCTATCCTGTGAGCCCCCTGGTGGGGATATGATGGACCATGACCATAGAAACTTGTGTGTGTGCACACAAAATCAGAACAGTCCTGTGTGTGTCCACGTGTGCAGCAATGATGAGAATTCTTCCGTGTGACTGTGGCAGGGGCCTGTATGGCATGTCACTGTCCCCGTAGCATGAAGGAGAAGTGTTGGTGGCAGGTCTTGAAGTGGCTGGTGTACAGTTGTGTTCGATAAATGCTTAAGGAATGAGGAACTGAATGCGGGGAAACTGACCTGACCTGGAGCAGGTGTCCAAGGACCTGGTCTTACAAGGGCTTTCTCTAGAGGTCTGTCTGTCCACCTCCTGACATTTGGGGTCTCCTGTCCATCCTGGTCACCCAGCCCAGATCCTGGCACTGTGTAGGTGCTCATGGAATCTTTGGTGAACAAAGGAACCAGCGAACGAGAGTTCCTGGAGTATGGTGGTGGGAGAGACCCTGTAGAGAAAACGCCCTGAAGCCTACCCTTTAGCCAGGGCCTGGGGGTGGTACAACTGCAGAGAGCTCTGAGGGACCTGGGTTTGGGGGAGAGTCTGCATCAGGGGAAAAGAGCACGGGGCTTTGGAGCCAGGCCCGACCCAGGCCACTTCCTTACTGTATGCCTGAGGAAGTGGCCTCGCTTTGCTGAGCCTGAGTTCCCCTCTGTACAATAGGGCCCCGATCCCACCGTCTCAGTCCGCAAGGCCCATGGCAGGCACTCAATGGATGTTTGCTGAATGACTGAATGACCGAATGTCAATCATAAGTAATGACCGTGTCCCATGGGCAGCAAGGTTCTGTAGCTCATCCTAGACTCCAGTCACATCAACACCTGGCTTCTCCCAGTGGATCCAGTGACCCATTTCCCTTTGGTTTGAAGCCAGAGGTGTTCCTGGGGAGATGGCAGCACAGCATGGAGCACCCGAGCAGGCTGCGGCTGGCAAGAGCCATGGAGGCCTTGGAGGCAGCTACAAGGTACTGGGCGGGGCAGGGGTCAGAGGGCTCCAGGCCCAGGGCTGCTCCTGGGTGTCAAAGTCGTCTTCCCAGCCAAGCAGCACCTCTGCAGAAAGGAAGAGCCATCCTTCCAACCCCCCAGGCCAATTCGAAAAAGCTCTCGTTTCATGGGTGGGTCCTCTCACTGCCACCCTCCTGTTAGAAACTTGCTTCATGAGCTCACTGCATCTTCCCTCGCCTGCAAAACGGAAATGGTCACCCACATCCTCCCTGCGTCAATGGATCAGAGGGGCCCGGGACTTTCCAGAAGCATGGTTTGCGCTCTGACTCTCCTGTCTGACCTCAGCCCGGTGTCTTGCCCTCTCAGGGCCTCAACAGCCCCGTCTTTGAAATGGGGGTGGTGCCCAGACTTCATGTCTAGAGTTGGTGTAAAGGCTAAAAGGCATGAGTGAAGTCAGCTAGCAGAGGGAGGCACACTGGAAATCTGAGAGGAGGTTTGAATGTGTTGGCTGTGCCCTTGCCAAACCATCTCTGCGATGGTTTTGGGAAATGACTGGAGACAGAATCTAAGGATGGGTTGAATCCCGGTGCCTCCTCTTAGCTAGCTGTGCAGCCCGAGGCCAGTATCTTACCCTTTCTGAGCTTCTTTCATCCCTTCTGTAAAATGACTGGGGATCTTCTACAAAGTCAGTGTGTGTTTCCAGGGGGGCGAGAGAGGTAAAACCTTGGTCTGTCTTTGCAGCCCCTAGGCTTTGGTCTGTCTTTCCTAGGCTTGAGGGAGGCATAGGTTTTCTCAGAGATTCATTTGTCCTGCACTGGGTGTTTTAAAGGGGGAAATTTCACATTAAGGAAAATGCAGATTTCTGACCTCTCATGAAAAAATTGGAACTGGGACATCATTCCCTCACTGCCAGAAGCAGCTTCATTTCCCCACGGTCCTCTCTGGTTATTTCAATCCGCTGGGCTCCCCGCCTGTCTCCTGCGGGACATTCCAGTTGCAATCCCTAAATTTAATTGGTCTCTGGAGTTCCTGAAGGCGTTTCCCTCCATGGCCATTAGAGGGCAGTGCAGGCACGCCTTGGTGCAGGCTCCAGGCTGGCGAGATGCCAAGAGGATAAAGCAAGTGGTACTTCCCTCTGATGCCCCAGGGAGGGGCAGAAGCTGGAGCCGGGAGCCCAGCAGAGGTGGGATGGTTAGGACGCTGCTCTTCCAGGTGATCGTGTACGAACTAGAGAACTTCCAAGGCAAACGCTGCGAGCTCTCGGCCGAGTGCCCCAACCTGACCGACAGCCTGCTGGAGAAGGTCAGCTCCATCCAAGTGGAGTCCGGGCCGTGAGTACCTAGACCCCCCCAGGCCCTCGACACAACCCTGAGCCTTCTAGGGGTGTGACGGCCCGAGTCTGAGCTCTAGATCTGTTGTGGGGCTTTTGACAACTCCCCTGCCTTCTCGGGCCTCGTTTTCCCCATCTGTAAAATGAGAGTTGAAGGATTCTCTAGAATATTAGATTTCTGGAGCGAATCCCAGGATAGCTGAGATTGGAGGAAGGACAGCAAGGACAACCTAGCACCTAGCTCAGTGACTGGAACCTGGGGTTCAATATTTACAATTTTAATAATGGTTGTAACGCATAAAATTTAACGTGCGTTATGTCATTGCATCCTCATGACCCTGTAAGAGAGGTGTCATTCTTATTCCCACTTTATAGATGGGGAAACTGAGGCCAAAGTAGGTTAGTGTCCCATCTATGTCCACAGGCAGGCAGGTGGCCCAGCTGGGCCCTGAATTCCCGCCTTTTGGTTGCACGTCCAGGCTCTGGCACTAACCATGTGGGGGATCTTTGGCAAGTTGCTTCACACACCAGGCCTCTGTTTTCTCAGCTGTCAAATGGGGATGACAATGGTACATACTTCAGAGAAAGTTTGCATGAAAATGAATGGAACCATGCAAATAAATACATATTAATAACAGCATAATACAAAGATGAAGAAGAGGAGGAGGAAGAGGTTGCTGTCACCTATGGAATACTTACTGTGTGCCAGGCATTTTGCTAAAGACTTTTCTGAGTACCTTGCAGAGGCTAGATTCTCGATGTTTCCTAGGATGGCCTTCTGGCCCAGAGTCTCAGACGGTTCCTGGTATGCCCTAGCAGCTCCTTTAATTACAGGTCCAGGAATTAGCAATAGGGTTGGAGGGAGGGTACAAGGTTCAAGGTCAGCACCTCTTGGACGTTTCTCTCATTAAACGTGAATCCTCCTTCAGCTGCAGCAAAAGTGACACCGCCAGGACTCTTCCTCCCGCAGGTGGCTGGCATTTGAGAGCAGGGCCTTCCGTGGGGAGCAGTTTGTCTTGGAGAAGGGGGATTACCCTCGCTGGGATGCCTGGACCAACAGCCGTAATAGTGACAGCCTCCTGTCGCTCCGGCCTCTGAACATTGTGAGTATGGCTCCTGCCCACTTCTGGGAGTTCCTGGAAGCAGGGTGCACCCAGAGCTGGTCAGGCAAGCTCGTTGCACAAGCCGGACTGAGGCTTGGCCCTTAGGGACCTGGCCTGGGAAGCGCCCTCCTATTTCTGATCTGAACAGCTGTGTGGGATAAGAAGTGGGACATTGAATGAACATTGGGTTGGGGGTTGAGACACAAGGACTCACATCTTGAATGAAACCAGCATAGCACTGGGACGACTTTTTTTTGTAACCCTACCAAAATGATAAGCCACATGGTCCAGTCTCAAATCAGTATTGTTATCAAAGAAATGCAGTCCAGGAAATAACTTCAGAAGGTAACTTTAAAATACTTTAAGTTTTCCACTTGTGTTTCTCTAGCACCTGAAAGGGACACAGTCCATCCACAGTGACACTATATTTATTTATTTTTGAGACAGACTCCTGCTTTGTCACCCAGGCTGGAGTGCAGTCTCTCTCTTTTGAAACATTTTTATTTATTTCATTTTGAGATGCTGTCTCGCTCTGTCACCCAGGCTGGAGTGCAGTGGTATGATCTCTGCTCACTGCAACCTCCGCCTTCTGGGTTCAAGCAATTCTCCTGCCTCAGCCTCTTGAGTAGCTGGGACTACAGGCTCATGCCACCATGCTGGGCTAATTTTTGTATTTTTGGTAGAGATGGCATTTCGCCATGTTGGCCAAGCTGGTCTTGAACTCCTGGCCTCAAGTGATCTGCCCGCCTTGGCCTCCCAAAGAACTGGGATTACAGGCGTGAGCCACCACACCTGGCCCACAGCAATACTTTAAACACCACCCTTCTTCCTCCCTTGCTTCACTCACACCCAGTAGCTGCTCCAGCCCTTTCTCCTTGTCCCATAACCGAGTCCTCCTTAGAGGACAGTGGAAGGGGGGAAACTGAGAAGATTGAGCTGGCCTCTGGTTAGGAGATGGGAGAGCTCATGTGTGGTTACATTTGGTCTCCATCCATTCTCTCCAGGCCTGTTTCTCTATCATTTAAATGAAGGGACTGAACAAGATCTGAAAATTCCTTTTCAGTTTCATATTCTATGGCTCTAGGTTCCTAAATCAACCAGCTCTGGAGGAATCTCCCCGTCCCTCCTTCAGTGAATTTAGGGATGGATCCGTCTCCTGAGTCCCTTCCCTCCTGCAGCGAGTTTGGGGGTGGGTGTTATTTTGGGGTGACTTACTGATTCTTTCCGGCCTCTGGAGCCTCCTTGACCTCTGTTCTGGATATGGGAGCTGATGCTCACCCCACAATATTGCCCTCAGGATAGCGCAGATCACAAGCTGCATCTGTTTGAGAACCCAGCTTTCAGCGGCCGTAAGATGGAGATAGTGGACGATGACGTGCCCAGCCTGTGGGCTCATGGCTTCCAGGACCGTGTGGCGAGTGTCCGCGCCATCAACGGGACGTAAGGGACCCAACCCTCACCTTTGCCCCGTCTTCTGCTCAGCCATGCCTCTGGCTCCAAACAGAATCAGTGCCCGTAGTTTCTTAGGTGATTGATGGTCCCTATGCTCCTGTACTGTTGAGATTTCTAGGCAGCCTTGACTTAAATCAAGTGAAACTATTCTCTCCACCTGTTCCCATTTGAGTCCTTCCCCCTTTTTTAAACATCCCCACGCCCTTGAACTATTCTTGAAATGTTCTTTCCCTTCACCACACTTGTTCTTTTTACCAACGGGCCCCGGATGGATGCAGCTATTGAGGTGTGACCCACGCTGCATGGAGGAGAGCAGGCTTATCACCTCCCTCTTTCTAGGCTTAATACCACCTCTGATGCAGTCTTAGGATCACCTGCTTTTTGTAGTTGGTTACTTCTCACTTGTGGGCTTGTAATCTGAGGTTGGGCTTTGAGAGGTGCCACCTATCCCTGATAATAATTTATTCAACAATTTTTTTTTTGAGACAGGGTCTCACTCTGTCACCCAGGCTGAAGTCAGTGGTGCGATCTTGGCTCACTGCAACCTCTGCCTCCTGGGTTCAAGCGATTCTCCTGCCTCAGCCTCCCAAGTAGCTGGGACTACAGGCGCACGCCACCACGCCCGGCTAAGTGTTTGTATTTTTAGTAGAGACAGAGTTTCACTGTGTTAGCCAGGATGGTCTCCATCTCCTGAGCTCGTGATCTGCCCACCTTGGCCTCTCAGTGTGCTATGATTACAGGCGTGAGCCACCATGCCCGGCCTATTCAACAGTTCTTTACTGAACATCTACTATATGCTGGTGTACAGATACAGAGAACAACAATAATGGCACATCCTCTGCCCTCAGAAAAATTACAGTCTGACAGGGAGACAGCCAGAGAAACAGGGATTCACAACAGTTATTGTGATCAGGATTGTGACTGGGACACACAAGGGGCTCTGGGGGTCCCAGTGAGGTACTCGATTCAGCCTGCAGGAGTCTGGAGGCATCTAAATTGAGATGTAGAGGATACAAGTGGGGAAAAGGGGGAAGGAGAAGGATGAGGTGAGGAAGAGTGTTCCAGGCAGAAGGAATCATACATCCAAAGGCCCACACACAGCAGTTTCCAGGGAAGTAGAATAAGAGAGGCTGTGGTGTCGAGTGTGAATGAGATATTGAGAGATAAGGCTAGAGAGGCTTTGTCAAGGGTCCTATGAGCAGGGCAAGGAGTTTGGATTCATCCTAAAGGCTCTGGGGAGCTAAGGAGGAATGCAGGCAGGCAGAGCACACGGTAAGTTGCTGGCTGGGGGCTGGGCGACTGGAAGCGGACCGTCCACATCCCAACCTTGGTCTCCCGGCAGGTGGGTTGGCTATGAGTTTCCCGGCTACCGTGGGCGCCAGTACGCGTTTGAGCAGGGCGAGTACCGCCACTGGAATGAATGGGACGCCAGCCAGCCGCAGCTGCAGTCTGTGCGCCGCATCCGTGACCAGAAATGGCACAAGCGAGGCTGCTTCCTCAGCAGCTGAAAGACACCCAGACCTCAAGGACCCAGACCCACCCTGCAGGGGCTGCCAGGCCAAGAGGAGGAGGCTCCAGGGCTGGGACGAGGGCCAACCTGTCCACCCTTCCCTGGAATCTGCTCAATAAAGCCTGGGGTTGTTCCCCCACCTGCCATGTTCCTCTCTCTGATCTTGTGTTTGTCTGCTGGTGCATCTTTCCATCCGAATGTCTGTTCACTCACCCATCCATCCACCCACACATGTGTGCATCCATTCACCTACTCATCCATCCATCCATCCATCCATCCATCCATCTATCCATCTATCCATCCATCCATCCATGCATCCACCCACCCGCCCATCCATCCATCCATGCATCTACCCACCCGCCCATCCATCCATCCATCCATCCATGCATCCACCCACCCTCCCATCCATCCATCCGTCTATCCACCCACCCGCCCATCCATGCATTCCATGCATGCATGCATGCATCCACCCACCCACCCATCCATCCATCCACCCATCCATCCATCCATCCATGCATCCATGCATCCACCCACCTGCCCATCCATCCATCCATCCATCCATGCATGCATCCATGCATGCATGCATCCACCCACCCAGCCATCCATGCATCCATCCATGCATGCATGCATACATCCACCCACCCGCCCATCCATCCATCCATCCATCCATCCATCCATCCATCCATCCATGCATGCATCCACCCAGTCGCCCATCCATCCATCCATCCATCCATGCATGCATCCACCCACCCGCCCAACCATCCACCCACTCATCCATGCATGGATCAACTCACCCGCCCATCCATCCGTCCATCCACCCATCCATCCACCCACCCACTCATCTACCCATTCATTCATCCATCCATCTACCTACCACCCATTCATCCATCCATGCATCAGCCATCCATCCATTCATCCACCCACTTACCCATCCATCCATTCATTTATTCTTCCTTCCATCTTCCTATGTTATTTCTTCTTTCCATTAATTCATACATTTTTCCTTCCACTCACCCATCTTTCTATCTATGCTTTATCCACTTATCCATCAATTTTTCTTTCAATCTACTTGCCCATCAATCTGTCCATCTGATCTTCCTTCCTTCCTTCCTTCCTCCCTTCCTTCCTTCCTTCCTTCCTTCCATTATTTCCCCCTCCACCTCTCTGTGGGTCAGCATCTGTTGTCATTAATGTATTCAGCAAATGCCATGCCCTGTTCAAGACCTAAGGACACAGCGCAATGTCCCACCCTTCTCACCCTCTATGGGAGAGACAGAAAGTAAATAAACAGGTCGATTTGGGCTGTGGCGCTGGAAGGTGGTAAATGCCAAGAGCAATAAAGCTGGATAAAAAGTTGGAAGTGATGGGAATCGTGGCCAGGGAACTCTGTGCAGAGGAGCTGAGACCTCAGTGAACCACCAGAACATTCCAGGCAGAGAAATAAGCGCTGCAAAGGCCCTAGGCAGGAGTGTGCTGGCCTAACGGGAAGCAGCCAGGGGCCAGCAGGTCTGGAATGGAGTAAGAGACTGGGGCTAGGGGTCAGAGGGAACAGGGTCAGGTTATTTAGGGCTCCGCAGACCTTAGTGGATTTTGTTGTTCTCTGAGGGAGGTGGGAGCCACGGTCTGCTTTGGTGTTTAATAGGATCACTCTGGCAAGGGTGCAGATAATACGCTTAAGTGGCCCGGGGGGGTGCAGAGAGACCAGTTGGGAGGCTACAGCAGAGTCTGCTGAGCTGTGCTGGTGTGGTCCCCCTGAGCCTCTCTCTTCCATGCCTCAGCATCTCTGTCCCCTTGCCCAGAGGTCTTCTGTAGCCTTGCCTGGGGAACTGAATGCCCATCCCACCTCCTGCCACTGCTCTAGGCCCCTGTAGCTTCATCTGGGCAGTGGGAGTTGCTGGAGAGCTGAACAGGAACACTGGGGCAGTGCAGGCATAAATGAGGCCTCTTTTTTTTTCTTTTTTTGAGACAGTCTCGCTCTGTCGCCCAGGCTAGAGTGCAGTGGCGTGATCTCAGCCCACTGCAACCTCCACCTCCTGGGCTCAAGCAATTCTCCTGTCTCAGCCTCCTGAGTAGCTGGGACTACAGGCGCCTGCCACTATGCCTGGCTAATTTTTGTACTTGTAGTAGAGATGGGGTTTCACTATATTGGTCAGGCTGGTCTTGAACCCCCAACCCCAGGTGATTCACCCACCTCGGCCTCTCAAAGTGCTGGGATTACAAGTGTGAGCCATGGTGCCTGGCCATAAGTGAGTCTCTTCTGCCCCCGGTGGGAAGCCAGCTGATAGCGGATTTCTGGCAGACAGGCCCCAGGACCACCCCTCACCCATCCCACCTCCAGGCGTCAGTTCCTGACTTTGTTCCCCTGTTGTGCCTGCAGCCTGTCTCAGCCACCTGCAGCCTCCCAGTGGCTGATGCAGCTGGTGTGTGGGAGGCCTATGGGGGCCTCAGGAAGGCGTTGAAAAGGATATAGTAATTTTCAGTTACTTTAACCTGCATATTTTAAAAACATGCACAGGAGAGAAATCACCTTGACATTTTCCGAGCATATGGGAGACCTGGGTTGGGCATCAGGGTCAGATAGGGCAGGGGTGCCCAGCAGTGAGACAGATGGAATGCCTGCCCCTTTCTCCTCCCTGGATCCACCCCTTCCTCCCTTTTGCAAGGAGGGGCCTTGCCATGCTTTATTCTTTATTTATTTTTTGGGATGGGTCTTGCTCTGTCTCCTGGGCTGGAGTGCAGTGGCGTGATCATAGCTCACTGCAGCCTCCAACTCCAGGTCTCCAGCGATCCTCCCACCTCAGCCTCCCAAAGTACTGGGATTGCAGTTGCATACCACCATGCCCAGCTAATTTTTAAAACGTATTTTTTGTAGAGATGAGGGTCTTGTTGTATTGCCCAGGCTCGTCTCAAACTCCTGGACTTAAGCGATCTTCCCACCTCAACCTCCCAAAGTGTTGGGATTATAGGCATGAGCCAGACGACTCCCAGTCTGTCATGCTTTTTTTTTTTTTTTGAGATTAAATCTCACCCTGTCACCCAGGCTAGAGTGTAATGATTCGATCTCTGCTCACCGCAACCTCCACCTCCCAGGTTAAAGCGATTATCCTGCCTCAGTCTCCTGAGTAGCTGGGATTACAGGCATGTGTCACCACACCCAGCTAATTTTTGTATTTTCAGAGATGGGGTTTCATTGTGTTGGCCAGGCTGGTCTCAAACTCCTGACTTCATGATCCTCCCACCTTGGCCTCCCAAAGTTCTGGGATTACAGGCATGAGCCACCACACCCGGCCTGTCGTGCTTTATAAATCAGTGCTTACTCCATCTCATTGAACCCCAAGAATGTCATTGGGAGGTAGATGTGGTTATAATCATATTTAACAGATGAAGAAACGGGCTCGGGGAGGCAACATCACCTTCCTAGAGCCACACAGATAAGAAGCGGTAGCGCCGGGCGCGGTGGCTCACGCCTATAATCCCAGCACTTTGGGAGTCCAAGATGGGTGGATCACGAGGTCAAGAGATCGAGACCATCCTGGTCAACATGGTGAAACCCCATCTCTACTAAAAATTCAAAAATTAGCTGGGCATGGTGGCGCACGCCTGTAGTTCCAGCTACTCGGGAGGCTGAGGCAGGAGAATTGCCTGAACCCAGGAGGCGGAGGTTGCGGTGAGCCAAGATCGCGCCATTGCACTCCAGCCTGCGTAACAAGAGCGAAACTCCGTCTCAAAAAAAAAAAAAAAAAAAAAAAAAAGAAGCGGTAGAACTGGGACCTGCATCCTGAGTGCTGACCCCAGAAATTCCATCCCTGAGTGCCACGCACTCTGATGTATCCCTCAAGGACAGGAAGTCACCAGGGAAGTATAGACAAAAATAGCAACAGGAGTTGCCACAGAAACAATGGTAATAATGGCTGCCCCCAAGCACGTTCCTGGGTGCTTTAGAGTTTATTCTCGACTCTACAGACAGGCAATAGTGATCCTTATATGCAGAGAGAGAAACTGAGGCCCAGAGAGCTGAAGCAAATTGCCCCAAGTGCCACAGCTCTTAACTGGTGGGACCAGGACTCACATTCAGGTCTGTTTCCAAAGCCTGTTTCTCTGTATTCATCAGCTGTTGATTCTGTGGCCGGCCAACCTAGTGCCACTGCTTGTGTGGGCAGTGACTCCATTTATTGAGCATCTACTATAGTCCAGGCACCAGGCCAGAAGCTGTCCATGCCCATCTCAGTTAACGCCGAGAGGGCCCGTGACTGGCTCCTGGGTAACAGGAAGGCTGGCTCAAGTGTGACTCAGTGTGCCCACCATGTGCCCACTCCCAGGCCAAACGCAGCCCCAGGGTCTGGAGTTGGGTTGATTCCGGAGATGGGGTTCAGCTGCACTGCCAGGTTCATGGCAGCCCCAGGCAGTCATGATGTCCAAGTGACTCTTGTTCTTCGCAAGTACTGCCATACATTGTCCTGTGCAGTCCTCAGCTCCAAGAGGCTCAGAGAGGGGCAGCCAACTGCTGAGGTCACACAGCCAGGGAGGGGCAGATCTGGGATTTGGCCCCAGGCCTAACTCCAAAAGCCTGCTCTTAGCCCCAACCTAGACTCAAATTTTGTCATCTACAGGGGAGAGCCTGAGAGTGATAGCGAAGCAAGAATATCCCCCAGTTACAAGAGAATGAGCCTTAGTGCCAACAGATCACTTTACCAGCTTAATTGAGAGGCAGTATTGCTCAGTGGTCGCAGGCAGTGGCTTCAAGTGATCTTCCGATCAGAGTGACTGAGTTAGGCCCTTGGTTTACACAACCTGGTTTCCTTTCCAGGCTCCACCACTCACGGTGTGTCTTTGGCAAATCACTTCACCTCTCTGTGCTTCTGTGGGCCCATCTGTAACATGGAGGTAGTAGTGCTACCTATCTCGTAACGTGGTTGCCGGTAGCAACCTGAGTTTACGTTGCAGAAAGGGCTTAGAACAACGGGTGAAACAAAGGACGTGCTCGGAAGCGTTCATCGTCCTCTTCTCGTGATCACTTTTTGATGAGGAGCAGGACAACAGACAGGCTTACAGAGCTCCGTACCAGACACAAGATGCTGGAGACAGGCTCCGTAGTTGTATGGAGCAGAGAGACTTTGCGGTTACTCAATAACGGGGGTTTATTCTAAAGACACCCGTGGAAACATGGGAATTAGGAAACTAGGCTACATGGCCACACTCAGAGAATCCAAGCGAAAGCCCTACAAAGAGGCTTCATGGCGGGGGCGGGGGCAGGACCCAGACAGTGAACAGGGATCATGGAGAGAGGAACTGGAGCCTGAGAGCCCTTGGGAGCTGGCAGCTGGCTCTGCGGTCACCTACCTAGGGATCCAACTTTAGAGGACTCAGCAAGTGCATCCCCAAGTCTTGGCTCTCTTGGGGCAAACTTCTTGCCATGCCCTGATGCCAGCTTCCTCTTTTTTTCCCTGGACATCTCTGATCTGCTGCCTGGGTTGTAGCAGATGCCAGCTGTGTTTTCCTACCCTGTAGACCTTACAATGTTGCTGTGTGAGGGCCACTTCCACCAGCCAGCATCCGCGTGCCTGGAAACTCTCTCCTCTGCCTGGAGAGGTGGGAGGCAGCTATAATCCTGGGGAATGAATACCTACTGGGAGCAGCCTTCATCCAATGACCAACAGGAGCTGGGGTATCAATTTCCCAGCTCCCCAGCCCTCAGGTGAGAACCTTACCAAGCATTCTTCACCATTTTGGAAATTAATGTCACCCATGGCAATGCTACCTAAGTGTATGAAAATGTCTAACACATGTTAAATTTAATATTAACTTCCTGTCTGAATGTGTGCATTATAAGTAGGAGCAGTTGCCTGACTGCTTTCTTATCTGTCTGAAGCCTTTACATACTAAAAAACATATTTTACACATTCTAGCCTTATTATTCTTTTATACTGCAGTTATAGTTAAGACATTTTATTATTCATTTATTTTGAAAGCATGCATGTAGATGGGTTACATTGTCAACTTTATTTCAAGACAGTAAAAGGGCCGTTACAAAAAATTCTCATAAGAAGCGAGTGTTGTTTCTGATAGCTACAAGAAGTCCTTTTGATGATCTCAGAGGCTCCTTCCAGCTTTGACTCTGTTTTATCTAAAAGTTAAATATTGTTGGCTGGGTGTGGTGGCTCACTCCTGTAATCCCAGCACTTTGGGTGGCCGAGGCAGGTGGACCACCTGGGGTTGGGGGTTCAAGACCAACCTGACAAACATGGAGAAACCCCGTCTCTACTAAAAATACAAAATTAACCAGACATGGTGGCACATGCCTGTAATCCCAGCTACTTGGGAGGCTGAGGCAAGAGAATCACTTGAAGCTGGAAGGTGGAGGTTGCAGTGAGCCGAGATCATGCCATTGCACTCCAGCCTGGGCAACAAGAGCAAAACTCTGTCTCAAAAAAAAGAAGTTAAAATTGTCCAAGGGGAACACCAAGACCTCTTCTCTGCATGGGAGCAAGAAGATGAAGTGGAAAGGAAGATTTGAGTCCTTTCTCTGTATGTATCTGTCAGGCTATGCTGCTGTAACAAACAGCCCAAATTCTTGGTGGTTGAAAACAATGAGGACTTATTTCTCATGCGTGAAAGATGTCTAGTATGGTCAGCAGGGGGTTTTTCTCTACAGAGTCACTCAGGGACCCAGGCTGGTGTAGGCTCTGCCGTTTTGCAATGTTACCATCTCAGGACAGCAGAAAAGAGCACTGGAAAGCGTGGCTCCTGTAATAAGATGACTTCGCCTGGAAATTACACCAGTCATGTTTGTTCAGAATCCGCTGACCAGAATGAGTCACATGACACCCCCTCTTCTTAAGAAGACCCAGTGGTAACCTGCTCAATACATCCTGAGTGGCCTGCCTGCCTGCCTTTCTCTGGCTTACGTCCCCACTCCCTACTTCCTGATGCTCCCTGGGACCATGTTATCTGCAGCTGAACTGTTGTTGTCTTAGAGTCTGCTTCTGGCAAAGCCCAAAAAAGGCACCCCGGGTCTTTATCATTAATTAATTCAACCAGTCAGTACGTATTTTCTGAGCACCTACTATGTGCTAGATCCTCCGTAGGCTCTGGGGGCACGGAGACAACTGAGCCTTGGCTTAGCTCTCCATGAGCTAGCTCATTGGCTAAACAAGCAAATTGCCGAGGTCACATAAAAAGCAAAGGCTGGCCAGGTGCAGTGGCCCACGACTGGAACTCTAGCACTTTAGAAGGCCAAGGCAGAAGAATCACCTGAGGGTTAGAGTTCAAGACCTACCTGGATTCCATCCCTCAATTCTTTTTTTTTTAATTAGCTGGGCACGGATGTGCATACCTATGGTCTGAGCTACTTGGGAGGCTGGGACAGGAGGATCACTTGAGCCCAGCACTTGGAGGCTGCATTGAGTGAGTGATAACACTGCTGCACTCCAGCCTGGGCAACAGAGCAAGACCCTATCTCAAATTTTTAAAAATGGCAAAGCATTTTGAGATTTTAGGAACCTATTGGCTGTAAGTTGCACCAGGGTGGGGACCCTATCTGTGTCACTCCCCACTGAGTTTATAGCTGACACATTTGCTGGAAGCAGAAATGAATCATGAGTGAGTGTAGAGAAACACGCAGGTTGCTGACAGTCTCTGTCTTGGCACCTACTTGGAGTAAGGGAGTGAAAAGAAATAAATACAAAAGTCTTTAAAAACATTGCCATCTGCACAGATGTAATAATAATGAACAGCATAAAAGCCATAGTTACTCAGCGCTTTCTATAATATTTATAAGAGCCGCCACTGGGGGCTTCACGTGGCTGGCTCATTTTACAAAGGATGTAATTACAAACACTCTAAGGCCCGTGGACCAAAATATTTAATTCTTCACAAGTGTGAAGGAGAAGGAAACTGAGGTAAGAGAAGAGAAGTAGGGTAGGCTGAGGGTTTTGGAGTCTACAAATCCTGATCTCTGAGTTCAAATCCCAGCTCTACCACTTCTTGGCTGTGAGATTTTGGGCAAGGAAGTCCCCTCTCTGAGCCTCACTTTGCTCATCTGTAAAAGTAGAAATAAGCAAACATCTCTGTAGCGTGTTTTGCCGCTTCTGTCAGCCATTGGGAACCCTGACTGCTTCCTCGATGGGAATAATAGGTTGGTGCAAAAGGGATCGTGGTTTTTGCCATCAAAAGTAATGCCAAAAACCGCAATTACTTTTGCACCAACTAATACATGGTGCAGGGACCAAGGAGCTCATTTCTGATGGGGAAACTGAGGCCTGGAGGAGAAAAACATCAGTACATTTCCAGAGCTTAGTAGAAAGTTTTTTTTTTTTGAAGACAGAGTCTTGCTCTGTTGCCCAGGCTGGAGTGCAATGGCTCTATCTCGGCTCATTACAACCTCCGCCTCCCGGGTTCCAGCGATTCTGCTGCCTCAGCCTCCCAAGTAGCTGAGACTACAGGCACACGCCACCATGCCCAGCTAATTTTTTTATATTTTAGTAGAGATGGGGTTTCACCATGTTGCTGTGAGCTCAGGCAATCCACCCACCTTGGCCTCGCTAGGTTTACAGTGCTAGGATTACAGGCATGAGCCACCACACCTAGCCAGGAGGCTTTATAGTTTAAAAGTGAATAGCGTTAAGTCTTGAAGTCAGACTGATCTAAGTTCAAGTCCTGGTCCTACCACTTCCCGGCTGTGTGACCTCGGACAAGTCGCTTAAGCCCTATGAGCCCTGGTTTCCTAATCTGTATTAGGGGACATTAATAATACCTACTTCAAAGATAGTTGTGAGGATTGAATTAATGAAACCAGACAGTTTATGGCACAATCCATAAAGCCTAGTCCTTACTACTCACTGGCTGTGCAAACTTGGGCAAGTTGCTTAGTCTCTCTGAGCCTCAATTTTCTCTTTTATAAAATGGAATGATCAATAAATACAACACTTACCTCTTGAGTTTGTTGGGAGGATTTAAAAAAGATGAGTGTGGACAGTGCCTGACTCATGTCAAGCTCTCATACTATCTAGATATTAGGAATTCTTTCTTATTTATAAGGACGCAGCCAGGTCTTGAATCCATTCATTTATTCAATAAATATTAACTGAGGTCTATTATGGGTTGAACTGTGTCCATAAAAGGTATTCCAAAGTCTTAACCCCCAGTACTTCAGAATGTGACCTTCTATGTGGCAATTGGGTCTTTACAGAAGGAATCCATTTAAAATGAAGTCATTAGGGTGAAGTTACCGAATGAAGTCACCTAAGCCAACATGACTGGTATCCTTTTAAAAAGGAGAAATTTAGGTCAGGCGTGGTGGCTCACGCCTGTAATCCCAGCACTTTGGGAGGCCGAGGCAGGTGGATCACGAGATCAAGAGATTGACACCATCCTGGCTAACATGGTGAAACCCTGTCTGTACTAAAAATACAAAAAAAAAAAAAATTAGCCGGGTTAGCTGGGTGTGGTGGTGGGTGCCTGTAGTCCCAGCTACTCCAGAGGCTGAGGCAGGAGAATCGCTTGATCCCTGGAGGTGGAGGTTGCAGGGAGCCGAGATCGCGCCACTGCACTCCAGCCTGGGCGACAGCGTGAGACTCCATCTCAGAAAAAAACAAAAAAGGAGAAACGTAGGCATAGAACCAGCCATGCACTAAGGGAAGAAGATGGCCACGTGATTCAAGTGATGCAGTTCCCATCCAAGGAACACCGGCCGTTACCAGCAGACATGAAAGGCTGGGAAAGACAAGGACAGACCTTCACCTAGAACCCCTGGAGCGGACATGGCCCTGCCGACACCCTGATGTCACACCTCCAGCCTCAGCCTCCAGAATTACGTAACAATAGACTTCTGGGGTTTTTTCTGGACATGTTTATGGTAAAATAATGCATAACACAAAATTAACCATTTTTAAGTGTACAGTTGGGTGGCATTGTTACGGGACCGTCACCACTATCCATCTCCGGCTTTTTCATCACCCTGAACAGAAACTCTGTACCCATTAAACCATAACTCCCCATTCCCCACTCCTCCCAGCCCCTGGTAACCTCTATTCTACTTCCAGTCTCCACGAATTTGCCTACTCTAGGTAACTTACATAAGTGGAATCATACAATATGTGTCCCTTTTGTGTCTGGTTTATTTCACTTTGCATAACATTTCCAAGCCTCATCATGTTGGAGTCAGAATTTCCTTTCTTTTTAAGGCTGAATACTATTCCATTGTATGGATAGACCACATAGTGTTTATTCATTCACCCGTTGATGGACATTTGGGTGGTTTCCATCTTTCAGCTATTGTGGATAATGCTGCTATGAACATGGGTGCGTAAATATCTCTTCAATTCCCTGCTTTCAATTCTTCTGGGCACATGCGCAGAAGTGGAGTGGCTGGCTCATATGGTAATTCTATGTTGGTTTTTTCTTTCTTTTTTTTTTTTTTCAGACAGCCACACTGTTTTCCATCTTTGCAACACCATTTTCCATTCCAAGTTCCTGTTGTTTTTAAGCCACTCAGTTTGTGACACTTTGTTACAGCGGCCCCTGGGATTTTAAAACAAGTACCTACTATGTGTCAGGCACTGGCCTCTGGCGATACCATGGTAAACCAGAGGGGCGACGTCTTTGCTTTTGCAGTGCTTGTCTTCTCATGGGAAAGACGGAAAATCAGTGAGTAACAGAAGGCTAGGTGTTGTGAGTGCTGCAAACAAAGGCACAGCTGGGGGCTGGGGCGTGTGTGTGTGTAGAGTGTGTGCACGTGTGTGCAAGCTTATGTGCCTTGGGGAAACGAGAGACGAGGGAAAGCAGGTATACTTGACCCAGTTTCCAAGCCTCAGATTGGATGAAGACACAACATGGGCTGCAGAGAAGGTTTGTTCGCTTAAGAAACGTGAATAAAGGCTGGGCACCCATGTGGCAGTGATGGGGCCAGCGGTAGGGATGTAGGAGCCCCTCACTCTACGACAGTGGTTAAGAAATGGGCTGGGTGTGGTGGCTCACGCCTGTAATCTAGCACTTTAGAAGGCCAAGGCGGGCGGATTGCCTGAGCTCAGGAGTTCAAGACTACCCTGGGAAACATGGCGAAACCCCGTCTTTACTAAAATACAAAATAAATAAATAAAAATTTAGCCGGACGTGGTGGCATATGCTGGTAGTCCCAGCTACTAGGGAAGCTGAGGCGGCAGAATCACTTGAACCTGGGAACAGAGGTTGCAGTGAGCCGAGATTGCACCGCGGCACTCCAGCCTAGGCGACAGAGGAGATTCTGTCTCAAAAAAAAAAAAAAAAAAAGAAAGAAAGAAAAAAGAAACAGCCAAGGGCCTTGAGAATAAACTGCTCTTCACAGTGGGCCTCCCTGGCCCTGCCACATCAGGCCCCTGCCCACCTTGGCCACCTGGCAGAGGCCCTATTTGTCACGTGCCATGCTTTAGCTGTGTTAGCCTGTTTTCAGGTCTTTGTGAAATACACCGTGCAGGTTTCTTGTCTGTGGGCCCTTTCTGCTTGGAACTTTCCTCCCCACCCTGTTCCCAGGCTTCTTCCTCTTCTCCATCCCCAAGGGATATGCTACCTCCCAGTAGCTTTACTGAATGGCCCAGGCTGGGGTAGGTCCTCTTCCTGAACTTCTTCCCTAGAACAGAGCTTGGTGCCGAGTGGATGTCTGGCAAATAGTCATTGACTAAATACATGGATAGATGAATGAAACCCAGGCTCTGCCAAACCACCCTTCTTTACTTGTCCTTCCTCAAGCCCACTGAGATTCTCCTCTGTCTGCCATGCCTCGGGGCCTGACTGACTGTACCAGTGAACCCGGCGTGGCCCCGGCCCTGGCAGCCGGACGGCTGATGCATGCAAAGCGGGCATCTCCTTGCCCAGCCGCCCGACTGCCCTGGCGCGGCCGAATCTGAAAGCTAATGACATTATTGTGCAGAGACACAATGTCTGTGGGCATTTGCTGACCCAGGCTTTGGCGGGGGCTTAAGCCAGCTTTCTCACCCTGCTTTTCGCAGGAACGCAGCGGCCACTCATCTTGGCACTGGCACTTCTGGGGAAGGTATAAATGCCACCTCCCGCTGGCTGAGCTTCACAGCACTCGCAGGGGCTGGTGTCACTGGTAAGATTGCCTCTCTTGCTTGTCTCTCCTTCTTTCTCTCATCCTCATCTCTGTCGGAAAGCATGGGAACACCTGCCACTTTCTGACAAGGTGACTTTGGGCAGAGACTTCGGTGCTGTCAGCCTCAGTTTTCTTTTCTGGTAAATGGGGAGATGGGTTAAAAAAAAAGCCTTCTTTGTTGTGTGGATTCAAGAGAAGGTAGGTGAATCATCTGGCACATAGTGGGTACTGGGGCAATGTTCTTTATTATTAATATTCAACGGACTGTCAGTGTCCTTGTTTTGCCAGCCACTGAGGAGGAGAATGTAGCTGAGGGTTTTGCAAGAATCAAATCAGTGACAATTCAGCATCATTTCTAGGTGGGTGAGTCAGTTCTTCACATCTGCAACTATGGGGCTCCCACTTGTGCCTAGCCTCTGGGGGCGCTAGGGGATAGGGCGCAGCCCCAGGTACGTGAGCGCTCCAGCAACAGGTGATTTTAATGCCGCTGAAGCGAGGTAGCAATGACTGTAATAACACCACAGCTGCTGTCATGTGCTGCATGCTGAGTCTGGGACCATGGCCAAGTGCTTCCGGTCTGATGCGTTCCATGGTTGAATCCTCACAAACTGTTCACAGGTATTATTAGACATCGTGACCGCCCCCATGTCACAGAACAGGAAGTTGAGGCATCAGGAGAGGATGTGACCTGCCCAGAGTCTCAATTTTGGTAGGCAGCAGAGACGGCTCCTGAACTGGACCAAATGAGCTTCTTCGGCTTTCGGACACTCAGGACTGGGAAGTGGGCTCGTGGGACCTCAGGCGCTCTGACAAGCCCAGGGGGCTGGTTTCTTGCAGGAGAGCAGGAGGTTTGGTTCCCAGGGTGCTTAACTGAATTTCTTCGTTCTGGGACACATCCAGTCTTGGCCTTTGACATGGAAGGGGCTTCTGGAAGCTGGGCATTCTCTCTGAAGAGGGAGGCCAGGCTTCCTCTCTTACCCCTGGGGAAACACAGCAGGGGTTGGCCATCCCTCCTGCAGGAAGGGGAAGAGGTTGATAATTTTCCAGATTTTTCTCATGTTCTCACTAGCTACGGCAGGTCTACCCTGCTGCCTGCCACAGTGTCTGGATTTCTACCATCGCACCCATTTCTTCCCTTCCTTGTAACATTAGTTCTGTATCAGGCAATTTTACTAGTTGGGGAGTAAAACCAGTGGCAGAGAAGAGAAATCCAGGTACCGGGATGGGGAGACGAGCCCCAGGGAGAGGTGGGGGAAGGAGCAGGAGCACGGGAAACATTGTGAGTTCCTAAACTGGGAGGCACCACACCACCAAATACAGGCAATGCTTAGGTTTTGTTCGTTTCACACCATTTTCTTAAATTAAGACATTTCTGCATAAAGGCAGAAGTTCTGGGACTGACAGATCTGTATCCTGCGTGGTATCTATTGTCTGGGGTTGAGTGATGGGGACCCACTTTGGACCTGTTTAAGCTCTAGTTCATCACCGCCCATTTTTTGAGTAGACCTCATTTTCCCCTCGTTCTGGAGCTGGCCTGGATACAAAGAAATGAAGCTAAGGACAGAAGTTTAAGCAGCTGCTTACGAACCCCACAGCTCTGGAACGGGCTGAAACCAGGGAGGAAAGAAGACTGTTTGGGGCCAGAGAGGAGGAGTCCCCAGGCCCCACAGAGTGAAAAAGCCAATGGCCCCTCCAGGTCCTCACTGCTGCTTCCCACATCTTCCAGGTCATTTCTGCACAGGACAGTCCATCATGGCCTCGGACCACCAGACCCAGGCGGGCAAGCCACAGTCCCTCAACCCCAAGGTGGGTACCTCTCGGAGGAGGGGCGTGCAATGCTCCTCTCCCAGACTTAGTTACTCTTCTGTAAAATGGGCTTGGCATCTTTCTTCATGGGTACCTTCTCTCCACCCCTGCCCCTCTCTGGGACTCAGCCTCTCCTATCCACACACGTGGGGCTGATTCTGAAGGTCCCTTCCCAGCCCATAGCCGGCATGCTGCGGTTCCCAGCACCAGCTTCCAGCTTTGGAGACTTTAGTTTTCTCTCCTTTACCTGCTTTCCTGCACCCTTTTGTCTGTAGGGCTCCCTGAAATTGGAGTAGACCCTCATTCTCAGTCAGAGATGGGATTTGTAGACAGAAGTGGGCTGTGAGTCCGGCTCTGCACCTGCTGCGTGATCCTGGCCAATTATTTGATCTCTCTGAGCCTCAGTTTCATCTCTGTAAAATGGGGAGGGTCAGATTTATTGCATAGGAAAGTTGTGAGAGGCAAAGAAACCAGATTCAGCGTAACACCCAGCCTGGGGTGTGCATTCACCTAATGCCAGCAAATAATGGCTTCTTTGATTTCTCATCCACCTGCCCTCCCAAGGGTGGCAGGATCTTATCCCAACATCAGAGGCTTGTCACACCCAGTCTGCTCTCAAACATCTATCGAGGAGTGCCCACCTGACTGCCCTCCTGTGCCTCGCCGCTTTGGAAGCCCTGGGCACTGGTTCCATCAGGAATGGCCCCTTTGTCTGATTCGGTGCCTCCCGGGCCAGGGAACCCTGAGTGGGTGCAGCCCCTCTTCTGCTCACCCCGATCTGTCCCTTTCGGGGCTTACTTTCCCGAAGGACAGAAAATAAATGAATATCTGATTTCCAGTAGTGAGAAGCGCTACCAATAAATGTAAACCAGGGCAAGGAGTTCCTGAGAGCCGGAATGGTTGTGTTACCTCAGGTGGTCCAGGAGGGCCTCTCTGAGGAGGCAGACACCTCTCTTTTGAGCAGACACCCGAGTCAAGGGAGGGAGCGGCTATGTAAAAATTTGGGGATGCCTTTGCAAGGCCAAGGCGGGAGGATCGCTTGAGCCCAAAAGTTTGAGGCCAGTCTGGGCAACACAATGAGATCGGATCTCTACAGAAAAATTAAAAATAGGGGTGAGGGTTGATGAGATCACCCAGACAAAAGCAACAGCAGGTGCAAAGACTCTGAGGCGGGACTGAGCTGGGTGAGTTTGGAACAAAAACAAGCAGCGCTCTTCACTAGGCACATAGTGTGAGTCGCATAGGTAATGCAAAATTTTCTAGTGGGCACATCATAAAAAGTAAAAAGAAATAGGTGAAATTAATTTTCATATTATATTTTATGAAACCCAGTATATCCAAAAGATGGTCACGTTAATGTATAATCAATGTAAGAATTATTAGGCAGATGTTTTACATTATTTTTCCATTCTGAATTTTCAAAATATGATAGCACAGTATAAGCGATCGTACCGGCTGATTACCCGTGTTCGGTAGCCATTGTTACTAACGGCCGCTGTGTGGGACGGTGCAGGATTAAAGGATCAGACAACGTGTAACGTTTTACCCTGCACTCTGTTGATTAATAATAACAATGCTATTGAGCTCCTGGGTCCTCTGAGCTTCTGGGCTTTCAAATGCATGGAGAAACTGCCCTTGCATTTTCAGGTGGGCACCCCAGGCCTGCTCCCTCAGAAACTGCGTTTGATCAAGATCCCAGGTACCATGTGCACAGGTTAGAGTCCGCGGAGTGCTGCTTCAATTTCAGCTGCATCAGACAAGCCTGGGCTTCCATTTCAGCCCTTCCGCTTGTCCCTTGGGATCTGTAGTGTGTCTTTTAATTAACTTAATTATGTCTCCCACCAGCAGAGCAAATACTGTGTGCTAACCATCCCCAAACCCCTGTGTCCCAGGCCAGGGCAGTAATAATAAACTGGCCCCAAACTTCCATATTCTTGATTTCCCATTTTACAGAGGAGGGAGCTGAGGCCAGAGTATTGAATTGCTTTTTAGGTTTGCACAACTGGATCTAACAGAGGGCACATTGGGGCCCTTATCTCCTGACCCTATCTCTGGCTGAGTCAGTGGCCGGCTGGGTCACTGACTGTAAAGGCTGGATTGAGCCCATGGAATTCACCTCTAAGCCCTGTTGGGCACCCCTTTCCCTTCTTTGTGTGGCTAATCCCAGGCCTGGGAGAGTGGTCTGTGTTTATCCAGCCAGTGCTGACCGTGTGGATTCTGTAGCTGCCCGCACTGGGAGTGTGCTGACCTGAGTCCGTCTTTTCATCCGCGGGCAGTTTGCTGGAGAAATGTGGCTGGAAAAGATCAGCCCCCAACATTCTCACTGGAACCATGAAAGGGGGCAGGTAGCCTCATGGTTAATGCTTGCATGTGGGATGTTGGGTGGGTCCCCTCACTTTGCAGAGCTTCAGTTTTCCTGATGGGGATCCTGTGACCCCCCTCCCTTGGGCTGATGAGTGAAACCAGGGAGGCAAGGGGAGTGAAGTCATCTTAAGAAGCATTTCAAGGGGGAGGTCATAGGGAGACCGGATCATTCTGTGGAGTCTTGGAGAAAGGGCCCAGGTGTATGTAGTTTTACGGGTGAAGTGGAGGTAAGGGCTGTATCTGAAGGCACTGGTGCAGCTCTAATGGGAGAAGGAGAAGGTCAAACAGTGTGGTCAGCACGTTGCTACTCCTAATTCAGTCCATGAGCCAGTGGCACTCGCATCACCTGGGAGGTGACTGGAAAGGCAGAATCCAGGGCTTCACCCCAGACCTGCTCCATCAGAAACTGCACTCCTCCAGATCCCAGGTGCTACATATGCGTGTTGGGGTTTGCAAAGTGCTGCTTCCATTTCAGCTGCATCAGACAAGCCTGGGCTCCAGTTTTACCTCTGCCACTTAACGGGATCTGGAGCATATCTCTTAATTAACGTAACTGTGTCTCCCACAAGCAGAGCAAATACTGAGTGCTAACCATTATGCTCCCCTGAATCCTTCTAGCAAACAACACCATAAGGCAGTTTCTGCCTTTGTTTCTTTTTTAAAAAAAATTAGAAGTGGGGTCTTGCCATCTTGCCCAGGCTGATCTGGAACTCCTGAGCTCAAGCAATCCTCCCACCTCAGCCTCCTAAAATGCTGGGATTACAGGCGAGAGCCACCACACCTGGCCTGGGTTCTGTCTTTATTTCCTAAGCCTCAGAGAGGAGAAATGCAAGCTCGAAGTCCCACAGCAGCTTACAGCCAGAGCCAGGGCGGTCTGATTTTCTGTTTGGTTTGTCACTCTGGAGGGTGAACCCTTCAGCATCCTTTGGGTTCTCTGAGCTCCCTCCCCACGTCTACTACCCTGCTGTCGCTCCTCTTCATCATGCTGAGGGTCTGAGTCTCACTTCCTGTTACAGATCATCATCTTTGAGCAGGAAAACTTTCAGGGCCACTCACATGAGCTCAATGGCCCCTGCCCCAACCTGAAGGAGACTGGCGTGGAGAAGGCAGGCTCTGTCCTAGTGCAGGCTGGACCGTAAGTACCTGGGTAGCCTCCTCTGGTCAGGGACGGCAGGTGAAGTGATCAGTTTGTGGATTCGGGGGAATCCACCCTTGCTGTGCCCGTCTGCAGTCTTCTGACCGAGCTTTAGGGTCTGGCAGCCTATGGAGATAATTCACGCTTTGCAGTCAGAGCATGGCTTGTAACAGCTCCACTTGCAGCTGTGTCATACCGATGCCTTGAAATCTGCCATCCTGGAAGCATTTACACCATGGAAATTGGCAAACACTGCAAATCAAGACTGTTAATTTTTGTTCTGGTTTTTGAGGGCTGGCTGTTCATTTACCACAAATCAAGACTGTTAATTTTTGTTCTGGTTTTTGAGGGCTGGCTGTTCATTTACCAGCATACTGGTACATAGTGCACGGCATCTATATATTGGTATTTGTTGCTGGGCCGTCATGTAGACCGCCTTCTTATTTCTTAACTGTGTTCCAGGTGGTGGAAGGCAGCATAGCACTGAGTTCTGGATAACTGAGGACATTGCGCACCTGGGTTTGCTGTGCTAAGGTCTGGGTGGGGCTGCTACATCTTGCTGGGCTGGGCAAGGGTGAACCCTGGGGCCAGTGAGAGTAGCCAGGATCCTGCCATAGGAAGCTTGGAGTGGAACTGACCTGCCCCGTTTCTCTCTGTCTCCATGGCAGCTGGGTGGGCTATGAACAGGCCAATTGCAAGGGCGAGCAGTTTGTGTTTGAGAAGGGCGAGTACCCTCGCTGGGACTCGTGGACCAGCAGCCGGAGGACAGACTCCCTGAGCTCTCTGAGGCCCATCAAAGTGGTGAGTCCCTGTCACCATCCTACTTTCTCTGTCTGCCACCTTGGAGCCAGAAGGTCTGGGGACCAGGAAAGAGCCTGCCCCTCTAGCATTGTGCCCCTTCTGATTGGTGAGGGATCTCCTCACTGGGTGACCTTGCAAATGTCATTTTACTTCCTGGAGACTCAGTTTCTTCATCTGTAAAATGCACATATTAGTATCTACTGTCCTGAGATTCCAATGTGCTTATTAGCTTGTGGGATGACCACTGCACAAGTCTAGGGGCTCCAATCACAAGCCTACGAAATGCTCCAGAGGGCACTATTCACATTCTATTTTATGTGGTTGGTGCCCCCCTGGGGTTGGGCAACTCCTGTCACAGGGTCGTTGCACAATAACCAATAGCCATCAAAAATACTAAAAGAGATCCTGAGTTCAGGGCTGGAGGAGAAGGTGGTTTCAATCTTCTTCAAGACTCATGTCAGTGTGCGTTTTTATTGCTTCTGAGGTCCTGATTCTTACTAGTGTGTGAATGTCGGGACCTCTCAAGGAGGAGACAGGGTCCCTCACTGCTCAGTTACACTCCCAAACCCTCTGAGACCAGTCTAGTTCCTCCCAGCACTAACTGGAAAGTTGGAGAATGCTGGACTCAGCCCCCCACAGACCCAGGTTCATATGGTGGCTGTGCTACTCCCAGCTGTGTGACCTTGAGCAAGTCATTAGACCTCTCTGTGCCTCACTTTTCTCATCTGCCAAAAGAATTTTATGTTTAAGGGATAAGGGTTTTATGTTTAAAGGATTACATGAGATAATTAAGGAAAATGTCATAGGAACAGGAGGACGGGAAGAGATGTGGACATGAAGGAAAATCAGAATATCTCAGGTGCCAGTTAGAGGCACAATTAGCCCGTGCCTGTGTGTGTGCATGTGTGTGTGCCTGTGTGTGCGTGTGTGTGCATGTGTGTGCCTGTGTGTGCATGTGTGTGCCTGTGTGCGTGTCTGTGCCTGTGTGTCTGCCTGTGTGTGCATGTGCGTGTGTGCATGTGTGTGCCTGTGTGCGTGTCTGTGCCTGTGTGTCTGCCTGTGTGTGCATGTGCGTGTGTGCATGTGTGTGCCTGTGTGTGCGTGTCTGTGCCTGTGTGTGTGCCTGTGTGTGTCCATGTGTGCCTGTGTGTGCCTGTGTGTGCGTGCCTGTGTGTGTGCGTGTGTGCATGTGTGTGCCTGTGTGTACCTGTGTGTACCTGTGTGTGCATGTGTGTACCTGTGTGTGCCTATGTGTGTGTGCATCTCTGTGTGTGCGTATGTGTGTACCTGTGTGTGCATGTGTGTGCCTGTGTGTGTGCATCTGTGTGTGTGTGCGTGTGTGTGCCTGTGTGCATGTGCCTGTGTGTGCATGTGTGTGCCTGTGTGTGCCTGTGTGTGTGTCCATCTGTGTGTGTGCGTGTGTGCCTGTGTGCATGTGCCTGTGTGTGCCTGTGTGTGTGTGCATCTGTGTGTGTGCGTGTGTGTGTACCTGTGTGTGTGTGCCTGTGTGCATGTGCCTGTGTGTGCATGTGTGTGTGTGCCTGTGTGGGTGTGCACGTGTGGGTGGGTGGGTCAATCGTTGCTGCCATTTATAAAAGAGAAACTTGAGGCATAGGAGGAAAAATGACATTTCAGAATCAAATATTCCCCGAAGTGTAGCATCTCAGAGTGTCTGTTACATGAAAATGACCCAGTAGAAACTTCACAAATGGCTGCGATCCAACAGCAGTTGTCATAGCCACGTGGTGGGTGCATTGGACAGCGAGTCACGGGTGGGACAGGCTGATTCCAACTCTGGGGCATGAGCATGGGGTGGGAAGGCCAACCCTGGGCCCCTCCCCGACACTCGCTTTTCCCCATCCTCTGCCAACAGGACAGCCAAGAGCACAAGATTATCCTCTATGAAAACCCCAACTTCACCGGGAAGAAGATGGAAATCATAGATGACGACGTGCCCAGCTTCCACGCCCACGGCTACCAGGAGAAGGTGTCCTCTGTGCGGGTGCAGAGTGGCACGTAAGTGCATTGCCAGCCCTGACTCACCCTGCCCCAGGAACTGAGACTCTGGGGTCCTAAGTCCTGCTCTGCATTGTACACGCTGGTGATCTTGCATGCATCAGTATACGCCGCTGACCTCTGGCTTCCCACTGGAAAATGAATGGGAATTTCCTGCCTACAGGTGGCTTACAGCTGCCTTTGGGGGAAATGGCATGCCTCTGAAGTGGAGAATCCCTGGCCTTAACCTCAGCCCCAGTGAGCAGGACACGTATGTCAGAGGAAAGATTAGGCTGAGGCAGAAGGGAAGGAACGAGTTGAGGAGTCTTAAAGCTCTAAGCCGCAGGACATCCAGCCCAGGCTGCCTTTGACCGCACGCGTCCCTAAGTTTGGGAATAGGAGGTTTCATTTTCCGCTGAATTAAACTTCTTGGGCACATTGATCCTGGCCATCAGCAATGAGGGATTTCTCATGGTAAAAAATTTGGATTCCATGGGCGTCCATAGATGATCTTTGGGCAGCGATGTGCTGGAAATAGCTTATACCAGCTTGTGAGAACCGACTCGTACATTTTCAGAATTTGTTTGAACTGGTTGACTAATCACTGGTAGCTTGAAACCAGCCACAGTGCGTGCATTTACAGCATAGAAATCAGCAAGGGCCAGAAAGGAAGGCTCTTTCCCCGAGCAGAAACAGTTTAGCCAAACATACTGGCTTCTTCGGGTTTGTCAGACTCCTAAAATAGAGTGCAAAGTTCTGTGCTCCTATTCCCTCATTCATTCCCTCATTCATTCATTCATTCATTCTCTTATTCATTCATTCATTTAATTTGTCAGTACTGCCATGTCAGGTGCTCAGTGTGACGGAGATTAGAGATCTGGCTTCTGCCCTGTGTAGCCAACAGTTTAGAAGGGGCAACTGTTAATAATTTAAGAATCCACGCGAGTCTACCCCTGGATTGCAGGGGTAGAGGCCAAGGAAGAGCATCCCAGACCACAAGAGCAGCATGTGCAAAGGCCTTGTGGTGTGTGTAAAGGGGAGTCTGGTAGCTCTGAGAAACTCTACAAAGGCCACGTGGCTGGAATGCAGAGATGTGGGAGCATAAGATGCAAAGTAGAGCTGGAGGTGTCCACAGAGACTGGCCAGGCAGTTCCTTGCAGGGCAGGCCTGTGTGACATTTTCTGGAGAGACCAGCACTTTCATTAAGTAGCCCCTGGAACCTCCCCCAACTCTTCTTTGGCCTTGCAGCTGAGCTCGGGGATGGGATAGGAGTGGACAAAGATGGTTCAAAGGACTGGCTTATTCTAAGCTTCAGTGAGCTTAAGATTTCACCCCTGGCCGGATGTGGTGGCTCACACCTGTAATCCCAGAACTTTTGGGAGGCCAAGGTGGGTGAATCACAAGGTCAGAAGTTCGAGACCAGCCTGGCCAACATGGTGAAACCCCGTCTTTACTAAAAATACAAAAAATTAGCTGGGCGTAGGGGAAGCACCTGTAATCCAGCTACTCGGGAGGCTCAGGCAAGAGAATCACTTGAACCCGGGAGGTGGAGGTAGCAGTGAGCTGGGATCACACCACTGCACTCCAGCCCTGGCAACAGAGTGAGACTCTGCCTCAAAAACAAAGAAAAAAAGATATCACCTCCTTGCTCTGAACCCAGTACCAGGCCTTCAGTCAAAATTTGCTTCAACAGGCAGTGAGCTCCCCATCAAGAGAAGAAAGGAAGCAGCGGCTGGGTGCTGGGAGGGTGGGGTGGAAAGGGCGTCCCGGTTGCCCCTGGGAAGCGGCAGTGGTTGGGAGGCTTTACCCTTCCTAGTGGCTTATGGATGCTCCGTCTCTCTCCCCTCGCCTCTCTCTCTGCTTCTCTCCCTGCCCTGCCTGTTCACCCTCCTCTCACCTCTGGCCCTGCAGGTGGGTTGGCTACCAGTACCCCGGCTACCGCGGGCTGCAGTACCTGCTGGAGAAGGGAGACTACAAGGACAGCAGCGACTTCGGGGCACCTCACCCCCAGGTGCAGTCTGTGCGCCGCATCCGCGACATGCAGTGGCACCAGCGTGGCGCCTTCCACCCCTCCAACTAGTGCCCTCCCCACCATGCCCCCGTCCCGGGAGCCAGGGCTGCTGCCCAGGAACCCTCCAGGCCTCCCAGAGAGTGAATAAAGTGTGTCTTGCAACTTGTCTGCTCTGGGTCTTGATTGTCCCACTGGAAGCTGGGGTGTGTGTGTGTGTGACAGAGAGAGAGGAATGAGAATCAGCGAGGATCTGGGCTAGGAGTGGGGCAACAGAACCCTTACTGAGTCTTATGGTTCTGCAGACGCTTAGCTGTGTGACCTTGGACACAGTGCCCAACCTCTCTGAGACTTTGTTTCTTCACCTGACTTGCAGGTCCCTTGCCTCTGAGTGGCTGGTTTGGTTGAGCTCTGAGCCCCCTGTAACATTCTGGTTGCTGAGCACATTAGAGGGCATGTGATGGGTGCCCCAGCCCTTAAAAACATACCCACTGCATCCACTGCCTGTCATTCTCACATGATCGCGTCATCCCCTTGAATCAGGCAGTCTTTTTGGATCTGCAAGAGAAGCCAAGAACCCTGACACCCCCACCCCATCCCAGCGAGAGACCAGAACGCCATGTTTGTGAGTGTGTTCACTGGTCTCCCCGTTCATCATATGGCTGGGTGGGGGCAACTGTTATAATTTAAGAATGTACACACATCCACGCTGCTTCAGTGAGGAAAAGACTATTGAACTGTGAGCATCTTGGCTGTAGCCAGGCTCAAGGCGATGCAAGGGTCTGGGAATGAAGGCTGGGCTGATGTTCCAGTTCTGGGGCACTGGCCAGGGATAGAGGCTCAGGCCAGTGTTTTTGCTTTCAGAGCCTTGATGATTCTACTCAGGAAGATGGGAGAGAAATGGCGCCTTTCTAATAGGATGGCGATGAGGCGTTGCTGCGGGCCTTCTGTCTTCAGACTCAGCTTTTATGGTTAATACATACTGCAAATATCGGCTTCCTGGGTGCCGCCTCTTGCCACTTTATTTTTGGTATCTCTTGATGCCATTTTAAATTTTAATGTAGTCAGACAGCAATATTTTCCCTTAGGGTTTGTGCCTTTCATATCTCCTTGAAGAAATTCTTTCCTTCCTTCCTCCCTCCCTTCTTTTTTTTCTTCTTTCCCTTCCTTTTCTTTCTCTCTCTATGCCCCCCTCCCTCCCTCCTTCTCTTCCTTCCTTCCTTCCTTCCTTCCTTCTTTTCTTCCTTTTTTTCTTTCTCTACCCCTCCCTCCCTCTCTTTCTTCCTTCCTCCTTTTTTTCTTTCTTCCTTTCTTTTTTTTCTTTCTTTTCTCTCTCTCTCTTTTCTCCAAGATAGAGTCTCGTGCTCTTTTTTCTCCAAGACAGAGTCATGCTCTGTTGCCCAGGCTGGAGTGCAGTATTGCAGTCTTGGCTCACTGTAACCTCTGCCTCCCGGGTTCAAGCAGTTCTCCTGCCTCAGTCTCCCAAGCAGCTGGGATTACAGGAGTATGCCACCACACCTGGCTAATGTTTGTGTTTTTAGCAGCGATGGGATTTCATCGTATTGGCCAGGCTGGTCTCGAACCCCCAAACTTGTGATCTGCCTGCCTTGGCCTCCCAAAGTGCTGGGATTATAGGTGTGAGCCACTGCACCCGGCCAACCTTGAAGAAATTCTTTCTAATCCCCGGTCACAAAGAAATTCCCCAATATATATTTTTTTCTAAACGTTTTAAACTTTTGCTCTTCATATTTGCGTTCTTAATTTTTCTGGTGCTGATTCTTACATAGAGTGTATGGTAGAGATTCAGTTTCTTTTTCTTTTTTTCACTTTGGACATCCCATGTTCTAAAATAATTCCCGAAGGATCCACTTCCTCCACTGTGGTGCAACATCACCTTTCTGATCCAGCCCCTTCCCCACAGGTGGGGTGATTCTGTGGGCTGTCTTTTCTGATCCTGTAGTCTATTTGTGTATCCCTGCCCTCTTGCAACATGTTAATGACTATTGCTTTATAGTCAGTGTTGAGGGCCCATAAAACAGGGGCCCTCAACCCCGGGGCCTCTCTCGGAGCCTGGAACGGGGCTGCACAGCAGGAGGTGAGCATTACAGCCTGAGCTCCCCTCCTGTAGGATCAGCAGCAGCACCAGGTTCTCATAGGGGTGCAGACCTTGCTGTGAACTGCGCATGCAAGGGATGTGAGTTGCACGCCCCTTCTGAGACTCTAAGCCCATGAAAAATTGTCTTCCACAAAATCGGCCCCTGGTGCCAGAAAGTTTGGGGACCACTTCCCTATAACATTACTCTTCTTCAGGAATGTTTTAGATATTCCTGCCCTTTTATGATTCCATTTAGAAGCATCCCCTCACATTTGGAAAAGTGGAAAACCTTGTTGAATGAGCTAAAGTGGTTAAAATGATTATCATAAAGGTAGGCGCCATGGAGGGGATGCTTCTAGATGGAATCATAAAAGGGCAAGAATAAAAGAGGATCCTGTTGCCTCAGCCTGTGGAGAAGCAGAGACCACAGGTGTGTGACCACACCTGCCTAATTTTTTTACTTTTTATTTTATTTTATGTAGCGATTGGGGGGATGTCTCAGTGTGTTGTCCAGGCTGGTCTCCAACTCCTAGCCTCAATCAACCCTCCCATCTTGGCCTCCCAAGGTGCTGTGACCGCAGGTGTGAGCACTTTGGGAATTACATTTGCCCGGCCAAACATAATTCGTTACATTAAGTCCATGTGTTCTCACTGTTCAACTCCTACTTACAAGTGAGCACAGGTGGTGTTTAGTTTTCTGTTCCTGCGTCAGTTTGCCGAGAACGATGGTTTCCAGCTTCATCCATGTCCCTGCAAAGGACATACTGCAGTGGGGTGGCCCCTAGTCTAATGTGACTGGTGTCCTAGTGAAAACGGGAAATTCGGAGACAGCCACGCAGGCAGGGAGAATGTGAAGACGAAGCTCGGGGTGACGTTTCTGCTAGGCAAGGAGTGCTGCAGGCTGCCGGCCACTCACCAGAAGCTAGGAGAGAAACACGGGGCAGAGTGTCACTCGCAGCACCCCCAGGGCTGACCCTGCCCACACCTTGACCTCGGACTTCCAGCCTGCCTGGGGACTTCCTAGAGTGGTCTGTCGGTCCTCCGTTTCCTCGCCCCCCTTCTCCCTCGGGTGGGGTGTGCTCCCTCCGTCCTCCCTCTCTCGTGGGGAGTGCTCTGCGGGTCCCCCTCCTGGCCCACAGTTCCCGCCTTTCCTGCCTCTGCAGGACCCCGCCCACCCTTTCTTCCCGTCCTCAAGGCGCCACTTCCCCCTGCAGCCACCAGGTGTCAGCAAAGCGTCATCCTCGGGGCTCCCGGCCGGGCGGCCCGAGCTGCGCAGGCCCTGATTGGAGGCGAGCGCCGTCAGTCACAGGCGCAGCCCTAGGTGGGCAGGGCCTCAGCACCTCGCCATCCTCAGTGGGGAAACTGAGGCTTAGAGATCCCGGAGCCCAGACAGTCTTGCTCCTGGGCCGCTGACAGCGCCGGGGCAGGCCTCCAGAGTCCCGTGTCTTTCTGCAGCCTTGCTTTCCAAAACTTCTTGGGAGGGGGAGAAAAAAAAAAATCAAACAAATCCAGCAACCATACTTTCCCTTAGGAGGGTGCTCCCAAGATTCAGAAGCACTTCCTCACCCATGATGTCCCCGGAAGCCACGGAGCAAAGCCCCAGTCCTGCCACCCAGGCATCAGACAGAGCAACCCTCCGTGCTTCAGTATCCTCTAAAATGGGAGCAATAACAGCGCCGCTCATGAGATTGCAGTGGAGAGCTCAGAAGACGCTTGTGAAGTTTTGGGCAGAGCCAGGCAGGCAGCAGGGGCCTCGGTCAATGAGTGCAGTGTGAGGAGTGCTCAGAGGTGGCTGTGGGGGGCGGGGTGGGGGCTGGGAAGGCTCCCGGGAGGAGGAGGCTTGGGTTTTGTTGGACGAGTAGGAGTTTGCCAGGTGGCCTGTATGGAAACCCCTTCTGCATGTTCATTCACAATTCACTCATCATTCATTCCTGTCAAAAGACAAAATTACAGTCTTAATTGACTTTTTTCTCTTTTTTTGAGAGGGAGTTTTGCTCTTGTCTCCCAGCTGGAGTGCAGTGGCAGGATCTCAGCTCACTGCCACCTCCACTTCCTGGGTTCAAGCAATTCTCCTGTCTCAGCCTCCCGAGTAGCTGGGACTACAGGCGCAGGCCACCACACCCGGCTATTTTTATTTTTGTATTTTTAGTGGAGAATATAAGTTTCACCATATTGGTCAGGCTGGTCTCGAACTCCTGACCTCAGGTGCTCCACCCGTCTTGGCCTCCCAAAGTGCTGGGATTACAGGCATGAGCTGCCGGGCCCAGCCCTTGATTGACTTCTATTTGCCCTTCTAGAATTGGGCAACACCCCAGTCTGTAAAATAGAATGTGTGCCCGGATGAGTTGAACAGAGGAGATTTCTTTACAGACAGCAGCGGGCAGAAGGAAGAAGAAACAGAACAAAAAGGCGGAATGATTCTTTCAAAGTTACTTTCCTTGTAAAGGTTAAAGCCTAGGGAACTCCCTTCTCCTGCTGAATGAAACTGGGAGGCCGGGCAAACACCTTGGTTTGGGCTTGCTGGTGTGGCACGCCAGCAAGAGGAATTCCACTATGCTTTGGTCTGTGCCACCGAGGGCAGGGGCTCAGTCCAAATCAGCAGCCTCCTATAAATTTCTTGAGCATCCCCATCTTCCTCCTGCCGCCCTTCCTTGGCTTCCCTCTTCCTCCTCTCCCTTTCCCTGCTCTTCCTCCTGGTCCTCTGGTTTCTCCTGCTCTATGCCCTCCTTTTCTCCAACCTCCACCTTCTCTCCTTCCTCTGCCTCTCCTCACTGTCAAGTCCCCAGGGTGGGCTCAATCCCAGATGCAGCAACGTAGCCAGGCCCCAACCTCACCCCCTGGCCTGATGCGATGGCTGGAGCAGGTGGGCTTATGAAGGTGGACAGACCGCTGTCTCTAAGCAGCCTGTGGAGGGCCCCGCTGACTGTCTGAAGGAGCCTTAGGTTTCAGAGGGACTGGTTCTTGGTGTTGGAGAGCTGGATTCAGCAGCCAGACTAGTCCCTGGGAAGTGGGCTGGAGCCTGGCAGAAACTGGGAGGAAGCCGCAGGGGAGGCAGGGGAGGCAGGGGAGCCGGCCCCTGGAGTCAGGCAGGACTAGATTCAAGTCCCGGATCTCCTGCTCACTGACTGGGTGATGGTGGGCAGATTACCTTACCTCTCTGAGACTCCATTTCCTCATCTGACCAAGGGCCATACGGGGGGTTTTACCCCATTGATAATTTTCAGACACTTGGTCACCGACTTGACACGAAGTAGTTGCTCGATAAATGACAGTCTAGCTGCCTTTTCACTCTTCATTCATTCATTGAACACTGATTGGGGAATTTTTTCCCATGCTGCCCATTGCTCAGTGTACCAGGATACAAAGCAAAGGAGCCTGCCTGTCAAGCCTACCTTGTCACTTGTTACCAGGAAGTCCTGCTCCCTCCTAGAGCGGCCCCCGGGTAGTGGAGCTGAGAGAACCTAAGATACTGAGCCATGGGATCTGCACGAGAACCAGGAGGGACGCTTTATAAAAATCAGGGCCAGGTGCAGCCCCAGGTGAGGCCAGCTCAGGGTGGCAGGCAGGTGAAACTGGAGGAAATTGGGATACAGCAGGAGGGAGGGGGGAAAAGGTGAAACCTCTCGCCTCCTCCTCAACGCCTAAAAAGGTCTGAAGCTTGCTCAAAGTTTAAGGATTTTAAACCCAAACTAAGACATCAGCCAATACTAAATGTTTGCAAGGATTGGGGAACAAAACCTCTAAAGCGCTTCTGCAGCGATGTAAATTGGGGCCATCGCTTTGCAAAAATGATTTGACACTTCCTAGTCATGTTGAAGATGCTGCAGACACAGCTATTTCCTCACTGTGTGTTGACCCTGGCAAATCTCTCCCACATCTGTACCAGGAGATAGCTTCAGGGTGCTCAGAGCAGCAAAAAATCTGGAAACGACCTACATGTCCATCAGAAGAAGAATGAGTAAATGATCAGCAGGCAATGATATCATCATGCAACAGGCAAAAGGGATACACGAGATCTCATGTAATCAACATGAGCACATGTCAGAAACATTGCCGGAGTTAAGAAAACAGGCAAGTTACAGGGCAATGTTTGATATATACAAGAATGTTTTAAAAACACACATCTGCGGTGGCTCACGCCTGTAATCCCAGCACTTTGGGAGGCCGAGGCGGGTGGATCACGAGGCCAAGAGATCGAGACCATCCTGGTCAATATGGTGAAACCCCGTCTCTACTAAAAACTACAAAAAATTAGCTGGGCATGGTGGCACGTGCCTGTAATCCCAGCTACTCAGGAGGCTGAGGCAGGAGAATTGCCTGAACCCAGGAGGCGGAGGTTGCGGTGAGCCGAGATCGCGCCATTGCACTCCAGCCTGGGTAACAAGAGCGAAACTCCGTCTCCCAAAAAAAAAAAAAAAAAAAAAAATCTGTATTGAGGGATCAGTTTTTGTGTTTTACCTTTTTTGATCCCTTATGGACTGAAAAGTCAGTAGAATGCAATAAAAATGAATTACTGGAAATGCAAAATAAAAAATACAACAATCATCCCCAAAAAGTCTTTTTTTTTTTTTTTAAGAGACAGGGGGTCTCACTATGTTGCCCAGGCTGGTCTTGAACCCCTGGCTTCAAGAGATCTTCCTGCCTCAGCCTCCCAAAGTGCTGGGATTACAGACATGAACCGCTACCTCAGCCAAACGTTTCTAAAGTCTTATTCTCAATTTCTGCGTTTATCTCATCACAGATTGGTAACAAACAATTACCACCGACCAGACTTTGAGTAGGTGTTGGCAAACTTTTTCTGTAAAGAACTAGGTAGTAAATACTTCACATTTTGGGGGCCATATGGTCTCCGGAAACGACTCAACCCTGCCGGCACCGCATAGAAGCGGCCACAGGTAAATGAATGGGGTAGGGCTGTACCTCCGTAAATCTTTATGAACACTGAAATTTGAATTTCATTTTCATGTATTACACAAATATTTTTTATTACTTTTTATATTCTGAAAATATATTCATATTTTGGGGGTAGATGTGACATTTTGATACATGTATACAATGTGTAATGATCAAGTCTGGGTAATCAGGATACCCATCACCTCAAGGTTCATCTGTTATCTTTTCTTTGTGTTGGGGACACTATCCAACACGATTTTTCTCTTCTGGATATTTTGAACTATATAACACATTATTGTTAAGTGTAATTTCCCTGCTGTGCTCCTGAATACAAGAACATTGTTTTTGTATTTGCATCATCTTGGCTCATGGCAACCTCAGGCTCCTGCGTAGCGGGGATTACAGGCATGCGCCACCATGCCTGGCTAATTTTTGTATTTTTTGTAGAGGCAGGGTTTCACCATGTTGCCCAGGCTGGTCTCAAACTCCTGAGTTCAAGCGATCCACCTGCCTCTGCCTCCCAAAGTGCTGGGATTACAAGCATGAGCCACCGTGCCCGGCCTGAATATAAGAAATTATTTCTTCTATCTAACTGTGTTTTTGTACTGTCATCCAACTCGTCTTTGGTCCTTCCCTCCCCGCCTTCCCTTCCCAGCCTCTGGTAATCACCAATCTACTCTACCTCTACGAGATCCACGTTTTAGGCTCCCATATATAAGTGACAACACGTGTTTCTTCCTTCGATTTTTCCCCCAACCATTAAAAAATGTAAAAACCATTTTTAGCTTATGGATTGTATAAAATGAAGTATTCGGCCAGATTTGTCCTATAAGCCATGGTTTGCTGACCTTCCCTTTAGCTTAGCCGGGAGTTGACATAAATAAACATAACATTTGTTTCTTTTTTCAAAAAGATTTAACATAGCTGCTACCCAATTTTCTTTTTAAAACAAAAAGCTAATGATTTTGATATGTGAGTTACATAATTTTTTGAAAGTAGACACATAGACAAAAGACTGGAAAACATGCTAGATTATTAAAAATGGTGAGTTTGTGGTATGGGCCATTTAGGCAATTGTTACCGTTTGCTTTGTGCTTTTCTGTATTTTTAAAAATTTCCAGTAAGTTTCGTTTTTTCATCATCATGAATCCTGGAAGGGTGCTGTATTCTGTTCCTCTCACTCCTGGCTGCCAGTGGATCTCAAAAATTCCCCACCCATGAGGAGGGGAAAGGTAGAAGTGAAGATGGTCACTGGTCTCAGGAGCAGCCCCTAGGAGAGGGGGTTTCTGCACCTCCTTGGCCATCTCCGTCCTCTGGGGTGTTTCAAGTTTTTCTAGCGAACAGGATCATTTTGTGGAGTGAGTCTCAGGATCTTGGGACGGGGGGAACAAAACTTTTTTTGCCTTTTTGGTGCACCCTGGGCTGAAATAAGAAAACCACTAGGGGTGAGTCTTCAAAGCAGAGACAACCCAGGTGAGCAGAGCGGTGGGGAGGGTTTAAATTAAAAAAAGAGAGAGAGGAGCACTTTCTTTCAGATAAGATCTCATCCGATGTGGAGAACAATGCATACTTAGGATGGGATGCCTGCCTCGGAATCCCCTGGGATGTGGGTTTCCACCCCACCCATCTTCTGCTACAGCAACTGAGTTGGTTTCTATCAAGGTGAGACTTAGATGCCAGACAGGTGGATTATCACTTCCCAGGTGATGAGGCGGCTGGCTGGGGATGTGGACGAGGAGGAGCTCAGAGGCTGCCCCAAGCTCCTCCCAGCACCAAGCTGAAAATCAGACCCTTCTGACCCCAGGAGGCTATCGAGTGCTTCCTAGCTCCTCTTGTGAGAAGAGAGACTCAGTGAAGCAGGCCTCATATTAGTGGCTCACGAAAGATATTCCCAGTTGCCCTGAAGTTGTGGTTCTCAGCGTGTGAACCGCAAACCAGCATCACCGGCATCGCCTGGAATCTTGTTAGAAATGCAAGTTCTGACTAGGAGCCGTGGCTCAGGCCTATGATCTCAACACTGTGGGAAACTGAGGCAGGAGGAATGCTTGAGGCCAGGAATTTGAGACCAGCCTGGACAACATGGTAAGACCCCATCTCTATAAAAAATAAAAAATTAGCTAGTCATGGTGCTACACAGCTGTAGTCCTAGCTACTCAGGAGACTGAGGTGGGAAGATCGCTTGAACCCAGGAGTTTAAGGCTGCAGTGAGCTATGATCACGTCATTGTACTCCAGCCTGGGCAAAAGAGTGAGAACTTGTCTTAATATATAAATAAATAAAAAGAAATGCAAATTCTCAGTCCTATGCTAGACCTACTGAATCAGAATTTGGGAGGGAGGGGTGTTCAGCAATCTTTGTTTAACAAGCCCCACCCCAACTATAAAACCAAGTTTGAGAACCATTGCTTTGCCAAGATAGGGTCTTGCTCTGTTGCCCAGGCTGATCTTGAACTCCTGGGCTCAAGCGATCCTCCTGCCTCAGCCTCCCAAAGTGCCGGGATTATAGGTGTGAGCCATTGCAACTGGCTACCATTGCCTTTGCGTTTTGTATTTCTTTAAATCGTTCGCCTTTCTGCATCTTTCTTTCATTAAAATAGGTGGATGATATGTTCATTTTCCAAGACCGGTTTATAGTGAATGTCATTTCTTCATGAAGTTGTTATCCTTTTTCCACTAAAGAGGGCAACATTGAGTGGACTGGGCACACATTTTCTTTCTCTCCATGAATCCAGGAACTAGGAAACGCCAGCCAGTGACTCATGCTGCCATTTCCCGAGACAGCGGTTTCTGTCCAAAAGATTGGTCCACACATCGGTCAAATCCTCCTTTTCTTCCAGGTGTACTTCATATTCATCATTATTATACATTCAGGAGGCAGATTGTATTCTTCTTTTTAGAGACAGGGTCTCTCTCTGCCGCCCAGGCTGGAGTGCAGTGGTGCCATCATAGCTCACTGCAGCCTCGGTCTCCTGAACTCAAGTGATCCTCCTGGCTGAGCCTCCCATGTAGCTGGGACTACAGGTGTGCACCATCATGCCCGGCTCATTTTTTGTTTTTATTTTTTGTAGAGGTGGGGTCTCGCTATATTGCCCAGGCTGGTCTCAAACTCCTAGGCTCAGCTCAAGCAATCTTCCCGTCTCGGTCTCCCACAGCACTGGGATTATAGGTATGAGCCACTGCACCCAGCCTTCAATTTTTCTTTAATGTTGGTTTCCTCGTTAGAATGAAAGCTCAGTGAAGTACATCCTGTTCACCGTTGTGTCATCACCACTGTGTGCCACCACAGGCTCGCAGGAGGCATTTATTAAGTGATTGCTGGCTGGTTTCCTCACGCCCCAACCTATGACCACCTGTGGCTCATTCCCATTTTCGAGGGGAGCACCTGAGGATCTACTAGGGCCGTGCTGGTAGAAAATGAAAAAGCTGGGTTTGAAGCCAGAGCCCTCCAGCCCGCGGTGGTCAGCCTCTCCCGCTTTTCTTGCATTCAGAACCTCCTCCAGCCACGTTGGAGGCCTCTCTCGTGGCTGCCCGTGGTCACTGCGCAGCCCTGTGCACAGAGCTGTCTCTGGTGCTGGGCTGGCAGGAGGTGAAGCTTTTGAAGCTTCCAGCACAGGAAATGTTGGTGGGCAGGGCACCCTGACCCCAGCTTTAAAAATAAGGAGCCTGAAATAGCTCTTTCTGGACCTCCCCCTTGCTGTGGCCTTTGATGCCACCTGGGTGTGCTGGGCTGAGCGTCCCGGCGTCCTGTGGCTGCCCTGGACAGGCTGTGCGGGGGATCCGGGCTGGAAGCCAGGCCCAGGTCAGAGCCGCAGTCCGCCACAGTAGTGGCTTCCTAAAACCAAATCTTTGTTCCCCATCTGGGGCTGGGGAGTTGATTGGCGATGGACTCGGGCATCTGGGGGCCTTGGCGGGGCAGCCCTGAAGGAGATCCCAATAGAAGGTGTGTGGTCTCTTCATGCAAACCTCCTGGACTTCCATCACCGATTTGAGCTGATGAATTTGTTAAATTCACACACTTCTCACCAATCCCCCGATGCTGACCCGTGTCCTTTCTTGCTCACACAGCCCCAGAAGCCTTCTCACAGGTCTGTCTGCACTCCCTCCGTCCCCTACAAATCCCACGCAGAAGTCAGAGGGATCTCAAAATGCAAATCCGATTGTGAGGCCTTCACCCTCTGGATACGGAGCCTAATTACTGACTCACGAGATGGATGTGGACCGGCCCTTGCCTTGTCTCTTCAGCTTCCTACCACGTAAGTACACTTTTTTTTTTTTTCCTATCCTGTGTACCTTTGATGAGTGCTCCAGCCACAGGACTCTTGCACATGCTGTTTTCTCTTCCTGAAACATATCCCCTCCCCCAGTTTTCCCTAATTATCGTTATTATTATTAGAGACAGAGTCTTTCTCTGACAACCAGGCTGTAGTGCGTGACAAGATGTCAGCTCACTGCAACCTCTGCCTCCCAGGTTCAAGTGATTCCCCTGCCTCAGCCACCTGAGTAGCTGGGATTACAGGTGCACATCACTATGCCCAGCTTATTTTTGTATTCTTTAATACAGGCAGAGTGTCACCATGTTGGCCAGGCTGGTCTCGAACTCCTGACCTCAAGTGATCTGCCTGCCTCAGTCTCCCGAAGTGCTGGGATTACAGGCATGAGCCACCACACCTGACCTAATTATCCCCCTTATGCAAGCTTCAAATCTCAGCCCAGTGTCCTCCCTGGCTTCAGCCAGGCCGATCCTCCCACGTGCAATTTTCTGCTTTGCCCACCTCTCTTTGGAAATCCTAGTCACACATGTTGCTTTTTATGTACTTGTTTAGTTCTTTGATTTTATTTCCATCGCTCTTCCTAGGCTCTATGAGGGCAAAGGCCAGGTCTGATTTTGCATTCAGTATATCCACAGAGCACAGTATATAGTTGAAGCTTGGTAGGTACTTACTGAATGAATGAAAGGTCAAATGAATGAATGAGTGGTCAAACCCAGAAACTAGGACTTAACAGGAAAGCCTCCTTAGGATTAGTCACGTCCAAGCGTGAGGCCATGGAGACACCCGACTGCCATGCTAATGAAAATCAGACACTGGGATAAAAAGCTTGTCTTGTTCTCTCAACATGGCTGACCCCTTCATCTGAAAACAACTCATTGTTCAGGCACAAAAGCTTCCCCCTCCTTGAGTTAGTGGCCTTCCCCGTTCCTCCCTTCCAGAGCACAGACTCCAGAATCTGTTAGAATGACTCTTCAGAACGCATGTCTTCGCCAACCTAGTCTCAACATCTAATCTGGAAGCCGGGTGCATGTGGCTTGCTTGGCTGGAGATGTGGTCTCAAGGTGATGAATCCACAGCATGGTGCCCAGCTGCTGCATAAAAAATGCAATTTCTCCATTTTTAAGCTTTTAATGCTTCCTCCTACCTTGGATGTCACCAGAACGCTCCAACCATCTCAGTCCAGAGAGTGTAAAGAAAAATATCCAATAAATGCTTCCATGCTAGGCAGGGCCGCTCATTCTTAATTTCACCACTTTTTTTTTTTTTTTTTTTTGAGGCAGGGCCTCACGTCACCCAGGCTGGAGTGCAATGGTGCCATCAGGGTTCACTGCAGCCTCAACCTCCCTGGGCTCAGGTGATCCTCCTGCCTCAGCCTCTTGAGTCTCTGAGAACACAGATGCACCACCATGCCTGGCTAACTTTATTTTTTGTAGAGATGCTGTTTAGCCATGTTGCCCAGGCTCATCTTGAATTCCTGAGCTCAAGCTATGTGCCCTCCTCAGCCTCCCAATCAACTTCACCCCTCTTGATGGGAGGTGGGGACTGCCCTCTGCACTACAGTGTGTAAGCCGCATCCCCGGACTCTTCCAGCCAGATGGCCAGTAGCAACTCACAACACATGACGACCAGAAATGTATCCAACACTGCCAAGTATCTCCTGGGAGCCAGATCACCCATGTTGAAAACTAGAGGGAATTGGGGATATTCGTCCTAGGGATAAGTACATTTTCAAAGAGGATTGTGGATGGGGTCAGTAATGGGATTTCCAGCAGGACTGCACACAGGGAGGTGAAAATTTAGGATAAATTATGCCAAGTAGATGTTTGCCTCTACCTTCTACATGAGACGGACTCAGATAAACTGTTAGGGATGAAGAGGGTCAAGTCTCCCATCTTACAGGTAGAAAAGTAGAGGTCCACAGGGAAGAGTTTTTTTATTGGGCAAGCAGTGAGACCTGCATGCCTAAAACACACCCATACAAATGCATATGCATTTAACATGTACATATGTATTAGATAAATATTTGACATGTAGTATATGCAGCAACTCTATTAGAAATGGAACTCCATTAGAAACATAGAACTCTTGAGACTGAGACTCCGAGACTAACCTAGCCAACATGGTGAAACCCTGGCTCTTCAAAAAGTACAAAATTAGCTGGGCATGGTGGCATGCACCTGTAGTCCCAGGTACTCAGGAGGCTGAGGCACACAAATCTCTTGAACCCAGGAGGCGGAGGTTGCAGTGGGCCGAGATGGCATCACTGCACTCCATCCTGGGTGACAGAGCGAGACCCTGTCTCATTAAAAAAAAAAGGGATACGGGGTCACAAATAAAAAAGGATTTTTTTTTTTTTTTTTTTTGAGACAGAGTCTCACTCTGTCACCCAGGCTATAGTGCAATGGCGGGATCTTGGCTCACTGCAACCTCCACCTCCCAGGTTCAAGGGATTCTCCTGCCTCAGCCTTCTCAGCAGGTAGGATTATAGTCGCATGCCACAATGCCTGGCTGATTTTTTTGTTTTTAGAAGAGATGGGGTTTCACAATGTTGGTCATGCTGGTCTCGAACTCCTGACCTCGTGATCTGCCCACCTTGGCCTCCCAAAGTGCTGGGATTACAGGTGTGAGCCATGGCGCCCAACCCAATTTTTTTAGATTTTTTTTTTTTTTTTTTTTTTTAGATTTTTTTTTTCTTTGGACCCGTGTGTGAGCACCCATATGCTCACATACATGCATGCACACAGACACAGGTGTATCGTAACCACTGGCTTCCTTTTGTTCAGGGAGGAGAAAGTGCTGGGGGAATTTGGGGTGCATTTACTACCCGTAGTCTTTTGGCTTTGGGAACTCAGGAGGAGGAGGAGGAGGAGGCAGGACAGAAAGCAGATGGAACAGGTACAATTTTGGTTAACCAGAGGGGACATTTGTGGACTACGTGGGAAGAAAAAAGTGTCATTTTGTCCTTTTGTCTTACCAAGCTATTTTGGTGGCATTAATTTGGTTTTGAATGAGAGAAGCTGAATTCTAGCAGTGAATGGACATGAGATTTGTTAGTGAACAGCAACAATAACTCTGGGACCTCTGGGGAAAGTACATGGGGCCATGGGAAATGGCCCGCCCTCCCTTCATCCAGAGGTAGCTCATGCCAATCTCCTGGCATGGCCTGCCGGACTTCTCCTAGGATGCACTATGCATGGTGGTGAGGACTCTGGGCATCAGACCAACAAGGCTGGCAGGGGTGAGGACCTTTTCCAGAATAAGGGGTCACACGTGCAAAATTATCAAGGAGAGAAAAGCTACTGGGTGGGAGGGAATGGAGGTGGCTCTGCGTACATCAACCGTGGCTTCTGTAGGGTGTAGGAACAAGCATGGTGGCAGGTGAGGCTGGCAAGGCAGCAGGGTCCAGGTCGTGGAGGTAGATGTTAACCTTGGAAAGGAGTTTGGGCTTGCTTCTGAGGGCACTGGGGAGCCATGGGAGAATTGTGAGGGAGGGAGTCACCAGCACAATTGGTACTGGGGAACATTCCCTCTGGCTAGTGTGAGGATTTGGGGAAAGAGGGAAAAGGCTGGAAGCTGTTCCCTTTGTTTGAGTGACAGAGGCCAACAACTTGCGCTGTCCAGGCGAGGGCATGCCAAGGATGGGGCAGGATTTCCCTGCCCCACCCATTCCTTGTAAGGGGGACAGGGATCGCAGCAGTCTCAGTGTGCCATGTGGTCCAGTCTTTCGCACCTTTCCGTTCTTTTGACACAGAGTCACGCTCTGTCACCCAGTCTGGAATGCAGTGGTGCGATCTCAGCTCACTGCAGCCTCTACCTCCTGGATTGAAGTAATTCTCGTGCCTCAGCCTCCTGAGTAGCTGGGATTACAGGTGTGCACCACCCTGCCCAGCTAATTTTCTTGTATTTTTAGTAGAGAAGGGGTTTTGCCATGTCAGCAGTGGCTGGTCTCGAACTCCTGGCCTCAGGCTGTCTGTCTGCCTCGGCCTCCCAAAGCGCTGGGATCACATGAGCCATAGGGCCCAGCCTGTACTTTTCAAAGTGCATTTGTCCATTTCTTGTTTCAGACATTCTTTCGCTTAGAAACAAAATGTTACACACAGAGTGGAAGCCTGCTGGGCACTCTCTTCCCTGACACCGGTCTCTTTTCTCTGCCTGCTTTAATTCTTGTATCTTTATTTTAACCACATGTGTGCCTAATCCCAAACAGTATGTAGCATTGTTTCCACACTTTCT
This sequence comes from Sapajus apella, assembly GCF_009761245.1. Classification (NCBI taxonomy): domain Eukaryota; kingdom Metazoa; phylum Chordata; class Mammalia; order Primates; family Cebidae; genus Sapajus; species Sapajus apella. The sequence goes on from NW_022437035.1 coordinate 2,031,637, forward strand.
GTAAGTGTTAAACTCGATGTATCACTTAGCAAATTGCAATTTTCCCTTCAACATTATGTTTCCAAGTTCGGTCAGGGTGACTAACTGCCTATAATCCCAGCACTTTGGGAGGTGGAGGTGGAGTTCATTTGAGGTCAGGAGTTCGAGATCAGCCTGGCCAACATGATGAAACCCTGTCTCTACTAAAAATACAAAAATTAGCCAGGCATGGTGGCGGGTGCCTGTAATCCCAGCTACTCAGGAGGCTGAGGCAGGAGAATCCCTTGAGCCCAGGAGGTGGATGTTGCAGTGAGCCAAGATCATGCCACTGCACTCCAGCCTGGGCAACAGAGAGAGCCTCTGCCTCAAAGACAAAAACAATATGTTTCCAAGACATATTTACAGTTGACCCTTGACCAATGAGGGAGGGAGGGGCACTGACTCCCTCATGCGGTCAAAAATCCATCCATAACTTTTGACTCCCCCAAAACTTAACTTCCATTGAACAGACTTGCCAATACCGTAAACAGTAGAACGACACAGGCTCTGTATGTTGTAGGTATTCTAAATATTATCCTTGCAATAAAGTAAGCTAGAGAAAAGAAAACATTATTAAGAAAATCATAAGGAAGAGAATATATAATTACTGTTCACTAAGCGGAAGTGGATCACCATCAAGGTCTTCCTTCTGGTCATCTTTATATTGAGTAGGCAGAGGAGGAGGAAGAGGAGGCTTTGGTGTTGCTGTCTCAGGAGTGGCAGAGATGGAAGAAAATCCAGGAATAAGTGGACCCCCACAGTTCAAACCCATGTTTGAGGTCAACTGTAGATTGACCCACACACAGTAGATTTAGATCATTCATCTTGGCTGGTGTGCAGTATTTCACTGCATAGGTATAATGCAAGTTATTAATCCAGTCTTTCTTTTTTTTTTTTTTTTTTTTTTTTTTGAGACGGAGTCTCACTCTGTCGCCCAGACAGGAGTACAGTGGTGCGATCTCGGCTCACTGCAACCTCTGTCCCCACAGGCTCAAGCGATTCTCCTGCCTCAGCCTCCTGAGTAGCTGGGATATCAGGCGTGCACCACCATGCCTGGCTAAATTTTGTATTTTTAGTAGAGACAGGGTTTCACCATCTTGGCCAGGCTGGTCTTGAACTCCTGACCTTGTGATTCACCCGCCTTCCAATCCCATTTTGATGGACACTTACGTTGCTTCCTGTGGCGTGCTGCCGTAAACCATGCTGCAGTGAACAGCCCGTGCATCCGGAGCATACATCACTTCACCTCTCCTTGAGGGAACTTGTGATCGCGCCGAGAGCAAAAACTCTGCACCTGGGCTGACCGGGTTCGGATCCCAAATCTGTAATTGATGGGTGGGGCAACTGAGCGCGTTACTTAAGGACGCGGTTTCTTCATCCAGAAAAATGGAGATAAAAGCAGTACTTCCTTTAGAGGTTGTTGTGAAGATTTACCTGTTAGCATCTGTGAAGCGCTCCGTACTATAAAGTGTTTAACATAATGATTACACTGCTAAAACTTGGGCATGGGGATGTTCTCACTTATTTGTGGGAGCTAAAAATTAAAACAATTGAATTTATGGAGATAGAGAATAGAAGGCTGATTACCAGTGACTAGGAAGGGTAGGTGGGGGTGGGGTGGGCAAAGGGCAGAAAGAGGGAATGATTGATGGGTATAAAACCATAGAATAAATAAGATCTAGTATTTGGTAGCACAATAGGGTGGCTATAGCCAATAACAATTTAATTGTGCATTTAAAAATAAATAAAATAGCCGGGCGCAGTGGCTCCTGCCTGTAATCTTAGCACTTTGGGAGGCCGAGGTGGGTGGATCACAAGATCAGGAGTTCAAGACCAGCCTGGCCAACGTGGTGAAACCTCGTCTTTGCTAAAAATACAAAAATTAGCTGGGTGTGGTGGTAGGTGCCTGTAATCCCAGCTACTCAGGAGGCTGAGGCAGGAGCATCACTCAAACCTGGGAGTCAGAGGTTGCGGTGAGCTGAGATGGTGCCGCTGCACTCCAGTCTGGCCAACAAGAGCAAAACTTCATTGCAAAACAAAAAAAACAAAAAAACCCTAAAATAATATAATTGGATTGTTTGAAACACAAAGGATAAATGCTTGAGGTGATGGATACCCCATTTACCTTGATATGATTATTATGTATTGCATGCCTCTATCAAAATATATGCCCCATAAATGTATACACCCACCATATACCCACACAAAATTAAAAATTGAAAAACACTGAGCACAGGAGAAGGTACGAATGAAGCTGTCCCAGCCTCCCCTCCCGGGCTGTGCAACTTTGAACAGGTCACTGCACTGTTCTGGGTCTCACCTTCTTCATCCATAAAATGGCAGCGTCAGCTCACACCTGTAATCCCGGCGCTTTGGGAGGCCAAGGTGGGCGGATCACCTGAGGTCGGGAGTTCGAGGCCAGCCTGACCAACATGGAGAAACCCCGTCTCTACTAAAAATACAAAATTAACTGGGTATGGCGACACATACTTGTAATCCCAGCTACTTGGGAGGCTGAGGCAGGAGAATCGCTTGAACCCGGGAGGCAGAGGTTGCGGTGAGCCGAGATTGTGCCATTGCACTCCAGCCTGGGTAACGAGTGAAACGCTGTTTCAAAAAAAAAAAAAAAAAAGGCGGTATCTTAAGGATAACATAAGATGCTGTGTAGCCTACAACAGACACTTAACCAAGATTCGTTTTTCTTCTCTCACCTCTTTTCCTCATCCTTGTGAGGCTGTTCAGGCGCACGTCATCACGTTCTTCCACAAACACTGTGGCTCAGAGAGGTGGAGAGACTTTCTGCAGGTCGCCCTGCGTGTCAGAGGTGAACAGACTCTCTGCAGGCAATGTCCCTGGGTTGGGTCCCAGTGGTTGTGGTTGCCACTCTCTGGAGCCAGCCCAGCTTCTCCCGCAGACCCCGTTACACAGCCCCTGCCCCCAACCTCCAACCCTACCCTCCTAGCTTAGCCTCCAAGCTTGGCCACCCACTGTGTTCTTGTGATGAGGTGGAACTGATACAAACAGTCATCCACGTGGCCTCTTAGAAACAGCCACCAAATGCTCCCGTATCATGGCAACCACAGAATCAAAACAAGCTCTTAATGAAAGATCAAAAAAGACAGGGAGGTGGAAAACCCACTCCCCGAACCAGCGGCCCTGTGAAGATTCCTACTGCTGGGTTTTCAGTTTAGGGAGCTTATTGGGTTTGCGTCTTCAAATTTAAAGGGGTCCCCTCCCCGCTCTGCATTGTTAAACTCTAGCAGACTGTGGCTGGGAGCCAAGAAGTGGGTTTTAAATACACAAAAGGAAACAGAGCATGGCGAGGTCTGGAGCAGAGAAGCCATCAGAGAGTGGGTGTTTGGGGGGGTGGCAGATCATAGAGACTCTGTACCATGCTTGGGGCCAGGGAATGGCTTTGGCTTGGCCCTTGAAGTTTCTGGGTGCTGAACTTAAGCACTGCAGCCCCTTGTCCCCACTGCTCAGATTTCAGTTGGCTCCTTGCAATGAAATCCCAAGAGGGAAAAGCAGGAACACCCTGGAAGACCATTTGATCCAATGGTTTCCAAACTTTTTTTTTTTTTTTGAGGCGGAGTCTCACTCTGTCACCCAGGCGGGAGTGCTGTGGTGCGATCTCAGCTCACTGCAACCTCCACCTCCCAGGTTCAAGCAATTTTTCTGCCTCAGCCTCCTGAGTACCTGGGACTACAGGTGCATGCCACCATGCCCAGCTAATTTTTGTATTTGAAGGAGAGACAGGGTTTCACCATGTTGGGCAGGATGGTCTTGAACTCCTGACCTTGTGATCCACCTGCCTTGGCCTCCCGAAGTGCTGGGATTACAGGTGTGAGCCACTGCACCTGGCCCAAACTTTTATTTAAGTGAATAAACTGTTTCCTGGATAACCTCACATAAAACATCCCAGGATGTAAAGCGGGTAATGGTGTTGGAAGTGAGGAACTTGGAATTCTGACCCTGGGGGGCTCTTCCCCTCGTCCTCCCACATACAGAAACTCTCCAGCTGATGCTTCCAATGTCAGTGGCTAAAGACACTTCAGACAAACCCAGCCCTTGCATTCACAGATGGCGACATTATCGTTAGTAGCAGTAAATATTAGCTAACTACTAGTATTTACACTTTAAACATGCCTGGCGTAGGAGAATGATTTTATATGCTGATAGGATCAAATCCCCACAACTACTTGATAAGTATTATAATGATCCCCATTTTGCAGGAGAGTCAACAGAAGTCTAGAGAGGTACAATCCCTTCCTAAAGTCACGCAGCTGGTAAGTGGCGGGGGCAGAATTCAGAGCCTAATGTGGCTGACTATACAGCCCGTGCCATTCACCACAGGGTTGCCCAAGGAGGTTAAAGACTGTCCCACAGTCTCGCAGGAGCTGAGCCGGGACAGTAAGGTGGCCTGGTATAGCGGGAAGCTCATGGGTGTGTGAGGCTAGAGCTCTGAGCACAAGATATTCATCAGGCACCTGTTCTGGCTGTTTGGTAAGAGAGTCAGGGTGAGTTGTCACTGAGCATGAGAGAAGGAAGGAAGCCTTTGGAGACCACAGTGGGGAACCTGGAACTAGGGAGCCATAGCAGGTGTCTGAGCTAGAGCATTAAATCCTACCCTTGGCTGCACGTCAATATTGGGACAATAGACCCAGATGTTTCACTCCTAATAATCACCATGGTGCAGGATGCTGCTCAAAGCACTTTATGGGCGTGGTCTTAATCATCAAAAAACCTCTATGAGAGAGGTGATGGCATTATACCCATTTTACAGATGAGGTTGCTGGGGGCTCAGGGAAGTGAAGTGGTTTGTCCAGGGTCACATGGCTGGTGAGTGGGGGTGCTGACACCTGAAGCCATGACTGGCTGACTTTCAAGCCTACATGCCTTTGTCAGTTAAGTGAGGTGATGGTAATGCCGCGTAACAAACAAGCCCCCAAATCTCAGTGCTGTAGGACAGTAAGTGTGGATTTAGCTCACATGTCTAATATGGGTTGGCTGAGCTAGGCTGGGCTCGTTCCTGTGTCTCTCATCCCCTCCTGGGATCAGTGGGCTAGCCTTGACATATTCTCCTTCTCCTCATGGCAGGGGTGCAAGAGGGTGAGCAGAAACACACCAAGTCTCTTGAAGCCTAGACTCAGGACCACACAGAGTCATTCCTGCCTCATTCTATTGACCCCAGCAAGTCACAGGGCCAAACCCAATGTCAATAGGTGGGAAATGGTACTCTGTTCCTTTAATGGGAGGAACTGCAAAGTCGCTTGGGAAGGGTGAGAATACAAGGAAGGGTAAAGAATTAGAGGCAAGTTGCATTATACCATATTGTCTGTACTGGTTTAAAATATGCCCACACTGTCTTTGATAATCCCTTCAAAAGACGGAGCCTAATTCTACATCTCTTGAGTGTGGGCTAGCCTTACTGACTCGCCTTTAATGAACAGAACAAGGTAGACGCAACTTCCAAGGCGAGGTCATAAAAGACATTGTGGCTCCCTCCTTGCTCTCTTGAGGGTCACCCACTCTGGGGAAGCCAGCTGCCATTTTGTGAGGATACTCAAGCAGCCCAGTGGAGAGACCCACGTAGTGAGAACCTGTGGTCTCTAGCCAGCAGCTGTGTGAGTGGTGCATCTTGGAAGCAGCTCCTCCAGCCCCAGTTCAGCCTTCAGATGAGACAGCAGCTTCAGCTGACATCCTGACTGCAACCTGATGAGAGGTCCAGAGTCAGAACTGCTCAGCTTAAAGTTGCCCCTGAATTCCTGACCCGCAGGAACTGGGAGACAACTGCTTGTTATTTTTAGTTGCCAAGTTCTGGGGTAAATTTGCTTGCAGCAATAGACATGAAGCCTGTGTCTAAATATTCTGCCACCTCTCTGCTGCCATAGCAGGGCCCATCATAACAAGTGAGGCTTGGATGGAAGCAGCTTTGTCTTCTCCCGAGAGAACCAACAACATCCCAACAATTTACCAAGATTAGAGAACCAAAAATACTCATGGTAAACTATAGTTGTTAAGAAACATCTGTTTTTGAGCTGCCCAAATTGGGTAGTTCTCAAAGGGAATAAAAATGTATCAGAGGATGGAGACAGCTGGGTGGGGACTGATGCCAACTGCCTGGCAGGCTCAGCTGGTCACTCGGCTTCCTCCTCAGAGCTGAGGCAGGGAGAAAGATCCAAACGAAGATCTAATGGGGTAGATTAGACAGAGCTGCCTGTAGCAAGGCACCAAGGGCTGTGTCCAGCTGCAGGGGGCAGTACTTACGCTTACTGCACCCCTACTATGTGCCAGGTGTAGGGTGGGCACTTAAAACCCCGCATGTGAGAACCAGGGGTTGGGGTGTGGGAAGACTTTGGCTTTAGGCCAGGACTGAATGGTGAGTGGCAGTATGGAGAAGGAATTAAGGGCCTGTGGAAAGGGCCTGGGCTTGAGTCTTGGCATTGATGCTTAGCAGCTCTGAGGATTGTACGTGGCCACTCACTCAAACACTCTGGGCCAGTTTCACCCACTGTAAAATAAGCATAGTAAGAGTGCCTACTTGACCCATCCTTATGGTTCTCCCAAGCTTGCTTTGTGGGACTCCTCCCGGACTCCACAGGTTTAATCATTCCTGGTGCCCTTCCACGGGAGCACATCCCCAGCTCACAGTGATGGGTTCAGGAATAGACACATGACCCATGATAGGCCAATCAAGTAAATATAGGGAGATCTTCTTTCTTGCTTAAGGTGGCTACATTTAGGACATGAGGCCGGGTTGTCAGTGTCACCCATCACATGTACCATATGAAGGACTCTTGTCTAAGACCTGGCAAGAGATGATGGGGCCTGACATTGTTAAAGATCCTGGATCCAGCCATACCTGAAGCTTATCCAGAATTCATGCTGAGTATCTGCACTAATCAAAGTTCTCCAAATAATATATACATGCATACCTCAGAGATATTGCAGGTTTGTTTGCAGCCCACATCAATAAAACAAATATTGCAATAAAGTGAGTCATAGGAATGTTTGATTTCCCAGTGCATATAAAAATGATATCATATTGTAGTCTGTTAAGTGTAGAATGCCATTATGTCTAAAACCACTGTACATACCTTAATTGAAAATATTTTATTGCTAGCAATCATCTGAGCCTTCTGCAAATTGTAATCTTTTTGCTGATGGAAGGTCATGCCTCGATGTTGATGGCTGCTGACTGATCAGGGTGGTGGTTGCTGAACTTTGAGGTGGCTGTGGCAGTTTCTTAAAATATGACAACAACAAAGCTTGCCACATTGATGGACTCTTTCATAAACGATTTCTCTGAAGCACATGATACTGTTTGATGGCATTTTACCCACAGTAGAACTTCTTTCAAAATTGGAGTTAATCCTTTCCAACTCTGCTGCTGCCTTAGCTACTAAGTGTATGAAATATTCTAAATGTGGCTGGGTACAGTGGCTCACGCCTATAATCCTAGTAATTTGGGAGGCTGAGGTGGATGGATCACCTGAGATCAGGAGCTCAAGACAAGACTTACCTACATGGTAAAACTCTGTCTCTACTAAAAATACAAAAATTAGCCAGGTGTGGAGGTGGGCACCTGTAGTCCCAGCTACTTGGGAGGCTGAGGCAGGATAATCACTTGAATCTGGGAAGCAGAGGTTGTAGTGAGCAGAGATCATGCCACTGCATCCTGGGCGACAGAGTGAGACTCTATCTCAAAAAAAAAAAATTCTAAATGGTTGTTGTCATGTCAACAATGTTCATAGCATCTTCACCAGGATTAGATTCCATCTCAAAAACCACTTTTTTGGTTCATTTATAAGAATCAATTCCCCATTTATTAAAAAAAATTTTTTTTTTCAAAGAGTTAGAATCTCACTCTGGCACCCAGGCTGGAGTGCAGTGGTGGGATCACAACTCACTGCAGCCTCAAATTCCTGGGCTCAAGTGATCCTCCTGCCTCAGCCTCCCAAGTAGCTGAGACTACAGGAGTGCACCACCACACCCAGCTTAAAGTTGTACTATGAGATTGCAGTAGTCCAAAAACCAGCAGAGTAGATACTCAAAAAGAGCTCATGTTTTTGTTTGATGTGGAAGACAGGAGAGGACCAGTATCCCAGCTCAGAGCCACTAGTCAGGAGAATTTCCCTCTAACTTGCAGGAGTATGAACCTTTTGTTCTATCCAGGCCTTTAATGAATTGGGTGAGGGCCACCCATATCAGGGAAGACAATTTACTCAGTCTACCAATTCATATGTTGATCTCATCCAAAAGCACCCTCACAAACCCACCCAGAATAATGTTTGACCAAATATCTGGGCACCCTGTGGCTCAGTCAAGTTGACACATAAAATTAACCACCACAGTGTCCAAGTTATGTGATCTAATACCTTCCCCTATTTGCTTTAAACACATTTTGGTTGTTAGAACTTGCTCATAACCAATAGGCTTGAATGATAGAAATGTTTATTTCATAGGGATAGTGAAACAGCAAATGATCTCTCTCATAGCACAGTGCCTGAGAGAGACAGTAAATGCTCAAAAATAATAATCATAGGTGTATGTTATAGAGAAATATCATGGGAGCAGGATTTCCCCATTTTGCTCCCACTTCTCACAACGCTGACACATAAAAATTAACCATCCAAGTGTCCAAGTTATGTGATCTAATATCTTCCCCCATTTGTTTTAAACATATTTAAAAACATGTTTAAACAAAAGTAATCATCATTGATGCATGTTATAGAGAAATATCACGGGAGAAGTCAGAAAACAGTCAGACATTTCTTCTATTTCCACTACCACTACGTCGTGTCCTCTCTTTATCAGGTGTACCCAATGGTTTTAGGCAGATGGAACAGACCCTCTAATCCACAGACAAACTCTAAGATGCTTGGCACAATTATTCATAAGCTCAAAGATAGGGAACCTGTAGAATTCTTCCTTAAGGCTATTGTCTGATACACAATCTAATTTTGAATGTCTAAAGCTTAACATCACCTCTGTCTTTCTCTTTGCATTTTCTGTAATAAATTCTAATCTCACCGAAACTAATGAATGCCTAGGGCGGTAGAGATAAAAATCTGCACTCAGGAAAGCAAAATGAAAAACACGTTAAAAACTTTTAAACTAGTTATTCCTGCAACATATCTTTTGAAGCATGGTGGATGTATTGATTTTGACCACTAGCATCCCTTCCTTGATGAAAAACATGCCTCCCTCACTCCCCAGAGGCTGTTAATCACTGTTGTCTGCCCTCCTCACCACAGTGGAGAGCTTATGACCAGGCTGAGCCAATCCTAGCACCCATGTCAATGTCCTTTTGGGCTCAGGGATTGATCCTCAGGTGACCCAAGCAAAGCCAATCCAAATCCTTCACTGGATTTCTGTATGGGTGCTGAGAGAGAGGGAGATCCATAGTTAGACAGATTAGATAGATAGATAACTAGATGTCAAGGACTAGCCTGCAGACCCCAACCCAGCAACAGATGAACAAATTCACTCACACAAATCGCCAGTGAAAGAGTGGGCTAGGGGTGTCTGTGGCCACTCACGGACACTCCTGAGAGAGATGGCAGCCATGGCCTTGTCCAGTTGGCACTCTAGGCATTTATTCAGTATAGATTTAATTATAGAGGCTCTGAGTCAACACACTTATGGATAATGATTAAAGGCCAGGTTCTGAGGCCTAAAGCAAATGCGATTTGCTGGTGATAAATCTGGTCACCCTCCCCCTGAGAGAGCCATCTGGCCTGTGAAAGATTAAAGGTTAGTTTTAGGACTGCATGAGTAAACAAGTTATTCAGATAAACTCCCCCACATTCCATAGTTATTTGCTTTCCTTTATCAACTAAAGGTAAAGGGGATTAGGCTGCCTTCAGCCAAAACTTCTACAGAAACTGTGCAAACTTCTTGGGCTTTCATGTAGGTTTGTGACTATTCTATAATTTTACAATCTTTCCAACCATCCTGACTGAACCCCCACAGATGATTGATAGATAGATAGCTAGATAGATAGATAGACAGACAGAGAGACCTTTTGAATTACAAACCATAAGGATGAAGCTTGAGACTGCCAGTGACCATTCTTCCTACCTAATAGGGTAACACAAAGAAAGAAGATAGATGGAGAGAGAATTAAATGCCAGCCACCTGGGCAAATAGCATGTGAGCACCTGATCTTGCTACATTTTCCCGATCTTGCTTAAATTCATTTGAGCTAAAACAATGATCTCTGGCTGTTTCACACATGTCAAATTGACTTAAAAATGATGAAGAAAGCTACAGTCCTGTTTGTGCAAAAGAATTCCAGCTTGGACCATGCTAGGCTGAGCTTCTCCATGCCAGATGGCCAAGACTCCCACTACCCTTTTGTGTTCTGGAAGTCTTTCCTGGTGCCCCAACCTGCAGATCTTGGATGGGGATGACTGGGATACGATCCCCAAATCCTGACTCTCTGAGCCTCAATTTTCTTCTCTATCATCTGTAGATAACAGTCCCTACCTCAAAGGACAGTAAGAAAATTAAGTAAGATTAATTTTATCAGTTAATAAATTAATGGGCTGGCACAGAGGAAGTGCCCCATCAGCAGGAGCTGTCTAGCCCCAATACACAAAGTTCCCAGCCTGCTGATCCCTCTCCTGCCTGACCCAGTTTTTCATCTAAATTTGGCCATTGGCCCAGGCCCTGGCCTATTTTAGGTACACCTCTTTTTGTTGCAGGAAAAAGAGACCCAAACAAGTTCCTTAAAACAAGGGGTTTATTGTAAGAATGATTGGGGACAGGAACATGGAGGGGGTGGAGGCAGGGAAACCCTCAGGACTGAAGCTGTTTTGATGTAAGAATCCATTTTTTTCTTTTTCTCTTTTAGAAGGAGTCATTTCACTTGTCACATATCCTTGCAAAAAGGGCCTTTTGCCAGGCCTGGATGTAAACAAACCTCAGAGAGGTGTTGTCAAAGGCTAAGTCTCTCCTGCGTTGGTAGAGAGAGAATGGATTTGTTGTTGTTGTTACTAATAATTTGGGTTCAAATTTTAACAGCTCTCAGGTCCATGAGTTCTGCTATGAGAAAGGAAGTGAGCAGGAATGTCAAAATGGAGGGATGTGTGAAGTGACTGTAATGTATTATCCAAAGCAGGACACTTTGAGAATGAAAGAGGCACCATGAAGAATTACGCAGGGACAACAGACATGAAAACAGTACAGGGAAACCAGGACATAGGGTTGCCTTAAGAGCACAGGGGTCTGGGAAGGAAGGGATGGGGAAAGTGGGTTCTCAGACTGGAAAGAGGTTCAAGAGTGTGGTCACGCTCTAGGAAGTGCCAGGTTCATAACCTGAAGGCTGGACAGCTGGGAAGGAAGCACCTGGGTACTTGGATGCCCAGAGATCATGTTATATTACCTGCCCAGTAGGTGGACAACCTTCAGGTATGGCTTGATCCAGGGGCTCAAAAACAGAATGCTGTTTCTCTTTCTCTCTGCACTCATGGAACTTTAATCCATCTGCAGCAAAGGCCGGTGGCAGCCCACAGCCTGCACAGAGGGAGGACCAGGCCCTTCCACTCATCTTCTCAGACTTTTACTCTCCAATGTTTGAAACCATAGGAGACCTCTGTATACTGGCAGGTAATGGAGAGAAACTCCCCAGATACTTAGAGTGGGAAAGTGGGACTGAAGATGAGCATCCCCGTCCCAACCTGGATCAGTGTGGGCACCCTCCCTGTGACACGCAAAGCTCTTCATACCACATCTGCACACTCAGAACTTGATATGTGCTGTGAGTCTTCGCTGCCCTCCCCCACTTCCTCTAGGTCTCTGCTTTCTAGTGACTGCACCTCTCCTTGACTCTCCCCTTTGTCTTCCTGACCCTTATCTCAAAGCTTAGCAATCCTGAGACAACCTTTTCTGCTCCCCAGGTAGGCCCAGAATGCGGTCACCTCCAGGGGATCACAGGTCCCTCCCTATGGTAGACATGTGTGGCTCTTCTCATCTAGCTTATTATGTCTCCCTTTTGTGTGGCACCAATGCCCCAGTATCGCCAGAGTGAGGACCCCCTGTCACTCACATTCATTCTGTGTGCTCTGAAGGAAGCCATCTCCACCCCTGGATATGAGTAGCGAAACATGGGACCTAAGCTAAGCCAGTCAGCACATTCTGTCTCTCTGGCCACTAACTAGTCCAGGTATAGGTCAGTCAGAGTCTGTGCGTGGCCTTAAGTCCTAAGAAGGGCCTGGAGAATCTTTTCTGAGGCGCTTGGAGGAATGAAAATGGAATGCAGAGCTGTCAATGCCATTTTTTGATGAGGGATCTACACATGTTGTCAATTCCGAGGAAGTCATGTTGAGAAGTGGAGAAATAGGATCTTGGTGAGATCCGCTAAGACCCTGGATCAAGCCGTACCTGAAGGTCTGCCCTTGGGCTGTTCAAACACAGGAGCCAATAAATTCCCTTTTCTCAGGCCAGGTTCTCTGCTACTTACAATTGACAGAGCTCTAACTGAAGATTAGGACCCGTGGCCAAGAGGATGCTCAAACCGAAGGGATAAACAAATTACACAGCTGCTCACACAAAGCTCTGAGCCCTGCCCCCACATAGGGTAAATTTCCAGGATCTACTTAAAGCTATTGACCCATCTCCTCCTATCCACTAGCCCATGCTGTCTTACACAGTCCAGTCCTGGCAATACTACGATGTAGGTTAAGTCTGTTTCTGAAGCTCCAGTGTCCCACCTGACCACATTCTGTGCAGCCCCCAGCCCAACAAGTGGGTCTACGCAGCCTATTTCATGCCTATCTGGGCCCTCTGCAGCTCAATGGCTTCCCACCTCCCTCTGCTCAAGGTCCCACATCTCACTGCTGTCTCCAAGACCCTGCAAAACCCTGCCTCTGACCGCTCTGTGCTTGTCCTGCACGGTGCGCCCCTCACTCCAAGTGCCAGCCACCTGGGTGACTTCCCAGGTCCTTGACTCAGCAAGCTCTTTCCCACATTGGGGCCTTTGCAGATGCTGGTTCCTTGGCCAAGAATCCCTTTTCCATATCTGCACCTAGTTACCTTCTAATCCTCCTTTCAGTGTCAGGTGAAATGTCACTTCCCCAGCAAGTCCTTTGTAGCCTTTAGTCTAGATCAAGCCAACCCATTTTACATTCTCACAGCACCCTGTGGCTTGTCTTTTGTAACTGTAGCTCTGTGCTTAGTCACTCCTCAGGGCGTGTCACAAAACCTGGCACATAGCAGGTTCTCAGAAACATCTGGATAAGTGACTCTGGCAGGCACAAATCCCACCAGCAGGCAGCACAGAAAGGGAACAAAGATCAAAAGGGAGTTGGTGACTTGCCCAGGGTCACACAGCAAATCTGTGTACACCTGAGTCCAGACTCTTTGGTGCTCTTATGAGCCCTAGGGGTGGTTGCCTATCCCGTTGCCTGTAGGTCCCTCTTTCTGTTTACATCCTGAAGGTCTTTTCTGAAACTCTGCAGCTGCCCTGCTGATGGAAGGCCTGAGCAAGTGGCAGAGATGTGAGCCCAGCAGAAGGCATGGCTGTCTTGGGGCCCAGCAAAGACGAGCTGGGTTAATGTTTATCCCATTTCCCAAATACCTGAGTTATGAGACCAAGAGCAGGTGCAAGAAGCGTGACTGTGTGGGTGAGACCCCTGTGTGTCAATGGCCCTGAGATTGCTCCAAGGCCCAGAACAAAAGAGGCAGATGGCCCTGAATGCCGTAATTTCTCCTGATGCTCCACCATGACCAGTGGCTACACTTGGGTTTCAATCCCAGCTCTGATGCTTGCCAGCTGTGTGACTTTAGGCACGTTACCTCACTACTCTGAGTCCGCTTGCCCCTTTGTGAAACAGGAATATTAATAGTAACAGCCTCATTAGGTAGTAATAAGAATTAAATTAGAAGATGACATGTGCCTGTAATTGCCTTATCCAGAAAATGTACCCGAATTGCATCCCCTGGGCAGTGGCTTAACATGCCTACCCGAAAAGCAATTGTAATATTTATTGCTTTGTTTACTTATTGTCTGAACCCCTCCAGACTGTAAACTCAACAAGGGCAGATTTCTAATGGGTCATGTTCACCAGTGTATTCCTGGAATGGTGCCAGGCACATAGAAGGCACTCAATAAACAGTGAATGGATGGATGGATGGGCAGATGGGTGGAAGAGTGGATGGATGGATGAACAAATGCATGGATGAATGGATGGGTGGATGGGTGGGAGGATGTGTGGGTGGATGGGTGGGTGGATGAATGGATGGATGGAAAGCTGGGTGGAAGGGTGGGTGGATGG
>NW_022437035.1:2046033-2064269 GCF_009761245.1 Sapajus apella
GGGGGGAAGGGTAGGTGGATGGGCAGATAGATGCGTGAGTGGATACAAGGATGGGTGGATGATGGATGGGTGGATGATAGATGGATGCATGAATGGAGGCATAGATGAATGGATGGATGAACGGATAGGTGGAGATGTGGAAGGGTGGGTGGGACGGGATGGGTGGGTGGATTTATAGAAAAAATTGTGAGCTTTGGTTTCTGAAAACCTAGGTCTGCAGCCTTGGCCTTAGGCTCATGTCTCCAGTAACGTTCCCTCTCTCATCTGGGTGTGCATAGCCCAGGTAGCTGTGAGTGCAAAAACCAATAGGATCAACCACAGCACTCCCCTCTGGGTATTATTTTTAGTTTCCATGCTGCAGAGGTCAGGGTGTCAAACAACAAACAGAGATCTTTTCTCTCTCAAGGAAAGAATCAGTCACATCTGCGTGGGCAGCGTTGGAGGTGGGTGTTTGTTTGGTTTAACAGCCATTTGACTCAGACCTCCTGCCAGCAGGAGTGGGTGACCTTTCCTTGGAGCTCTGGGCACCGAGCCAAGCCTCGGAGGGCAGTTCCCTTTGCTCATGAGCTCTGTTAATGTGGCTGTGTCCTGCTGACATTGAATTCCCACTGACTTCCCTGTGGCCGCCAAATGTGCGGATATGAGAGCTCTGCAGAAATAAGAGTCACAGGGGCCTGGAACGAGAGCAGGAGGAGCAGGTGAAGACATTTAAATGCTAGTCATACACACCCTGTTACATTAACTCCTTGTGGTAGACGAAGATAATCATAACCCCACAAAGAGTCTGCCTCTTTGAGTCCGCACTCCTTTCCGATGTAATTGTCGCTTGTCCCCTCTTGAATTTATGACTCGCTTTGGCCCACAGGACGTGGGATGAATGATGCTGGTTACTTTCCTCGGCTACATCTTAAGGGCTGCTGCAGTTTCTCTTGCTGTTTTGGACCTCTGGTTCCGCCAGCCTGTGTAGAAGGTCAGTTTCACCTGTGTGGACGAGAAGCCACGTGAAGAAAACTGGAGATGGCCCAGTAGACAACCAGCTCCAAATGCCAGACCCTGGCAGCGAGCCCCTCCCGCTCAGCCAATCCTCCAACTAAATGCAGCCTTGTGAAGAAACTCAGGCAAAACTGGCGGAAGAACTGCAAAAGCAACCCAAAGAATCAGGAGCCACGAGGCAATGTTGTCTTAAGGCACGTGGTGGGGCGGTTTGCAAGCTAGCAAAGGCTAATGAAACGCTACTGTAACAAACATCCCCAACTCTCAGGGCTCAAATGATACAAGTTTTCTTCTTGCTCCCATTCCAGCCTGGAGTGGCTGAAGATTTCTGCTTCTTGCAGCCATTGTGTAGCCCATATTTTTTCTATACTCCTCTAGCTTTTATTACAAGGTTCTTCTACTAAATCCTTAGGCAACGAGGAAAGAAAGGGCATGAACGATGTCCCAGGAGGCTAAGGGTTCAGGCCTAGAAGTGACCCATGTCACTCCAGCTCTGTTCCACTGGTGGAACTCAGTCTTGTGGCTAGGTGGATAGAAAGAAGTGGGAAATGGTATAGGAAACAACTAACCAGTTCCAGCCTCTCTTGCCAGACTCTGGGCTCAGTGCTTCGTCCTCAGCATCTCATTAAAGGCTCATGGCTACCCTTTGGGACAGGGACGATTCAACAGTCACCCACGGATTTGCACAGCTGTCCAACTTGAGCCAGTGATGAATAAAGACAGATTCAGTTGCTGTTCTCTCACGGAGCTTATATCCTAAGGGAAGAGTTCAATCCATAAACAAGGAAACTAATACGTAAGGAATTTCAGAGAGTGACACATTCTATGAAACACGTATCAGAGTGGAGGTTTAGAGTGAGGAGTGCTGTTTTGGATAGGGTGGGCAGGAGAGCTTTCTGTAAGGAGGTGACTGAATTAAGATCTTGTTGTGAAGACGTTTAGTTGCCTGGAACCTTCCACTTCTCCCGAGTAAAACAGCTATGCTCTACTGCTGAGCTCAGGAATCTCCCTGGCTATATAAGCATGTTTCCCAGCTTCCTTGCAGGAGGATTGGATAGGAGTAAAATAATTTGTTAGATGGACATTTCTTTTAAGTTTCTTAAAGGAAAACTCAATTCAGAGTTGAGAATAATTTTGCTGTTCCTTCCTTTGTCCTGCCTTTAATGCAGATGTGATGGCTGGTGCTGCAGCAGCCATCAGACACCATGAGGTGAGATGCTTAGGATGGTAGGGCAGAAAGACATAAGGAGCCTGGGTCTTGTGTGGAAACGCTATACTGCCCCAGATGTCATACTTCTACACTTCTTTAGTGTGAGGGACACAACCCTGGTATATTTGTTTATACCATTATTATTTGAAGTTGCTGTTGCTGAATGCAATTCCTAAGTGATACAGGCTGTGTAATGCGATTCGATGATGAACAAAGTAGAACAGTTAGCACTCCTTGCAAAGTACCACAGTGGAGCTAAGGAGTTGGGATTTGAACTCAGGTCTGTGGGGTCCTCAGTTCAGAGTTTCAGAGGTAGCCCAGCCTCCCTTGGCTGGGGGTGGGGCTGGGAAGAAGGAGTTAGCCGACAGCATCAACTGTGGGAAGGAGTGTACTGACTGGTCCAAGGGATGGCTGCAGAGAGTCCCCAGGTTCACTTTTAAGAGGTAATTTTTTCCTTCTTGGCTTTATGATCCAGATGTAGGTAGCGGGATCCTAACTACCTCAGCCTCATCTCCTTCCACTCGATCTAGTGGATCCAGTGTAGCTGGATCTAACTTCTTCTTGCTGTCTCAAAACACTCTCGCAAGACCCTCACCACAGCAGCACTCGGTGAACTGCCCTCCCAGGACCCTCACAGAACATCTAAGCAAGCGTCAGCCCAGCCCTTTGCTCCTAGTGCCAGGTTCATCCCAGGGAAGCCCAGTGAAAAAACAAATGGAAGGACATTGTGAGGGGAAAAAATCTCACCGACGGCCAAGGTGGTAGAGAAGCTGGAGAAGATGCCTGCCGCCAGGCAACCGGGCTGAGTTTTACGGGAGGCGGGGGTTAGCGATACGCGTGCATGTCAGTCATTCAAATCCCTCTACCTCCAAAGCCTGCTGCCTCCTGGAATCACTCCATTCCACTTTCCCACCCACGATTCCTCAGGCTTCCTGCAAACTGTGGGGCCTGCAGAAATCACCCCACTTTTTGCTCAATCCAAGAAATTTTCCTCTGAGCTGACAATAAACCCTTAGATTAAATCGACTCAGATCGCACACTCAGGAAGAGGTTAGACACAGCTTGGCAGAAAGGTGGATTTGCGCAGCTTGAAAAAGAGGTTCAGGCCGGGTGTGGTGGCTCTCGCCCATAATCTCTTTTATCTTTTTTGTTCTTTTTTTTTTTTTTGAGACGGAGTTTCGCTCTTGTTACCCAGGCTGGAGTGCAATGGCGCGATCTCGGCTCACCGCAACCTCCGCCTCCTGGGTTCAGGCAATTCTCCTGCCTCAGCCTCCTGAGTAGCTGGGATTACAGGCACGCACCACCATGCCCAGCTAATTTTTTGTATTTTTAGTAGAGACGGGGTTTCACCATGTTGACCAGGATGGTCTCGATCTCTTGACCTCGTGATCCACCCGCCTCGGCCTCCCAAAGTGCTGGGATTACAGGCGTGAGCCACCGCGCCCGGCCATAATCTCAACAGCACTTTGGGAGGCCGAGGCGGGCGGATCCCATGGTGGGGCAGTTTGCAACCCAGCAAAGGCTAATGAAATGCTTCTGTCACAAACATCCCCAACACTCAGGGCTCGAATGATGCAAGTTTTCTTCTTGCTTCTATCCCAGTCTGGTGTGGATGAAGACTTCTGCTCCTTGTAGCCATGGAGGAGCCTACATTTTTTCTATACTCCTCCAGCTTGATTATATTATAAGCTTCCTCTGCTGAATCTTTAGGCAACAAGAAAAGAAAGGGCATGGGCGATGTCCCAGGAGGCTTAGGGGTCAGGCCTAGAAGTGACCCATGTCACTCCCTCCTCTGTGCCACTGGTGGAACTCAGCCTGGCCAACATGGTGAAACCCCATCTGTACTAAAAATACAAAAATCAGCTGGGCGTGGTGGCAGACCCCTGTAATCCCAGCTACTCTGGAGGCTGAGGCAGGAGAATCGCTTCAACTCAGGAGGCAGATGCGGCAGTGAGCTGAGATTGTGCCACTGTACTCCAGCCTGGGAGTGAGACTGTCAAAAAAAAGAAAGAAAAAGAAAAAGATGCTCTTCTAATTCCTGTAAATCCTGTGAGACATCTAAAGGACCCTGGACGCATACCCTAGCCCATCCCCAGACCTTTGCCCGTGCTGTTCCCTCAGCCAAGAACCTTGCCCTCGCTTTTTACATGACTGGCTCTTTCTAACCCTTCAGATCTCAGGCTAAATGTCATCTCCTCAAGAAATACAAACATGTCCACACAAAACCCTATACAGAAATGTTCATAGCAGCATTATTCATGATAGCCCCAAAGTAGAAACAACCTAAATATACATCAACTGATTGATGATTCAACAAAACGTGCTACATCCATACAACACGGTATTATCTGGCCATCAGAAAGATTGACATTGCCTTCCTTTCCCTCCCTCCCTCCCTCCCCCCCCCCCCCCCCCCCCCCGCCGTCTCTTTCTTTCTTTCTCTCTCTCTCTTTCTTTTTTCTTGGGACAGGGTCTTGCTCTGTTGCTCAGGCTGAAATGCAGTGGCTCACGGTAGCCTCAGCCTCCCAGGCTGAAGCAATCCTCTCGCCTCAGCCTCCCGAGTAGCTGGGACCACAGGTGTGCCCCCCTGCTACTTGTTTTTTTTTTTTTTTTTTTTTTTTTTTTTTTTTTTCCTGAAATGGGATCTTGCTCTGCTGTCCAGGCTGGTCTCTAGCTCCTGGGCTCAAACGCCCAACTCAGCCTCACAAAGTACTGGGATGATACGTGTGGACCATCATGCCTGGCAGGCCTGATGTTCTGATACATGCTGCAATACCAATAAACCTTGAAAGCATTACGCTAAGTGAAAGAAGTCAGGCTCAGAAGGCCACATATGGTATGATTCCATTCGTAATAAATAGCCAGAATAGGAAAATCCATAGACACAGAAAGTAGGTGAGTGGTTGCAGGGGCTTTGGGGGAAGGCGAGAATGGGGAGTGACTGCTAGCAGCTACAAGCCTTTTTTGGGGAGTGATGAAATGTTCTAAAATTAGATTGTAGTGATGACTGCACAACCTTGTGAAAATATTAAAAATCACCGAATTTTGCACTTTAAAAGGATGAATATTACGGTATGTGAATTATATCTTAATAAATCTGTTTAACAAAATATCACTCCCTCAAAGAGGCCTTCTGTGAGTCTTCTCTCTGAAGGTGGTCCTCTGATGTTCTTTTAAAAAGACTTTTTTGAGACAGGGTCTTGCTCCGTCACCCAGGCTGTAGTGCAGTGGTGCAATCTCAGCTTGCTGCAGCCCCGACTTACCCGGCTCAAGCGATCCTCCTTCCTCAGGCCCCAGTAGCTGGGACCGCAGGCACGCACCACCATGCTCAGCTAATTATTTTTATTTTTATTATTTTTTTTAGAGGTAAGATCTCACTATGTTGCCCAGGCTGGTCTCAAACTCCTGGGTTCAACTGAGCCAGGACTCTCCTACCTTGGTGTCCCAAAGCGCTGGAATTACAGGCATGAGCCACCACGCCTGGCCCCCTGATGTTCTTTAATTCAGCCCTTGCTTTATTCAATACCTCATCCTGTTGGGCACCAGCTGTGATAATTTGGTACATTTATATGTATGTTGCGTGTGTGTGTCTACGCATGCGTCTGCTCATGCACGTGTGTGGTCCCCATTTCCAGGAGTAAGCTACATGAGAGCAGGGGGCTACACCAGAGCCGTTTCTCCAGCACGTGCTACAGGGATGGTTATTGATTGAATATCTGTTGGTTGATTGAAGGAGTCCTACCGAGGTGTAGCTGGAAGGCAACTGAGTGCTCATCCAGTCCTTCCTGTTGCAGATGCGGAGGTCAACTGCCCAGAGGGGGAGGGGCTCACTCAAGGACTCAGCTTTCAATGGCTGTGTTCTTTAATTTTATTCTCCGTCAGTTATTTTCCAAAGATTTAGGAGTCCAATAAACTACTGCCCAAGTAGAACAGACAGGCTGTTCTGAACTTAGCTGCTAAGTGACAAAGATAAATGAGGTTGGGGGCTCCCCGCTGAGTTAATAGATGCATGCTCCCTTCTATGGCAGTAGACGGTGTGTGGCCTTAATGTCTATGAATGCCACTCGTGTAGCCATGAGGACCCAGCCTCTGCTGAGTTAGTGGCAGATGCTGCCGCAGGGAATGGGGGTCCCAGCCAACTTCTGTTGTGCTGTGGGACCCAACTGACAGGGCACAGTAGCCTGGCCGTGCCCCATCGTGGCAAATTGCTCCTCAGTGAGCCAGCTGGCTCCTGGCCTGCAGAGCTGTGGGGTCTTTTGTGCCTTGAAGTAATTAATTATGCCATATGGCAAGGAAACACAACAAGATTTATAGCAGAGTCAGCGACAGATGGCCCCGAGAGAAAAACACAGATCTGCAGAGAGGTACAGAGACGCCGGGCATCCCAAGCCATGGGAGATGATGTGTGTGTCGGGGGAGTGGGGAGGGAAAGGACACTTGGCTGGGGTCCGGGGCTCTGCCACTTTGGTGAGACTGTCCATCAGCAAGCAGATCCTTTCTTCTCCTTTGGAATTTTTTAATTTACTCCCCTCCCTGTGTAGGGGAAGAATTGGGCTCTGACTTCCAGGGTGTCTGTGTGGGATGAGAGAGAAATGCCAATTGAGCGATACAGAAGAGTGAGAAAATCCTGGAGAGGACTGAGTTAGTGTTCCAAGAGCCCACGGGCCCCCCGAGCTCTGAGAAGCTTCCAGCTTCAGTGTTCTGAGCCGCCTTCTGCATTTTGATCTGACGAGTGATCCACCTCCGCTGCCATCACCTCAATGCTCCAACACCTCAAACGTAGCTTATCCTAAGCAGAAGGCATCCCTTCTCCCTGCTCCTCACCCAGCTTCTACTCTGGTTTCTCCTCCACTCCCCAGGCAAAGTCCTCCTTCTAGAATGCAAGTCTGGCCATGTTACTCCTTATTCCCCCACCACACTTCATACACACTCCCCAGCCTCTTCCCAGGGTCTCCTGTGTCCTTACCCTCTAGGTGCATCTCCCAGCATCCCTCCCTGGCTCCCCCTTATGCCACATCTGCAGTTTTCTTTTTTTTCTGAGACAGAGTTTCACTCTTGATGCCCAGGCTGGAGTACAATGGTGCAATCTTGGCTCACTGGAACCTCTGCCTCCTGGGTTCAAGCGATTCTCTTGCCTCAGCCTCCCAAGTAGCTGGGATGACAGGCATGCGCCACCATGCCCGGCTAATTTTGTATTTTTAGTAGAGACTGGGTTTCTCCATGTTGGTCAGGCTGGTCTCGAACTCCCAATCTCAGCTGACCCACCCACCTTGGCCTCCCAAAGTGCTGGGATTACAGGTGTGAGCCACCACGCACGGCCACATCTGCAGTTTTCTAAACTCAATATTCTATTTCACACTATGCCTTTGTAAATGCTGTTCCCTCTACCTGGACTGCCTTTCCTCAGCTGGCTTGCCCAGAAAATCTTGTCACCCCAGCTCACAGATCTCTTCCTCTGTGTCCTTCCTCTGACATGTTTGAACACAGTTAATCCCATGCTCCTTTATGCTGTCACCAAAATTTGAAAATTGCTCACTCCTGATGATCAGCACTTGGTTTTTACAGGTCTGATATCCTCTAGTGGGAAACAACTCCTCTATTACTTCCGTTTTTCCTGAGCATAATACAATGCATGTATACTAGAAAGATGAAACAATAGCTAGGATTTCAACTCTGAGGCCAGGATGGGAGTCCAAGGAAGAACATAATGGAATTTCTTCATTGATGTTTGCTGTAGATTGATTACATGGTTGATCCCAATTCATGACCTCCCTGTATCCACATTTTTTCCAATGAGACTTTGAAGCACCTCCCATTAAGAAATGGAGTCTGTTTCCCCACTCTGAATCTAAGATGCTCTCATGACTTTGACCAATAGAATGTGATGGAAGTGATGACATGCAAGTCCCAGTGCTTACAACCTTTCTCTCACTGTCTTGGAACTCTGCCCAGTGGCCGTGTGAGCAAGCCCACGCCACTCTGTTGGAGGATGAGAGACATGTGGCTCAGAGACGTGCTGTCTTAGCCGAATACATTCCAGACCAGCGCAGTCTAGCCAATCTGCAACCCAAGTTTAGTCAGTCACATCCCAGGTAAACAGAAGCATCAAGCAGACCTAAGAACTTGTGAGCTGAGTAAATCCCTGTTATTCCAAGCCATTGATATTTTTTTTTGGGGGGGGGGTGGTTTGTTACACAAGTATAACAAATACATGCTCCAACATGAGCAGAAACCCATTATGCTGTTACTTGATAATTAACTGTGACCCTTGATTGGAAAGAAGTTCTGAATGGGGCAGTCATTCTAGGGCCTTTAATTTTCCTTCTGGTAAAATACAGACGGAGAACAAGAAAACAACACAAAGCCCTTATGGCTCTTTCTCTTCCCACCAAGTTATGGGTCTTACGGTTGAGCTAGAACTCTTAACACCAAGTTGTCCAGTTTTTCTGAAATCGTGTCCCACAGCGCACTTATTCTAAGGGATGTTGGCAGATGTTACCAGGAGGAAAAAGGAAGATCTTTTGGCTCAAGACATTTGGAAAACGTTTTACTGGCTTCATGAAAGCAACTCAAAGTCTTTGACGGAGTGAATTGTCAGCGCCTTTAATATGCTCATGATGTACTCTAAGTTTGAGAAGGAGGACACAATGTTCAGTGCATGTCAAATGTATTTTCCCTACAGTTCTATGGGACACTCTTTGGCAAAAAGCTTAATTGGCATAAGCATCCTTCTGGTACACCGAACCAAGCTATGGCGTTCTTGAAAAGCAGTCAGCCAGCCAAGACCCAGGGCTGGGAAATGTTTAGTTACACAAGTGACTGGATTGTCATTCTTGTATTAACAGCTAGACCCCTAAATTTACATCTTCTGGTCCCACAGAACTTACACAAGTGTCAGCCCTCCAGAGATCGTACCTTCCTCCTCTCCAGTCTCCAACCTACTCTAAGCAAAACACTTCATGTTTCTTCAATTACATCTCACAAGGCTGGTCACAAGCTCATTTCATCTACCTAGATACTCTATTTTATTTTTTTGTAATTTGAGGAGAACCATAACAAAATTTAAAGTATTCCAAGTATGGTATCATCATCTCCCTCATTTAAATCCTAGACCTCTATTAATATGATCTAAAACGGCTTTAGTTTTGTGTCTATGTCAATGCACTCTTGATTTACATTGAGTTTTCTTTGAACAAAAAAACCCATATATTTTACTCATTGGAGCATTTGCAAACTTCATCTTGTACTTGTGCCATTTTTAAGACCTAAGTATAAAGCTTTATATTTATCCCTTGTAAATGTCATCTTCTAAGATTTGCCTCCTAACTTCTGTTTAGATCTTGATTCTGAAATCTCTCATATTTTCAGTCTCTTACAGAATTCTGCCTGCATCATGCAGTTTAGCATACGACCTTTGTAGTGGCTACGTGATATGCTTCCCACCCAGAACCTCTTCCAGTAACAAACAGCACCACGACTTTCCTCTAGTAGATTTCCTTCCTCACTCCACAGAACTTCAGGTGGAGTTGATGCCACTTCCCTTCTGGGATGAGCACGTGACCAAGTTCTGACCAATCACAGTGTGGTCCACCCCCTATCTCTGATTGGTCGACAGGTAGTCACATGATAAACAGCACTGCTAGTGAAACATGAAGTTTAGTGTGGAGAGATTGGGAAAGTGGCCAGAAATGCCTCATTTTCTTCCAGGTTTGGTGCAGTAAGGATCAAAACCTGGAGTCGCTGACAGCTGTCTGGCTGGCGGTGACACACAGGGGCCTATCTGAGGGCAGTGGTGGCACAGAGGGAGGCTTGGAAGACAGAAGAAAGTAGGGAAGGAGTCAGGACCTTGTGGCACTCTTTAGCCAGTGAATGCTGGTTGAAGGCAGGACAGCCCTCTAGGAGGAGTTTGGAAAGTTGTAAGGTTTTCAGTTGTCTGGAGGACGTGGCTCCCACGGGAACTCTTTGGAACACAGTTGGCTACCCAATGTCCAGCAGTTCCATTTTCAGGCATATACCCAACAGAAATGCTATGAACAAATATGTTCACAAAAGACTTGCAAAAGAATGTTCACAGCAGCTTTTTTTCCTCTAATAGCAAAGAAAAAAAAAGAAAGAAATCATAGTCCTTTAGTGGTAGAATGAGTCATAAAATTGTGTTTTCGTGCAATTGAATATTATAAAAACAAAAGTCAATGAAAACTGCTTCTCATTACAACATAGATGAATTTCACAAACATAATGATGAGTGAAAGAAGCCAGTCAAAAAGAGTATAACTGAGAGATTCCATGTGTATAAAGATCAAAAGCAAACAAAAATAACATATGGTTATAAAAATCAGAGTGGCAGTTACCTTCAATCCGGGCGGGTAATGACTGCAGAGGACACGGGAGTCTTCTGAGAGGTGGGGATGAAGAATGTTGCTCTGTGCCTTGTTCCAGGGTCTGGTTACAGAGGTGTGTTTGCTTTGTAAAAAATCGAGAAGGTAGATGCTTATGTTTTGTGCACTTTCCTGTATGTATAGTACACTTTAATAAACCATTACTTATAAAGGTGATTGGGGGCAGTCAGAAATTTCTGAGCAGGGGCAGGGATGCCAGGCAATACTACACAATGGAGAATTGTCCCCCAGCTCAGACTACATTCAAATGCCCCAGCCAGCATTGAGTTTGATGAAAACCCAGTTTGTAATTATTTCAACCAGGAGCTGAACTCCCTTTTTTTCCCTCTTACTCCAAATCCACATGGAATTTTCTGGACGGGAGACCCTGGTATAAATCTAATAGAAGGAGAATTGTGCTTTGTTTTATCTGGAACAAGCATTGTTTGGAAAACCTTATCATTCATAGCCATACCACAGGTGGTAGGCCATGGACATAGCCTGGAGCTGACATATTCATGGAGGATGTAGGCATCTCCTGTTTACTGCTAGTAAGCCATTCTTTTTTAAAAAGGCATAACTCATATATAATAAGGTGCACAAATCTTAAGTGTACAGCTTGACAGTTTTTTGTTGTTGTTGTTTGTTTGTTTGTTTGTTTTTGAGATGGAGTTTCGCTCTTGTTACCCAGGCTGGAGTGCAGTGGTGCGATCTTGGCTCACCACAACCTCCGCCGCCTGTGTTCAAGCAATTCTCCTGCCTCAGCCTCCGGAGTAGCTGGGACTACAGGTGCGCGCCACCATGCCCAGCTAAATTTTTTTGTATTTTTAGTAGAGATGGGGCTTCACCTTGTTGACCAGGATGGTCTTGATCTCTTGACCTCGTGATCCACCCGCCTCGGCCTCCCAAAGTGCTGGGATTATAGGCGTGAGCCACCGCGCCCGGCTGACAGTTTTTATAGATGTAGACCATTGCACCACCACCTAGATCAAGGTACAGAAAATGACCATATCCCCAGCAGCAAATTCTGTCACGCCCCTTCCCAGTCAGTATACCACCAAAAAGCAACCACCATTCTGAATTCTGTCATCATAGATTAGTTTTGCTTGTTCTAGAATTTCAAATAAATGGAATCCTACAGTATGTACTGTTTTGTCTCTGGCTTCTTTCTTTCAACATTAAATTGATGGCATTTCTCTATGTTTTTGTGTGTAGTCGTGTTATTCCTTCACATTGTGGTATATAGTTTTCTGGTGCATGAATATATCACAACTCAGTAATCATTCTTAAAAATCAGATGTTCTATGTAAAAATACTATGATGGAAATATAGAAACTTTACCTTCCTTTATGTTCCTTTGCCCGTCTCTTATGTCTTATTTCTTTGCTGAGGATTTCTATTTTTTTCATTTGTTTCACACGTGTTTGTACTTGCTTGTTGAAGCATGTTTATCAAGATTGCTCTACAGTCACTGTGAGGAGAATTCTCACATTTCTGTCGTTTTAGTATTGACATATATTGATTGTCTTTTTTTTCACTCAGTTTGAGATCTTCCTGGTTCTTGGTATAAACAGTGATTGTTGATGGAAACCTGAACATTTTAATAGTATGTTATGAGGCTCTGAATCTATTTAGGTTTTCTGTCTTAGCTGACTTTTTCCGACACTGCTCTGAAAGAATACGTGGCAGGGTGCCACCTAGTCACTACCAGAAAGAGGAGGAAGTGCACATTTCTCAACACTGACGCTGAAAAGGGGGTTGTTTCTTGTTATTGTTGGGTGGGTTTGAGAGTTACAGCAACCCCTTGTGGTACCACGGACACTGAGGTGGCTGTGGCCTCATTAGCACTGGACAGTGGTGAAAGTCCTGACTGTTCACTAGGCCTCCTCAGACACCATCCCAACAGATGTGCTGGACACCTCATTACAGCCTCAAGAGCATGGGAGTCCAGGCTCCTCACTTGGCCTTTGCTGGTGTGGGTGTATTCAGGCTACTGACTTTCCTATGTTTGGATGCAACAGAACAGTTATTGTATACAAGTATTCTATCTCACTAGGTAATCTCTTTCTTGGTGCTTTGCCTGGAAAAAGCAAGGTTTTGTTAGAATCTTTTTTTTTTTTTTTTGTCTGCACCCACTGGTGTTTCTGGGTTGCCAGCTTTTTCAGCTTCAACTCTGTTATATATGAAGCCAAAAACAGTTTCCCAGAACTCACTACTATACTGGTCTTCAAGTCCTGAGGTCTCTAGGCAGTCCTCGCTCCAGTTCTCAATGTCTTCTTATATTTGTTTACATACAATGTCCAGGGTTTTAGTTGTATTAGTGGGAAGAAGAGGGAAAAATACATCTGCTTCATTATCCCAGAATCAGACGTCTTCGTTTTTATTATTTTAAAATAGGAAAATTTTGATGCCTTTGTTAACCCAAATCCCCAACCAATTTCTTAAAATGTAATTAAAGCACAGTAAAATTACTATATAGAAGTGATAACTTCTTATTTAGGATGTAAAATATCTAAAGCATCTCCACAATATCAGTACCATTGTTAGTGCACAGCTGTTTGGGTTCAGTGGCTGCCTGAGACTGGGATTGGAAGGTGGAATGAATTGCAAAGGGACACAAAGCTGTTTGAGGGGGTGATGGGTATGTTCTTGTGGCAATGGTTTCCCAGGCATATACATCTATCAAAACTCATTGAATTGCATACTTTATATTTTTTTATTTTTTTGAGATAGGGTCTTGCTCTGTCACCCAGGCTGTTGTGTAGTGGTGCAATCTTGGCTCACCACAACCTCTGCCTCCCAGGCTCAAGCCATCCTCCCACCTGAGCCTCCAGAGTAGCTGGGACCGCAGGCATGCACCACCATGCAAGCCTAATTTTTTTTTAGAGATAGCATCTTACCATATTGCCCAGACTGGTCTCAAACTCTTGAGCTCGAGCAATCTGCCCACCTCAGCTTCTCAAAGTCCTGGGATACAGGCATGGGCCGCCACACCTGGCCTGAACTGCATACTTTAAATGCATGCAGGTTATTGCATGTAAATTATATTTCAGTAAAGGTGATAGAAAAGAAAATGAACTGTAGTTTTGTTGATATTGACATGGCTTGTCTTTGCAGCAGTAACGCGGAACGTTCATGTACCTTTGGTTGGCATTGGGTGGACCTTTCAAACTTGGATCCTGATGCTCCACCAATTGTATTTAGAGCATAGCATCCAACTTATTCTGTGCAGCATTTTGTTTACAATGTTGCATTGAATGTCAGAGATGCAAACATAATTTTCTTCTATGTTAACATTAACATACATTGAGAGATATGTACGTTTCATGATGTTTGAGTATGAAAATCCAAGAGGTATTCTACCAGGAAATGCTAACTAGGAAGACTCTGAGAGATGAGATTTGTCTATATGTATGAAGATACCTATGTTGCCATTATTCTAATTTGTTAAATACAAAGTGAAACTGTTGACAATATTCAGCTAAATATTGCCTCGCGTCTGTTAAAAGTACAAGCTTTTGAAGACTTCATTACATCTTCTAGTGGAGTTGTGTGTGAACATTTATATATTGAAAAATATATTTGTATTATACATCTATTTTCTTCTCCTTTGTAACACAGAGAGGGCACTATATTGGTTTTCTATTAAACTATAGGGTAGGTAGATATATTATCTGTGAATTTCATTTCAGAATTCATGACATGATAAATTATTTGTTATAGAAAGACGTTAGGCCTAGTGGCGTTGACACCCCATGATCAAACCAGACCTGATGATGTATCTATCCCAAGCTCTAAACCACTACGTTGGCCTAAGCCTCTTAGACTAACAGTTTAAAATTAAAACTAAATAAACTCTTTCACTTTATAGGTCAATAGGTGCATTTTAAAAAGCTAATTAGAGTTGGTATTTCTTTTCCAACTAGGCACATCCTGACTCATACAATTATAGATTATTGTATTATTAGAGATTATTATATTACGATTATACAATTACCATTTGTTTTCTGTTTCCATGGGCTTTCTTTCACGGGCAAGGCTGTGAGCTCTTTTAAAGCAAAAATTGCATTTTGTCCAGGTCATGGCTTTCCCCATATTGTAACCACAAGAGTGTGTGTTTTGAGGATTTAAATTTATTGATTATCTCTTATGTGTTCAAGGTCTGGGTCACATTCCTTTTTAATATCTGTTGTGCACTCATCTGTGCCAGGGACACTGCTAGGCACTTTGCAGACACAATCCCCCTGAACACTCCAAAAAACTCTTTGCTATATAGGTATTATTATCTGGTATTGCAGACATGGAAAAGAAGTTCTGAGAAAACACTTGTCCAAGGTTGTACCAGGCAAGGAGCAAAGTCAAGATCAACCCCAGCTGGGGCAGAAGGATTGCCGGAGCCCAGGAGTTCAAGGGTATAGTAAGCTATGATCACACCACTGTACTGTAGCCTGACCCCAGGTCTGTCTGACTGCACAGCCCATGTTAGGTACCTGTTGTTCTCCCCACTTGCAAGCAGTGCTGAGTACATCACAGTCATGAGAAAGATGAGCAAATAATTTCACCGTGTTGTGCCTCGGTTTCTCCATAGGTCTGCAGATGGGGCAGTTAGTAGCTTTGCCCTGGAGTGGTTGTGAGGATTCAGTGGAAATAGTGCCAATCACTTAGCATACTGCTTGTATTTAATAGGCCATAAACAAATGTTCATTTCCTCCCTCTTCCTTCCCAGTAAGAAATTTCAGTCAACTGTGGTTCAGTAAACAGCCTTGGAGATGTCACTTCTCACTGAGACTCAGACTTATATAATTGTCCTAAAATCAAAATCATAGTTGAAAAAAAAAAAAGACCACTTGGCAGGATGCAGTGGCTCATGCCTGTAATCCAAGCACTTTGGGAGACCGAGGCAGGCAGATCATGAGGTCAGGAGATTGAGACCACTGTGGCTAACACGGTGAAACCCATGTCTACTAAAAATAAAAAAAAAAAACTAGCTGGGTGTGGTGGCACGCACCTGTAGTCCTAGCTACTTGGGAGGCTGAGGCAGGAGAATCACTTGAACCCGGGAGGCAGAGGTTGTAGTGAGTGGTGATTGTACCACTGCACTCCAGCCTGGGCGACAGAGCGACAGTCTGTCTCAAAAAACAAACAAACAAACAAACAAAAACACTCCAACTGCACCCCTTCTCCCCACGGATGTGTGATGAAAACCACTCCTGGGCATTGCAATGGGGATGAAATTCTGATCTCTAAGTGGATGTTGTTTCCTGATATTTTGTTTGCAAATTTCCTCAGGTTGCTACAATCAGACACTATGATTATCAGACACTGTGATTACAATCAGACACTATGATTTGTAAGTGCAGTTATGAATTAGTCCATGAGAGACACTGGGGAAGAAAAGATTCTAGACTCTGGGGAAGAAAGGAAATGACCCTCAACCACCAGCCTCTTGGCTTCACCCTGGCTAGACTCTGGTAGTCCAAGGCCACAGAGGCCACTATGTATCACTAGCTACCCCTTATTCTACGCCACCACCTGTGAGAAAAGCGGCTGGATACATTTCAGCAATTTCATATGCAAATGGATGTAGCGTGATTATAGTTGTTCAGAGTGGCCTCACTGGTGTCTTTTGTAGACGGGCTTGGAGTGAGGTTGATTTTATTTTTTTAGAGACAGGGTCTCGCACTGTTGCCCAGGCTAGGGTATAACAGCATGATCATAGCTCACTGCCACCTGGAACTCCTGGACTCAAGCAATGTTCCTGACTCAGCCCCCTAAGTAGCTAGGACTACAGGTGCATGCCACCATGCCCAGCTGATTTCTAAATTTTTGGTAGAGAGAGAGTCTCACTATGTTGCCCAGGCTGGTATTGAATTCCTGGACTCAAATAATCCTCCCACCTCTGCCTCTCAAAGTGCTGCAATTACAGGCATCAGCCACCGCATCTGGCCCTAGATTTTTTTTTTTTTTTGACAGAGTCTTGCTCTCTGTCCCAGGCTGGAGGGCATTGGCACGATCTCAGCTCACTGCAACCTCCACCTCCAGGGTTCAATCAGTCCTTCTGCCTTAGCCTCCCAAGTAGATGGGATTATAGGCACCTGCCACAACACCTGGCTAATTTTTTGTATTTTTAGTTGAAACAGGCTTTCACCAAGTTGGCCAGGTTGGTCTTGAACTCCTGACCTCAAGTGATTCACCTGCCTCGGCCTCCCAAAGTGCTGGAATTACAGGTGTGAGCCAACGTGCCTGGCCTAATTTTTTTTTTTTCTTAAAGGAGAATATTTGTCACCAGAAAGAATCCTGAAGCCCTATCATTCATCCACACCCAAAGGCCATATAACTGGCTATTTTGCAACCTACCTTCATTCCACGATTTGAGTACCCAAAGATGTGAATGAGTAACATTAGACACCCATCCCCCAGCTTCTCTAAAATGGGAATTCAGCAACTAGAGGAAGGGTAGGTATTATGTGTTTCAAATGCAGGGGTCTCAGCCCTGGCTGCCCACTAGGATCACCTGAGGAGCTCTGAACAATCCCAGTGCCAGCTCTGCACCCAGCTCATGAGGCCAGATCCTCTGGTTGGGGCCAGGTACCAGTGAGGTCAGGCTCTTTGGGAATTTCATATGTGGAGTAAAATCAAAGAACCACTGCCTGTAAACAAGTGGGTGGATGGGATGCTCAAAAAGTATCTTCTTAGCTTTGTGGGACAGGACGGACATTTTTTGGAAAAGCCATTTGAAAAAAAACATCAAACTCTCAATTCGACACATCGACTCTCAATTCTCTTCTCCCCGTTCTAACCCACATTGATTTGTCTGAATATTTATTCAAATATTCACAACTGTATATGTTAAATGTCTATTGGATTGCAGACACTGTTCTAAGCACCAGGGATGTAGCAGGAGGGCTGGCAGTCAGGACCCCTGAGCTCATGGATCTGCCTTTGTGGCAAGGGGTCATATGGAAAGCAATTGATGTCAAAATGCGTTGTTTACTCCTGAGATGAAGGCAGTTACAAAGGTGTGAAAGAGGATAAGAGATAAGGGGCTGGCTTGGGCAGGAGGATTGGTGATCAGGGAAGACTTCTCTAAAAAACAGACTCTGAACTGGTCTCAGAAGGTGAAGGCCAATGGGTGGGGCGAGGCATCTGGGAAGAGAAAAAGCAGATTTTCTGTGGCTCTGTCCTCTCCTGCCATCATCTCACTGCTTGAAACTGGCAACCATACAATCTGCCTAACACATGCTGATTTCATTTCATAGCCCATATATGTAAACTTACCAACCATCATCAAGGTTACATGCTAAATCCTCACCTATGGTGCTGGGGATCAGCTCAGCTCATTGGAGTCTCTCAGTTGCTGCCTGTGGATATTGTAAAACATTGTTTTGTTTTGTTTTTTGGTCTTGGTTTCCTGTATTTCTGGCCATTGTCCCCAAGCCCGGATATATCCCTACATCTGGGTTTTCATTCTGATTCCCTAACATTATCCACCCATCCATCCATCCATCCATCATCTATCCATCCATCCATCCATCCATCCATCCCATCCATCCATCCATTTATCCATCCATCCATTCATCCATCCATCCATTTATCCACCCATTCATCCATCCATCCATCCATCCATCCATCCATCCATCCATTCATTGATCCAT
>NW_022437035.1:2064279-2082534 GCF_009761245.1 Sapajus apella
CCAACCATCCATCCATTGATCCATCCATCCATCCATTCATTGATCCATCCATCCATACATCCATTCATTCATTGATCCATCCATCCATCCATTCACCCATCCATATACATACATACATCCTCTCAGCTACCAATCTATCCATCCTCCATCCTCCATTCTTTTTTCCATCCATCTATCCATCTATCCTTCATCCATCCATCCATTCACCCATCCATATGCATATATATTTACATGGATACACACATACATACACCATCTCATCATCCAACCATCCATCCCCCCTTCCATTCATCCACTCATCTATCCATCCACCCATCCACCCACCCATCGTTTCCTTCATTCACAGATATTTATTGAACACTCACAATGTGCTAATTCCCAAGCCAGAATAAAAACAGAATCTTGCAATGCTCTCCTCCAAGCTGGACAAGGTGGTCTCCTCAATGTCCATACCTGCATGCCTCCGTTGACTTCACTCAGTACATGGGCCATCCTACCTACCCTCTCTGCTTACCTCCTGGCCCCACCCTCTAGAGAGGTCCAGCCAAAGGCTGTTGAGCTAAACCCACCTGAACATATTCTCACTGGCTCGCTGCAGGTGAGCCTGCAGGCGGATGAACAGATCCAGCCCATGCGCATCCCATGAGTTTAGCACAAGGGGGTGAGTGTAACAAGAGCCAAATGTTGCAGGAAGAGAAGAGAGTCCAGAGTCAGGCTCCATTATCTTCAATTGAATGGGTGGGAGGAGTGTCTGCAGAGGGGAAGAACACAAGGGATGGGTCATGGAGGGCCAGCTGACACTCCCCAAACAGACAGGATGTGGGCAGTCACTCTAGGCCAAAGGAACAGCATGTGTGAAGGCACCTAAGCATGAAGCACTGTCTTCCGCGTTAGTGTACATATCCAGAACCACAGAGTTTTAAAGGAACAGCTCAGAGACTATTCAGTCCAACTATCCGTTTTATAGATGTGGAAACTAAGAATCAGAGGAGAGCAGTCACCTTCCCAAGGATGCACAGCAAATTTTCTCAGCGAGATGCCCCACTCCCTTCCCCCCTGCACATTCACCCTAAATGTTTGGTCATTAAACCATTAAGATCCTCAGGTTAGGCCCAGAGGCCTGACTGTAGCAACTCAGCAAGACAAGCATCCAGGGTAAAAACTATGGTTATGTTCGTTCTACGTAAGAGAAACTGAAGCAGAGAGGTTAAGGAATTTGCACTAGGCTACGCAGGAAGTGAGCTGTGCAGCTGGGATTCAAATCCAGCCAGAGGCTCCAGAGGCTCCAGAGCCCATCTTTTCTTTTTTTTTTTTTCTTAGCCACTACTAAAGACATCTAAAGAGCCCATTTTTTTTTGTTTTGTTTTTTGTTTGTTTGTTTTTGTTATAGAGTTTTGCTCTTGTTTTCCAGGCTGGAGTACAACAGCGTGATCTCAGCTCACTGCAACCTCCGCCTCCGGGTTCAAGCAGTTCTCCTGCCTCAGCCTCGCGAGGAGCTGGGATTACAGGCATGCGCCACCACACCCGGCTAATTTTGTATTTTTAGTAGAGATGGGGGTTCTCCATGTTGGTCAGGCTGGTCTCAAACTCCCAGCCTCAGGTGATCTGCCCACCTCAGCCTTCCAAAGTGCTGGAAAGAACCCATGTTCTTAACCACTGCGATGCACTACCCATCTCACAAGTTAATCCAGTTAATTAATTAATATTTATTTATTTATTTATTTTTGAGATGGAGACTCTCTCTGCAGCTCAGGCTGGAGTGCAGTGGCATGATCTTGGCTCACTGCAGCCTCCGCCTCCCAGGTTCTAGCAATTCTTTTGCCTCGGCCTCCTGAGTAGTTGGGATTACAGGCACACACCACCATACCAGGCTAATTTTTTTTGTATTTTTAGTAGAGACAGGGTTTCGCCATGTTGGCCAGGCTGGTCTTAAACTCCTGACCTCAGGTGATCTGTCTGGCCTCCCAAAGTGCTGGGATTATAGGCGTGAGCCACCACACCTGGCCAATTTATTTTTCTTTTTTTTTAGAGGCAGGTTCTTGCTTTGTCATCCAGGCTGGAGTACAGCGGTGCCCTCATAGCTAACTTCAGCCTCCAAATCCTGGGCTTAAGTGATTCTCCCACCTCAGCCTCATGAGTAGCTGTGACCACAGGCAGGCACCCCAACAGCCAGCTACTTTTTGTAATTTTTTTTTGTATAGATGGGATCTGGCTGTGTTGCCCAGGTTGGTCATGAACACTTGGCCTCAAGTGATCCTCTTGCCTCAGCCTCCCAAAGTGCTGGATGACAGGTGTGAGCTACCAGGACCAGCTGGTTCATTTTACTTTCAATGCATATTGTCCTCACTTTGCTGGATGTTACAGGAGCACAGAGAGGTTAAGTAACTTGTCCAATGCTGCACAGAAGCTAAGCGGTGGAGCTGGGATCCGAACCCAGGCTATCTGACTGTACTGACAAACAAAAGACGCATCAAAACCCAAAAAGGCGAGGTATTATGGCCATTACTGGAGGGAAGTGAGAACTTAAGGTTTCCTAATACCTCCCACACTACCCAAGAAATCCTCCTCTAGCCTCAGCGTAGCCCTGGGTTACAGAGTGCAATTTCACGTACGCTTTCTCCCTTTCCTCCCTAACACTTCATTAATCACCGTTTGAATTCTGCTCTCCTTGAAAGCAGCAGGTCATCTTGGCAATCAAAAATCCTGCCAGCTGGACACAGTTCAAGTTCAATTGCGTCTCCCTGACTGGGCAGAACACATCCGTGTTGAAATACTTGGCCGATAGCAGCCACGGGGATGAAGCCAACACAGGGAAATGGATTGCTCACAGATTGGTTTGCTCTGCCTCCAGGTCAGGATAATATACGGGCAGTGACGTAAAACAAATGGAGCCTTGGCTGGGTTACTTCAGGGCCTCACTGCTGCTACCGTGGGGCCTTGGAGCTGTTACTTCACAACCCGCAGGTCATAACCTGTAAACTGTGTATTCACAAATTCCTAAAAATATTCCCCAATGGTCTTGAAAAAATTAATGTCCTGTGACATGTTAGCATAATTTTCATGATTGAGGTGTTGAATACAGATTCTGTATATATTTATTTATATAGAAACCAACGCAGTCTGGGGCATAATATTTTTAATTTTTCATGTTTCTGGCAAAACATTGACCGAGTTGCTTTTATTTATTTCACAGAGTTAGAAATTTCTGTTCACTGGAGAGATAAATGGGTAAGTTATAAGAGACAAGAGGAGGGCAATCTTATTAAATACTGTCTGTACTTTTAAGAATTCCTGCTTTCATTTCCTTTCTTTTTGTATCTGGTGATAATTTTTTTTTTTTTTTTGAGACGGCGTTTCGCTCTTGTTACCCAGGCTAGAGTGCAATGGCGCGATCTCGGCTCACCGCAACCTCCGCCTCCTGGGATCAGGCAATTCTCCTGCCTCAGCCTCCTGAGTAGCTGGGATTACAGGCACGCGCCACCATGCCCAGCTGATTTTTTGTATTTTTAGTAGAGACGGGGTTTCACCATGTTGACCAGGATGGTCTCGATCTCTTGACCTGGTGATCCACCCGCCTCGGCCTCCCAAAGTGCTGGGATTACAGGCGTGTCTGGTGATAATTTTAAGAGTCCAAGTGTTTGAGAATAGGTCCTAAGACCATCATCTAGGCCCCCTTTTCAGAACTCCTATAGCATATTCAGTCTGGACCCCTTAAAGTTTAAGATTTAAATAAACACGTATATCCTAAGAGGCAGGGAGGGACAGTGAAAACTCATTCCACTCAAGTCCTGGCACCTGAGGTTCCACTGAGAGGGAAGAGGATTTTAAAGTAGCTCTGTAGCTGTTCATACTTTTTGGGGTTCCTAGTCTCTTGAGAATTTGTTAGATGGTATATGTACACCCTCTCCAGAAAAGTGGACATACAATGTAAAAGTGGACCCACAATATAGGGTATATTATTTTATATGTATCAGTCGGCTATTGCTGTGGTTATGCCACGTAACAAATCATCCCTGAACTCAATGGCTGACAACAACAAGCATTTATTTTTCTTGCTCATGCATGTATCAATTGCTCAGGTGTTTCTGTTTCAGACTGTAAACTGGCCATGCTTGGCTCTAGGCTTTGGGACAGTTCAACTCTGCTCCGCATGTCCGATTCTGGATTCCATGCTGAAGGGGCAGCTGCTGTATAAGGCAGGTTCTCTTTGTGATGAGGGCAGAAGTTTGAGAGATGAGTCATGGTATGTAAACATGCTCCAAGATTCTATATAACATCTGCTCATATTCAGTTAGCCGAAGTCAGTCAAATGGTCTAGCTCAAGGTCAGGGGGGCAGAAAAGAATACACTGCCCCAAAAGGAAGGAAAAAGTGAGGGAACGTGTGCTGAACAGTACTCCAATTTATTACCAGTAGGTCATGGAATCTTCGAAATCTGAGTCTCATATGGTGATTCTCAAACCTCAGTTGACATAGATATCATCTGAGGAATCTGGCTCAAAATGCAGACCTGAGACTATTCTCCTCCTATTCTGATACTGATGGCCCAGGGTCCATACTTTGAGAATAACTGGCTTAATGGTTCTGAGCACGTGCTCAGGGTTCAGAGAGGTGAGTTCAAATCCCAGCTCCACCCTGGCTTTGACTTTTATAAGTAGCTTTGCTTTTAGAGCCTTAGTTTTCTCCTCTAAAAAAAACTGAGTTAACAGTACTACCTCTCTTAGGATTTCTATCAGTCAGGGTTCTCCAGAGGGTTAGAAGGACACACCCAGGAAGAATACTTTGCATCCTTCAATCCAATCAAGTTTTGACACTCACTATTAACCATCACAGGGTTGTAGAGAGGATTCAGAAATGGCACTAGTAAAGCAAGTAGCATAGTGCTTGGGACAGATGAAACCAATAAAGGGTCGTTTGCTGAAGCTACCACCTCAGCAGCACACAACAGCATCCTCATCATCTCCTGTAGTCATCGTCGCCATTGCCATTGTCTTCGTGTGACATCATCAATCATCATCACTGTTGGCATCATCGTCGGTTCTTCCAGCTCTAATAGTCTGTGATTCCACACCACTTCGCACTGTTCTTTAACCATAAATCTTATTTCCTCAGACTATTAGGCTTCTCGAATTCTTTTCTTGAATCCCCATGGTGGGAAATGTTCTGCTTATGACGTGGGCCCGCGTCCAAATTTAATTTCACCCACCTCTTGGGGCCATGGTGTTCTGGATGTCGCATGGCAAGTCAGAGATGAATTTCCCCCATTCAGAACCAAGTAGACCAGTTTCTGAAGGCTTAAAGATTCAGAGTAGTGGCTGGGCACGGTGGCTCATGCCTGTAATCCCATCGCTTTGAGAAGCTGAGGCGGGCAGATCACGAGGTCAGGAGATGGAGAGCATCCTGGCTAACACAGTGAAACCCCGTCTCTACTAAAAATACAAAAATTAGCCAGGCGTGGTGGCACACACCTGTAGTCCCAGCTCCTTGGGAGGCTGAGGCAGGAGAATCGCTTGAACCGGGGAGGCGGAGGTTGTAGGGAGCCAAGATAGTGCCACTGCACTCCAGCCTGGGTGACAGAGTGAGACTCTGTCTCAAAAAAAAAAAAGATTCAGAGTAGTTTAAGAGCAGTGAACCATGGCTGATCATCATTGCATAAGGAAGCAATGAAGGCAAGGTAAATATATACCCTGAAGCTCACAGCTCACACTTTCTGACTTTCTCTCTTACCCTTTTCCTTATTTCCGTATTTCTGTATGTTTCCCTTGCTGCTTTTTTTTCCTTCCCTCTACTTGTTTCTCTCTCTCTCTTTCTCATTTCCTTTTCTTCCTTGTCCATATCTTTCTTGTTTTTCTGTATGCCCTGCTCTCCTTAGCTCTCTCTGCCCCCACCCCCTTCCCCATTCAGTGGGATATCTGATGCCTGATGCCTAGAGGATGTTTGTGAAATGCATCAGTGAAGGAATGAGTGAGTGAATGAAGAAAAGCCTTCCTGCGTCTGAAATCCAGCTTTCTTTCCTTGCTCTCCAGTATGTCTCACTGCTGGTCTCCTTCTCCTGGTGAATGCAGGATCGATTAGCTGAATGAAGAGCAACAACATTCCCCTTCAAAATCAGCCCAGGATCTGATCCAATCTCTTGCCTTTTAGAAGTACCATTTACCGCCCAGCATAACTGCCTGACGGCTTGCTTTTCCTCCACATCTGAAGTTTTCTTTCCCGAGCCCAGTGTTTGTCCAGATTTTGAATAGGTTTTCCTTTCACCTCCCTGCCTGTTAAAGATGCCATTGCTGACCTCCCTGGGCCCTGCCAAAGCCTCCACGTTCCTTATCTCTGTCATCTCTATTGCTTTCCATTGGTTCTTCCTTGATGGCAGGTTTCTTCACCTTTCTAGCCCAGGTGTCGGCAAACTTTCTCTGTAAAGGGCCAGAGAGAAAATAGTTGAGGCTTTGCAGGTCTATTCTGCCTCTATTGTAACTACTCAATTCTGGCTGTGTGAAGGCAGCCGTAGACAATAAATACATAAATGAATGAGCGAGGGTGGCTGTATTCCAACAGATCTTTCATTTTACAGAAACAGGTTTTCTCAATTTGGCCCTCAGGCCACGGGTTGCCAATCCCTGCTCTGGTTGATAGCATGGTTTAGACTTGGCACTAAACTCCAGGTCCACCATGCCTAGCTATGTGACCTTGATCCGGTGAATCCTATATAGAACCTCAGATTCACCACCTGCGAAATGGGTTTGAGCTGATCAGTGGATGAATACCTCTAGGTCCTTACCATGGAGTTTGGCATGGAACCACTCGGTAACTGCTACTCGTTACCAAAAATTTGACTCTTATTTATTTGCCTAATCTTTACAGAGCACCTACTGTGTGCAGACTGCATTCTATAGAGATTCAGACTGCTAGAGCTGGAAGGATTTTGGAGATCGCCTAGTGTAAAGGTTGAAAACTGGCAATGTATTCCTAATCTTACCCAGAGAGGAATTCTTTCTCATTTATCAGCTGTGGGACCAGTTTCTGAACATCTCTGTGCCTCAGTTTCCTCATTTGTAAAATGGGAATAGGGCCTACCTCAGAGGGTGTTATGACATACACGTGAGCTAATACATGTGAAGGGTTTTGGATAGTGCCTGGAATAATCTGTGCTCAATGGTGTTCACTGTTATTGCTATTATTTGTATTATCCGTGTCGATATTGTTAACAGTTTTCTCTTAGGCAAGGCATGCACTTTCTGGTTTCCCTAAATTCTTAATCCTGCTCTCTGAAATCACTTCCTTTACCTGGTGTGCCTCTGAAGCCATTTAATTTTTCCACCCCTGGTTAAGCCCAACCCTCATACTTTTTTTTTTTTTTTTTTGAGATGGAGTCTTGCTCTGTTGCCAGGCTGGAGTGCAGTGACGTGATCTTGGCTCACTGCAACTTCTGCCTCCCGGGTTCAAGTGATTCTCCTGCCTCAGCCTCCCAAGTGGCTGGGACTACAGGCATGCACCACCACACACAGCTGATTTTTTTATTTTTAACAGAGACAGGGTTTCATCATGTTGGGCAAGATGGTCTCAATCTCCTGACCCTGTGATCCTCCTGCCTTGGCCTCCCAAAGTGCTGGGATTACAGGTGTGAGCCACTGCGTCTGCCCCCAACTCCCATACTTTATAGACAGGAAATCCGAGACCCAGATCGGAATGAGTGACTTGGCTGAACTCCCTCAGCAAGTCAAGAACAAACCTGTTTAGAGTCCTGGCATTTATTCTGTAACTGCAGGGAGCACACAGCTCTTCACAGCCACAAGCCACACACCTTTCAAGCTGAAATCTTCCTCCTCAAATATTTCCACACTTATGACCAAGGAGTTGGAGACTGCTTCACTTTAAAGCGCTGTATCCCAGTGGTGACATGCTGCAGAGGGGCCACCAGCCACACTGGCTGGGAGACAATCTATGTCAGAGGGATTTCCACCCACATGTACTTACGTGGGCTCACTGAGCTAATGGTGTATAATTTAAGGGGTGGGGAGCCAAGCTACAGGAAAATCTAGGTTGCTCAATGGCATTCCCAGAAAGGGACCAAAGAGACATTTCCAGGAAGAGCCTGACTTATGACTGAACCATTTCTGCTACAAAGTCATTGAATGTCTGCCATGGATTAAAAGTCAGTCGTGCATGGAGTGAGAAGGTCATCAGTCGTGCATGGAGTGAGAAGGTCATCCTTGTGGTCACAGGAAAACCAGTAAGCTCACCTTGATTCAGCCTTGAGTAAGTGGTAGATGCATGAGCTGTCTTAAAATTACAGGGACCTTGAAAAAAAAAATCACTGTTCTGGTCACTCGGTTTATCTCAATCAGTGCATGTGGCTTTTGTTCAAAACTTCTTTGGTAACGAACCCCATCATTCGTTTCTGCTGGGTTGCTATCAAAAAGACTCAGTTGAGAGCTATTTCTTCTTGGTAAAGGAGAAAGAAGGACGGTCTTTGGGGAAGTAAACCATTAATAAACAAAGGTGGTGGTGTGCTTGCATGGAATTGTATAGTTCCCTCCTGAATTAGCTTACATAAAACCTCTCCTCGATAGCAGTGTGGATGATGGGAACTGCAGGGTTTAGCTATGACCAAGCATGCATGGAAATGTCCTCTGATCGACTCTGGCATGATACAGACATCAAACAGGTTTGCACAGCGGTGAATTTACAATGTTACTGACCTTCAATACCCAAAGTAAGCCCCTTCAATTGATATTTGCCAAAGGCTCCAAATAAGTTGACTCTAATTTCATGTAATATAGAAGCCACTGGACGAGTGGAATGGAAAAAGTATATTCTGGGTCAGTTCTGCATTGACAGTATGAACTGGAAGATCTTAAGGACAACTGAGAATATCAGAGAACTTTTGCTTGACAGAGTAACAAGAACAAGCACTTCTATTACGGACACCCCTCCAGCCTCAGGATATCTTTCAGGGGTGTGATCCAGCAATATTTGTGGCTTCTTATCATATTCGGCTTCCCAAATTCAGAGAGGCAAGCATGGAGATGGGGAGATATCATGGGTTTGGGATTAAGTCTTGTGTTCGATATCAGCCTCATCTCCTAGTTGCTGGGTGAAAATGGGCACATGCGTGAATCTCTTTGAGCCTCACAGAATTTGTCATGAGGTTTTGAGGGTTAGAAGAGATGGTGTACATCATTAGGTAACTGACATCTACTAGGTGCTCAATAAATTTTGGCCCCTTCCAGCGGTGTGCTAGCAAATGTTGAATAATTGGCTTTCAAAAAAAAAAAAAAGCTCCAATTTAGCATTGGCTAATAGCTGTGGTGTAAATGCTACCATCGTGGCCAATTTCAAGCTGTTCATTTGATGTCGCAGCATTTGGAGTTGAGATGATAAGTAGATGGGTGAAACTGAGTCCCTGGGTTCAGAGTCACACAGCCTATCAGTGGCAGAGCGGGGACTGTGCCATATGCCTCCTCACTGCCCGTCCAGATCACTTTTCACATTCTGATGCTCTTGGAACTTGCTGTGGGGCTGTCCTCCCTGGCAAAATGGCCACATAGAGAGATTTTTGGGTGATTGCAGAAATTAAGTCCTTCTAGCCAGGCTCTGATAGGTCAGTCTTGCTTTTGATTACACAGTTGATCCTTGACCACTGCAAGGGTTGAAAATCTAAGTTGAATCTACTCAGTTGTAAATCTAGGTATACATTTTTAATCCTTAAAAATCTTTTTTAAAAAAGAATTTATTTTCTCTGTATTTTTTTTAGAGACAGAGTCTTGGTCTATTGCCCAGGCTGGAGTGCAATGGCATGATCATAGCTCACTGAAGTCTCAATATCCTGTGCTCAAGTGATCCTCCTGCCTCAGCCTCCTGATCAGCTGGGACTAC
The DNA here is from genome assembly GCF_009761245.1 of Sapajus apella. Taxonomy (NCBI): domain Eukaryota; kingdom Metazoa; phylum Chordata; class Mammalia; order Primates; family Cebidae; genus Sapajus; species Sapajus apella. The sequence goes on from NW_022437035.1 coordinate 2,074,152, forward strand.
AGGCCCATGCCTCTGTGCCTGGGTAATTTTTGTATTTTTTGTAGAGATGGGGTCTTGATTTGTTATCCAGGCTGATTGAATGCCTGGGCTCAAGCAATCCTCCTGCCTCAGCCTCCCAAAGTGCTAGGATTATGGGCATGAGCCACTACACCTGACTCCTCAAAATCTTAAAGACTAATAGCTTCCTGTTGACCAGAAGCCTAACCAATAACATAGTCAATTAGCATATATTTTGGTTGCTATTCATATTATATATTGTGTTCTTATGACATTGTAAGCTAGAGACAAAAACGTTGTTAAGGAAATCATAAGGAAAATAAAATATATTTACTATTTATTAAGTGGAAATGGATCATCATAAAAGTCTTTTCCTCATTGTCTTCACGTTGAATAGGCTGAGGGTGAGGAAGATGAGGAGGGGTTGGTCTTGCTGTCTCAGGGTGGCAGAGACAGAAGAAAATCCACTCATAGGTGAACCTGCACATTTCAGACCTGTGTTATTCAGAGGTCAACAGTATATAGAAAGCGGTCGCTTTGAAGAACTATGTGTGTGCGCAGGGTTGACAATGAGATTGTCTCATTTTCTAGCCTTGTGCCTACCCCTTCCCCTACCTGGATTACTTGTCATCATGGAATGAAGCTTCTACATTTTAATGTCCTTCAAGCTCTAGACCCCGAAGTTGGATAAGCTTCCCTTGTTCTGTGATACAAACTGTCCTGGGAAAGATGGATAAGCCATGTCTAGTGTCGTGAGCAAACAAACTATGGGGACCTGGCCTTGGTGTTGATCCTACATGACCTTTCTGGTCCGGGGGCATTCAGGTGATGTTATTGGAGATGCTTTGAGGATCAGATGCAAGGTTTTAGGAGAAACACCATCCACGTAGAATCTTTTGCTTTCACACCTAACATACTAGTTTATTCTAATTCAGTGAGAATGTGTAGAACACTTACCATGTGCTCAGTTCTGTGGTAAATTTCTGAGCCTCAGGAAGAGTATAAGGTATTGTTCCTGACCTGACCTGGTCTAACTTTCACAAAGAATATCTTAATACCTTTTCTTTTCTTTCTTCCTCCCTCCCTCCCTCCCTCCCTCCCTTCCTTCCTTCCTTCCTTCCTTCCTTCCTTCCTTCCTTCCTCTTTCTTTCTTTCTTTCTTTCTTTTTCTTTCTTTCTTTCTTTCTTTCTCTCTCTCTCTTTCCATCTAATCTATTTATTGGCTATCTATCAATCATCTATCTATCCATCTAGCTCTACCTTCATCTCACTTCTTGCTAGCTATCATTCTTTTGTATTTTCATTTAATCAATCAAGCATTTATTTGGCATGTTCTATGTGCCAGGAGGAACTGTGTTCACAGGCTGTGGATTCAAAGATAGACGGTCTATTTTTGATCCCACGACTTGTGGATTCGAAGAAAGAGAGCCTTTAGAAAACATGTTTACATGGGATATAAAAGTACGCTTTATAGTCGGAGAGACCCAGATTCAAATCCCAGTTCTGCTACCTACTTGCTGAATGATTTTGGACAAATTGCCTTGTGGGTTTGCCACAACTTGCAATTGAGAGCATCTTATAACACAGTAAAGACAGAGTGGAAGATTCAGGTCCTTACAGCTGTAAAATGCCTTGGGTACTCATTTAATAAATTACAACTCTTTCCTCAAAGTCAAGGGGGACTTCTTGAAGCAAAGGATGGGGTAAGTGATCAGGTTCTTATATTTTAAATGTCTTGCTGGATCCAACATGGAAGCTGGATTGAAGTAAGGCAATAGTGAACAAGAGGGGCAGTATGGGACTCAAGGGAAGTTTAACAACTGCCCAAGTAATGAGTGTACTGTGGTATTCTGGATGAAACCATGAAACAGAAAAAGAACATTAGGCAAAAACTAAAGAAATCTGAATAAAGTACAGACTGTAGTTAATAATTGTCTTAGTCCATTTTGTGTTGCCATAACACAATACCACAGACTGGGTAATTTACAAAGAAATTGATTTGGCTTATGGTTTTGCAGGCGGGGAAGTCTGAGCACATGGTACCAGTGTCTGGCAAGGACCTTCATGCTGTCTCATCCCATGGCAAAAGGTGGAAGGGTAAGTGAGCATGTGAGAAAAAGGAAATCAGGTAGAATCCATCCTTTCATCAGGAGCCCACTCCTGCAATAGCTAACCTACCTCCCTCATGACACCATCAACCGATTCATGAAGACAAAGCCCTCATGATCGAATCACCTTTTAATGGTCCCGCCTCTTAATACTATCACAATGGCAATTAAATGTAAACACCAGTTTTGGAGGGGACGTACAAACCACAGCAATCATGGTGTGTCAATATTAGTTCGTTAATTGTGAATGGTGTATCATGTGAATGTAAGATGTTAACAATAGGGGAAAATGGGTGTGTGGTTTGTTGGAGCATTCTGCACTACCTTTGCAATTTTTCAGTTAATCAAAGACTATTCCAAAACAAAAAGGTTATTTTAAATTACCTTTAAAAGGCAGGTAAAAATATTTTAGTTTCAGTGTCTTTATGCTTTCATGTCTTTTCCTTTACTGACCTGAAAGTATTTATTGGGCACCTACTCTATGCCAGCCTCTGGGCTGAGTCTGGGGAGTGAGCTGGTGTCTTGCTTAGGCTCAAGAAAACATTAATTGTTTTATCTTCCATCTTGTTCACATGACCATGAGGTCCACAAGTAATGGCCCAGAACTCTGGCTGGAATCTTGGGTCCCTGTCCTCGCCTTGCCAGTAAATGTTAACTATGACTTCACCTCTCTGGGCCTCTATTTCCCCCTCTGTCATTTACAAAGATGTGTGCCTGATTTGCCTACATGGGGCTCGAATGGGTGCCAGAACATAAAATCAGGCCATGGCTTGAATGGACTTTAGTGTCTATCCAGACCAACCCCTATTTGAGACACAGAAAAAACTGAGGCCCAGAGAGGGAAAGTGAATGGTACAAAGTCACACAGCTAAGTCCAGAAATCAGACCTTCTCATGCTTTCCACTGTCCAAGGCTGGAAGGGTTCTGGAAAGTTTAAAAGCTTATGTAGGTAAATGCAAGAACAAATTTCTGTTTATACAGGTCCCAAAATTGCTAAATTCAGACTTTGGGTTTGTATCTTTGGCAAATTCAGGTAGGTTTTGGCCATCAACTGAAATTCATATCTAAAAGGCAATAAAGCAGAATAGGGGTTCTCAGTCTGCCTACCACTCCTTCTGCATATCTTTTTATTCATTCATTCATTTATATTTAACTTCATTTCATATTTTTGAGCCTAGTTTCACCCCACTCTGTATGATGTGGCCAAGTTAGTAATTTCTCCTTGTTCCCGTATTTAAGCAGGAGGAGGGAGAGAGCAGTGCTTCCATTAGCATCTCTCCCTCCCCGCCTCACCACGCTCCCACTTCTGCGAATCCTAATACCGTTCACTAGTAAGGCTGGGGGCAGAGGGATGACAACACGTAGCCAAAGGACTGGCACTGTATGGCTCAGGGATCTCCACGGCTGGCCTGTGACCAGTTGGCAGCACAGGATAGTGATTATGGCCAGAGAGGTTAGATGCAAACTGTATGACATAAATTCTAGCATTTCCTAGCAACAAAACATCGGACGAGTTATTCATTGACCCTGTGTTTCTGTTTCCTCATCTGTAAAATATGGATCACCCTGACCTCATGGGAGCATCGAGAGAATTAAATGAGATAATACATGAAACGTGCTTAGCACAGGTTGTGACATATAGTGAAAGTTTAAAATTACTGGTTCAGGTCCCTAAACTGATCCAATCCACATGTTTTCCTCTCATGAAAACTGAGGCCCGGAGAGGTGGCAAGGCCTCGTGGGAGGTAGTCACCTGGTGCCACTGGAGTCCTTGAATATTCACAGATTGTGAGGAGCTCTAAGAAGTTCCTTGCGGTGGTTTCACTGGGGTGGAAGGATCTTGCTCTCCAATCCTCACCTTCCAATCCCACTTCCGTTAGTCTTCACTTCTGGTCCCTTAACATTTCATCCATCCCTACTAGAGCTATATCCCCAGTGCCCTCCTGACATTTCCCTACTTTCTTTCCCAACACCCAAGAGAATAATTAAAGGCCCTTGGCTAGGAGTGATGGAGCTTGGGGGAGGAGGAGGGTGGAGAATCAGAGGCACAAGACTCTTTGACCATTATGCAGTGAGTGGTATAAAAAAGAAAGTGGAGGCCGGGCGCGGTGGCTCAAGCCTGTAATCCCAGCACTGTGGGAGGCCGAGGCAGGTGGATCATGAGGTCAAGAGATCGAGACCATCCTGGTCAACATGGTGAAACCCCGTCTCTACTAAAAATACAAAAAATTAGCTGGGCATGGTGGTGCGGAGAATTGCCTGAACCCAGGAGGTGGAGGTTGCGGTGAGCCGAGATCGCGCCATTGCACTCCAGCCTGGGTAACATGAGTGAAGCTCCGTCTCAAAAAAAAAAAAAAAAAAGAAAGTGGAATCCATTTCTGCATATAAACCCAGAAGAATTGAAAGCAGAGTCTCAAAGAGATATTTGTACACCCATGTTGACAGCAGCATTATTCACAATAGTTAAATGGGGAAACAGCCCACGTGTCCATCCAGTGATGCATGGATAAACAAAATGTCATCTATCCTTACAGTGGAATATTCTTCAGCCTTAATACGGAAGGAAATTATGACACAGGCTACAACATGGATGAACCTTGGAGATGTTATGCTAAATGAAATCAGCCCCTCACAAAAAGACATACATTGTGTGATTCTATTTCAATGAAGTTCCCAAAATAGGCAAATTCATAAAAACAGGAAGTAGAATGGTGATTGCCAAGGGCTAAGGGGAAAGGGGAGATGGGAGTTATTGTTTACTTGGTATGGAGATTTAGTTTTGCAAGATGACGACTTCTGGAGGTGGATGGTGGTTATGGTTATACAATAACATGAGTGAACGCATGCCACTGAATTGACACTTAAAAATGGTTGAGATGGTAAGTGTTACATTGTGTGTTTTTCTGCAATTAAAAAGGAGAAAAGAAGGTGGGAGAGCTCTAAAATGAGAAGGTAGCAGTTTCATTAACTGTCAGTTTGATTAACTGATTAGTGGCATGAATGTATCACCTCCCTTTTGAACGTGGCTCAGATCTCCTATGTTCCTATCCCAGCTCTATCACTTTCTTGCTGAGTGACCTTGAGCAAGTTGCTTAACCTCTCTGAGATGCTTTCCTTACCTGCAAAGTACAGATAATAATAGTACCTATGTCACAGTGTCGTTGTGAAAATGAAATGACGTCATCCATGAAGCGTGCTTAGCACAGAGCCTGGCATATTTACTTTTCATTTAGTAAATATTTATTAAGCTCCTACTATGTGCCAGTAAGTGCTGAAGATGCAACAGTGAACAAAACAGACAAAAGTCTTTGCCCTTGTGGAGTTTATATGTCCGTGTGCATTAGCCTGCATTTCCCATAAAGCAAAACTAAAGCAAAAGCTTATTTGTTGCTCTTTTACAAGAGGGGGGCCAGTCCCAGGGAAATATGAGTGAAGGAAAAGAGAAATGAGACAGGGAAGAACGGAGAGACAACACAAGCATGCAATCCTGTGTGGACATCTCTTGATATCAAGAGCTACTGGTTGTCCCTCTCATAGGACCATCTTTGGTGGGGCTAAGTGAATTACTGTGTTTAAAGATCATTCAACTGGGAACAGGAAGGGGAATGAACAGATGCATCAACTCCCAATCTAGATTTGTCGAAGATTTGCTGCAAAGGGCAATTATGAAAAATCCAATTTACTTATGAATGGTTGCCGAGTCAACTCTGCTGCTCTTACGTCTCGGCATCAACATGAAGGTGAGCAAGGGCTGCAGAACTTTTCCTGTGTACAGGTGGTCAGAGCCCATACACAGTTGATCATCCCCATGGCAACTGGAATAGAACCAGTGGCCAAGGGTCCCCAAAATAGCAGAGGCCAGAAGTGCACAGTGGTGCCCAAAAGGTGTCAGATACAATGTATGTATTGCATGTGCATGTAGCTACCCACGTCTAGGCACATATTATAATTAAAACTCATGTCTCCAGCATATATAGCTATGAACACTTTCAGGCAAATAGAGTTCTGCTTATCATCCCTAGAAGGACAATCATATTATATAACCAATGGGTTTGTATGCCCACAGTGCAGTAACATATCAATTACACTGAGACAGCAAGGTTTGCAACAGAGAAAGAGATTCATGATCATAGGGCACTGAGTGAGGAGATGGGAGGAGACCCAAGGAGTCCAAATCCATCTCCCCAAGAAGTTCTGGGCTGGGGTTTCTAAGAGAATCATGGAGGGTGAGGAACTAGAGAATTGGGGCTGTTGATTGATCAGGGAAAAGGGGATGAAATCATCAGGATATGAAAACTGCTTTCTTTGGCAGTTAGATTCTCATGGAGTCCTTCAGACTGGCTGAAGTTATGGTCTTATTAGTCTGCAGCACCTGAAAGACTATCTCAAAGAGAAAACTAAATGTTTTATAATGTTCAGGTTGTTATTTATAGAGCAGTTAAGGGGAGCTCTAATCTTGTAACGGGGTCTACGTGATTGTAGGACAATAGGTACCAAGCAAATATAAGGAAGCCAGTCAGAGAGCAGGCCGACTTAATGATTAATGCTGAATGTGCTGCAAGTTTGGTTTATTTTCATTACTCCTCCTCCTTTTTTTCCTGATTAATTGTAAAAGGTTCATAGGGGTGGTTTCAAACACATGAGAAATAAAAACCTTTACTATCAGAGTCAGAGCCTGAATATGCTGATTGAAGGAAGCTTTCCTTTATAAAATGCAAAGTATGTAAACAATTCCAACACAGTCACGTATTCATGAGTTTTAGAGGAGAGAAAATATTTTACTTAAAACTGGCACATAATGATCTCTGACAATATTATGCAGCCTGAACCTGGAGTTTTGGTTGATGGGTTGTCTCAGCCTGCGGCAGATTCTAGCTGGCTTTGGTTCATTTTGAATCACACCCCCACACTCACACGCTCACACACTGTCTTAGTCAGCCCAGGAGCCATCACAAAATACCATAGACTGGGTGGCTCAAATAACAGAAATTTATTTCTCACAGATCTGGAGGCTGGGAAGTCCAAGATCAAGGTGTCGGCAGATTCACTTCCCTAGTGAGGGCTCTCTTTCTGTCTTACAGGTGTCCACCTTCTTACTGTGTCCTATAGCAGAGAGATATAGAGAGAGGAATAGAAAAGAGAGGGAGGGAGAGAGAGAGAAAGAGACAGAGAGAGAGAGAGAGAGAGCGCACACTAGCCCTGGTCTCTTCAACTTCTTAGAAGAACACTGATCCCATCATGGAACCTGGCCCCCATGACTTTATCTAAACCTAGTTACTTCCCAAGGATTCCCATTTCCAAAAACATCACACCGGGGGTTACAGCTTTAACATGAATTTTAGGGAGACAGCAACACTTAGTCATACCCTGCGGTATACCCCCACAAAATAAATACATGGGATGGCTGCTGGGTATGTCTTCAGGTGGAAGGGTCTGATCCTCTGAGCTTCCAGATAGGGTTCTTGAATGATCCACACCATACCTGCTTCAGTGTTGTCCAAGAAGCAGGTACAAAAGTACAGACTCTCAGGCCCCACCCAGACACTTCAAGTTAGGGTCTCTGGATCTGGGGCCAGGAATCTGCATATGGAACCAGTCCTTCTTTCCTCCACTTCCTGCCCAGAAGATTCTAGCAGCTCCCAAAGCTTGAGAACCACTGCCCTGTGCCTCTGCATCCTCTGGAGATTTTCTGAAACTGGTGTATCTTCTTAAATCAGTCGTGTTTATAATGACTGTGACACATAACGCCGTGTGATACGGCAAAGGCTGAGCTGGGTGCAGAAAGGGCCTTTTGACTACGGTAGGCTTCGGAAGATGGATTTAATGAGCTACTACTTTGGTGAGTAGAGAAAGAGGGAGTAAATTCTCAGTGGGTCAGGATTTTTAAAATAGAATTTCTGTTTGAAAGCATAAAGAGAGAAGGACATTGCTTCCCCCAAAACTAAAGCCCTTTCTTTGTCATATAAATGACTCTAGTGTCTTCGTGCGTGGTGACTGCTTTCTGTACCCTGCTATGGAAGATGCTGCCTGTTTGTGACACATGACTGATAGAACTCTTCTGGAAGGAACTCTTTCATATCTAAATATCAAAACTGTTAATTATTGTTATTAGTAATTCATTATTAATATTTGAATAGCTCAAGAACTACAATTACTTATTCAGGTGTTTTTTTTCTAAATTTCCTTTTTTTTTTTTTTTGAGACGGAGTTTCGCTCTTGTTGCCCAGGATGGAGTGCAATGGCGCGATCTCGGCTCACCGCAACCTCCGCCTCCTGGTA
>NW_022437035.1:2082934-2100043 GCF_009761245.1 Sapajus apella
TAAGTTTCCCTTAGTTCCTCAGTTTTCCTTTTTTAAAATTTGTTTTTCCGGTAGCAGTGTTATTTGAATGCCAACTTCAGATTTTAGCTTCCCTTCGACTTAGGTGATTGTGAATCTATAAATTCTTACCAAGGAGCAAATGTGTAGAATCCGTAATGCTTAGATTTTGTTATTGGAATGATAGAAAATGTTACATTTGTGGTGTCAGGCTCGATTTAACTGGTAAGGACAAAGCAAGAGCTAAGGCCAATTACTTGCCATCATCTGACCATCATCACCATCACCATCATCATCATCATCATCATCATCATCACATTTCCTGAGCATTTACTGTTTACCAGGCACTGAGCCAACATTGTATATTCATCCTAGCATTTGGTTCTCATAGCAACTCTATGAGGTTTGTGTCCACATTATCCCCATTTTGTAGATAAAAAAGCCAAGCCCTGGCCGGGCGCTGTGGCTCGTGCCTGTAATCTCAGCACTTTGGGAGGCTGAGGCAGGCAAATCACCTGAGGTCAGGAGTTCGAGACCAGCCTGACCAACATGGAGAAACCCCGTCTCTACTAAGCGAGACTCTATCTCAAAAAAGAAAAAAAAGCGAGACTCCATCTAAAACAAAGAAACAAACAAAAAACCAAGAGCAAGACTCCATTTAAAAAAATAAACAAATAAATAAGCCAAGCACCAGAAAGTTTAAGTAAATTGTTCAAGGTCCACAGCCAGAACCAGTTTACAAAATCAGGCAGTCTGATTCCAGACTCCCAATTCCTAACCATTTTGCTATTCAGCCTAATGAAAGGAGCAAAAGATTCAAGACAGACAACTGCATATTGTCAAGGGCATGTTCAACACCAAGGTTGTTTGTTTCTAAATGATGTTCAAATCCACAAACAGCTTTTTGCTAATGTTTGAAGCAACTGATAAAATACATCCAGCAAAGAAAAGTGTGGACACATCCATGCACACTGGAGAAGTAGCCCAGTGGTTTAATTTTGTGTTGGAGAATCACAGGCCAGAATGAAAGGCACTTTTTACATCCCAAAGGCTTGTGCATCCTAGGAAGATGGTTTTGGTTGCTGTATTGTGAGTGGTTGGAGGGGAGGAACTGATGGCAGGGAAACTAGGCTGCTGCTACCGTCCATCATGAAAGATGCTGGTGGAGAGATGAGGCCAAGTAGAAAGGAGAGGGAGGCTGGATGTCTGAGAGCCTGAGTGCTGGAATCAGTAGGACATAGAGGCAGCTAGCAGTGATGGGAAACAGAGGGAGAGCATGCAATGATGAGGCTGAGGCTTCTAGCCGGGGTTGTACCCGTCCTGCAAGACAGTGAGCAAGTTCAGCCTGTGATGCTTCAGTACATTCTCTTCGTGTGTCAATGGAAGAAAGTTACAGGCATGGCTGCGTTTGTGTTGTCGCATTAATCATAAAAGCTTTCAGGGAAAAAGAATCCAAAGGGAATAACGATTTTCTGAAAGGCATTCTTGTCTGAAGGAAGCTGCATGCAAATGGGAAACCTTGACATTTAATTGATTTCAGTAATCACAATGACATCGTGTTTTCATTCAGGTTGTGCAGTGGGGCTTTGAAACTGTGGGAAATTGACAGACAGGCCCTTGTTAGGGGAAACAAAAATGGCTTCTAGTTTCAAGGTTGAATATGTTTCTTTTCATAGGAAAAAAAAATACTCCATCATTTCCAACAGTCGGAATGACAGTCTTATTTCTCTTCATTAGTAGATAAAACCGAAAATTTTCTGGACAATAAAAAGCAGTCTGAGAGAGATGGATGACACATTTAAAAATACTAACATCTGAAAATATATCATTTTGTAGGTTTGACTCAGGAACCGTGTAAATTTCTTTTACAATGATAAAAAATCAAAAAGAAAATAAAAATTAATTCTTTAAAACCGAAAGGAAAATGAAACAAATGAACCTACCCATGTTGGCTTAGTGACCACATACATGTGACTTCAGACACAGCGATCTGACTGTACAAAATAACAATAAAAACAAAAAAAAGGAGGAAACTACTATTAGCAAAAATACTGGTATTGTTATTTCAATACACGGTAGGTAAAATAAATAGATTGGTACATTAGCATTGTTAGCAACCAAGATTTTCAGCATAAGAGAAAACATATAAAAATACAAGATCGCCTAAGTGAATGAAGCCTTGTAATTCTAAATTTGAACTGGAAATACTACGAACTTATGATGCATTCCTCTCTCTCTTTTTTTTTTTGAGACGGAGTCTCACACTGTCGCCTGGGCTTGAGTGCAGTGGCGCGATCTCGGCTCAATGCAACCTCCGCCTCTCAGGTTCAAAGGATTCTCCTGCCTCAGCCTCTCCTGGGATTACAGGTGCCCATCACCATGCCCGGCTGATTTTCTGTATTTTTAGCAGAGATGGTGTTTCAGTATGTTGGCCAGGCTGGTCTTGAACGTCTGACCCCGTAATCCACCTGCTTTGGCCTCCCAAAGTGCTGGGCTGGCAGGTGTGAGCCACCGCGCCTGGCCTGATGCATTTCTTTCTTAAAATTTTTTTACTTCCTAGCTTTGGTTATTGTGACTATTAGGTTGGTGCAAAAGTAATCGTGGTTTTTGCCACTAAAAGTAATGGCAAAATCCAAAAATTCTTTTGCACCAACCTACTGCCTAGAAACAATGACCAACCCAGCAATAACACAGATTATGGTCTCTCAGAACACTTTCAAAGTAAAAGAAATTACAGTTCCTGGGAGAAATGGCTGACTCAGGAGTGGGGCAGGCAATGCACAAGATAATCTTAGGACATCTTGTTAAGGAGAAGAAAGCAGGTTAGCAAAGACTACTGCAGTTGTGTCAAAAGGACTCAGGAACCAACCCACGTGGCTCTCACTGGCTGAAGGTGAAATTCTATGAGCATCTGAAAGAAGAATAACTACAATGCATTAACTATTCTAAAGTCCATGAGTTAACAATGGTTCTAAAAACAAAACAAATCAAAACAAAATTCATTAGCCTCCTTTGGAAGGTATTAAAGAACCAACTTATTATTCTGAAAATCGGCAAAGAAAAGAATCGAGCATTTATCTTGCCTTTCCTGGAGGTACCGCATCTTAGTCAATGAAGAAAAGCTTTCTCTATAGAGGTAGTCCAACGAATAAATGAAAAAGGAGTGAGACTTAAAATAGAGCCATTTTGCAAGTGCCCAAGGAAATAATGGCTCTAGGCAATGGTGATCATCGGCTGCTAAAATCCCCCGAAGAGAGACGGCCAGAGGTCATGAGCCTGCTGATTGAATGATACAACTAACTATGAAATATTCTTGCTGAAAACTCAAACCTGAGTCAGATCAAATCTTTAAATCTAATGACCAATTTATGGGACCTACAAGGGATGCAACAACATATTACAAGATGCCACAAGGATACAACCAACAGAACCCAGATTGGGAGGAACTTGACAGAGCAAATGATCCAGTTTTTAAAAATATGTCAATTGCAAGGGAAATTGTAAAACTTTAGGGGGAGAGAGAAGCCAAAGAAAGGAGACTAAAGAGATAGATCAGCCAAAGGCAAATGTGTGGAGGAATAAATCCTTCCCTAGTAGTACTCTGTCTTTTTTTTTTTTTTTTTAGACAAAGCCCCACTCTGTTGCCCAGGCTGCAGAGCAGTGGCATGATCTCAGCTCACTGCAACCTCTGCTTCCCAGGTTCAAGTGACTCTCCTGCCTCAGCCTCCCAAGTATCTGGGATTGCAGCTGTGCACTAGCACGCCAGGCTAATTTTTGTATTTTTAGTAGAGACGAGGTTTCACCAGGTTGGCCAGTCTGGTCTCGAACTCCTGACCTTAGCCTCAGGTGATCCACCTGCCTCAGCCTCCCGAAGATTTATTTCTCCTACCAAGAAACAAATAACGATGATGTTATTATTTGGTCCTCTCTCTGTAATCTCTGGAGCGTTTGTGATATGTCACACTGCTTACATATGTGACCTCCTTTACATCTCTCCACCGTTCTAGGAGGAAGCCACCGTGATGATCATATTTTATAGACAAGGAAGATAAAATGCTGGGAAGTTAAGTGACTTCCCCAGGACCACACATCAATCAATCAATGTAAGGCAAACTTAGAATTCAAATCTAGCTGTCCTTGACTTCAAAGTCTTTGCTGAAATTTCCTCTTTCATCCTCAAGGATGGCCCTGGTTCTCGCATTTCTTAACAGTACACTTTTCGTTTGAGAATGGATTTTGATTTCAGGCAAGTTATGAGGATTGTGCAGAGCATTCTAACATACCACCACGTTTCTGCTATTATTAACACTAATTATATCTTACCTCAATATGGTAAATGTGCCGGAAGTGAACCTGTACTGATCATTAACTAAAGTTGTTACTTTATTTGGATTCCCTTAATTTTTACTTAATGTCCTTTATTAAATTTTTTCTTTCTTTTTCTTTTGTGGAGACCGGGTCTCGCTATGTTGCCCAGCCTGGTCTCAAGTGATCCTCCCACCTCAGCCTCCCAAGGTGTTGGGATTACAGGTGTGAGCCACCCCTCCCGGCCAATCACCTTCTTCCGTTCCGGAATCCCTCCCAGTATAACACATTCCACTTACTCATTGGGCCTCCCCAGGCTCCTCTTGGCTGTGACAAGTAATCAGACTTTGTTTTTGATGATCTTGACAGTTTTGAGGAATACTGGTTGGGTTTTCTTTACAGAACGCTCCTCAACTGGGATTGGTCTGGAGTTTTTCTCACGGTTAAACCAGTGAGGTGGGTTTTTAGGAGGAGGACCACAAAGACAAAGTGCCATAACTCATCGTATCATATTAAGGTCACCTACGACACCACGGCTTAACCTTGGTCACCTGGCTGAGGTCAAGTTTGTCAGTCTTCTCCATGGTAAAGTTACTCTTCCCTTCCTTCACCCACCCCCACCTTGTAACCCCTTTAGAGGGGAGTCACTACGCACAGCCCACACTTAGGGAGTGGGATGGTACAGTCCCCGTCCTTGAGGGTGGAATGTATATGCACATTTTTTGCAATTTTTCTGCACAGGATATTTGCCTATTTTATTCCGTGTTTATTTCATGTACCTATCAGTATGAACTCAAGAATTTTATAAATGCTTTGGTTAGTAATACAATGCAACTTTATTTATTTTCTTGCTAGAATTGTTCTAGCTTTGGCCATTGGGAGCTCTTTCAGTGGTCCTCGTGTTTCTTCGACACACCCCCGTCATTGTGTGTGCGTGTGTGTGTGTGTGTGTGTGTGCGCGTGTGTGTGTGTGTGTGCGTGTGTGTGCGTGTGCGTGTGTGCGTGCGTGTGCGTGTGTGCGTGTGTGTGTGCGTGTGTGTGTGTGCGTGTGCGTGTGTGTGTGCGTGTGCGTGTGCGTGTGCGTGTGCGTGTCTGCGTGTGCGTGTGCGTGTGCGTGTGTGCGTGTGCGCGTGTGCGTGTGTGTGTGCGTGTGCGTGTGCGTGTGTGCGTGCGTGTGTGCGTGTGCGTGTGTGCGTGTGTGTGTGCGTGTGTGCGTGTGTGTGTGTGTGTGTGCGCGCGCGCGTGTGTGTGTGTGTGTGTGTGTGTGTGTGTGTGTGTGTGTGTGGTTTCGTTTGAACAGTTGCTAGCACTATAAGATACTCCAGGCTCATCTTGTCAATTTCCTACCCCAGTAGGAATCAACAACTTCTCCAAAGTTGTTTTTTTTTTAATTGGAAAATGGCATTTAAAACAAAGATCTGGGTGTTAGGTGCTGGTTCTACTACTTTGGGTTGTGGAAGGTTCCCCCTTTTACACCTGGCAGCCAGGGCTTTTCTCCAGTTATTTTTGACTTTTCAGAATGGGGAACTTTGGTCTGTAGTTCCTCCCTGCTCTTGGTGTCTGAGCCTCTTCCAGCTCCATTCACACCCATATTGACTCTTTTGTAAGCAAAACGACCCCATGACTTGTAGGCGTAAATGCTTCATGGTTATGAGTGGTGGGGGTGAAGGTGGTGGTGGCGGTGAGTGGTGGGTGGTGTTTTCCGTCTTGATTCCAGCACCTTCTTGCTGCTTCACAGTGCTTTGTTGACTCCCTTGTCCTCGGAAGCCCTGGATTCACGTCATGAGGGGCGAAGTTAACCATGGCTCTGGAATTCCATCTCTGGGTCATTGGTCATCTCAGAGCATATTATCTTCAGCAGAGTCTGGAATATTTCCTTCAACATGCACCTGACACTTTTGTAATATTTTCCTACCCCTTTTTTATTGTTTCCAGTAAAAAAGTAACCTGGGAAAACACAGTATCCTTTGCAAGCTTGAGCAACTCCACCATATTGGCTCATTGCTGCACAATAACACATTTCAGTGACATCCATCACTAACTCATAACTGTGGGTTGTGGGTGAGTTGTGGCTGATCTAGGTGGGCTTCGCTGGTTGGCTCTGCTGATCTCAGCTGGGTTTGCTCACACGTCTGAGGGTGAGCAATGAGGGCTGGGCAATCTGGGGAGAATTGGCTGGAGGGGCTCTGCCCCATGTATCTATCATCCTTCTCCTGGTTCCAGCACCGTAGCCCAGCATGTTATTCCAGTGGCAACAGCAGAGGCACCAAAGGGCAAGTGAGAACTGCAAGGCCACTTGAGACGTAGGTCTAAAACTAGCAATAGTGGCTTCTGCCTCATTCTGTTGGCCAAAGTGAGTCACACTGCCTAACTCAGCATCAAGAAGTAGAGAAATAGACTCTGTCCTTTTAGTGGAGAGGGGACAGGCCGTCGATATTTCTCAACAACAGTCTACCACATCCCACTCTGCACTTCCCTTTGTGGATTACTTCTCAAAGTTAAAAATGGTGTTTCTGGGATCTCTGAATTTTCTACAATGAGCACGACAAAGAACGGCGGAGATTCCAGAAGCTGTGACTGATGACACACTATTAGGAAGGTGCTGGTGTTCGCCAATATCCATGTTCCCACCTCTACCTGGGCACCCACTGTTCTATACTTCCCAGCTTTGCTGTACGTAGGTGGCACCATGTGACTAGTTCTAGCCAATGGGAAGAGACAAAAAGTGTTGTGCGTTACCTTTCGGTCAAGACAGTTAAGGGTGGCTGTGCCTTTTCTGTGTGCTTTCTTTCCTCATCTGCTCATTGGATGTACAAATCTTGTGAAGATCCCCAAGGCCCTGAGGCACAGGGAGAGCTATTTGATGGAAAGAGCCTGGGTCCCTGAATGACTATGTGGAACACAGTGGTCTCTACACTATGCTACCTTGGACGTCTTTGACAGAGTGGTGTTGTGTCAAGTCACTGAGATTTGGGGATAGTTTGTTATAGCAGTTTGCATATTATGACTAATATAACCCACCTTCCTGGTGGCCGCTAGTGACACCTGTTGACTCCTTTGAGTTAGCTCTGTAAACTATGACTTTTATAAGAATTATGTATTTGAGTGTTCATTTTTGACAAGTGACCTGAAGGTCTACTTCAGATATCCACCCACCATTCCCAACTTTGACAATATAACTGATTTTGCTTTAGGGAAATCATCCCCTCTCTAATCTTAGCTGATGTAATTCTAAAGAAGGTGACCCCACTTTCTGGGATCTAGGAGTGGAGTATGTAACCCAAGCTGAGCCATGAGGTCCTTGTGTTCCTCCAGCCACAGTAATTGGTTCAAGAGTGCAGGGGTGGGCAGGTGACCTAAGTTGATCCAAACTAATCTTAAGAAGTTGGCTGGGCAAACTGAAACACTGAGCGCCTTTACTAGACATTACTAGGGAAAATGATAGATAGTTATGGTAGGTGCAGACAGTGATCCTGTAATTATAAAAACATCCTTATACTAAGGATGGCAGAAGCTTACACTAGGAATGGCAGAACACATCAATGGAAAGAGCAGGTCCTTGGCATCATATCAGGTAGCTGGATCAGGACTTGCCTGAAGCTGACACTATTGAATTCTCGTTCAAACAAAGGTCAGTAAGTAGCCTACATAGGTTAAATTAATTAGTTGAGTCTTCATTACTCATGCAAACTATTCTCAGTGGATTCAGCCTTTATCTCTTTTCTAATCAAATAAAACAACAGTATTTAGAGGATGCAAAACAATATCAAAATAAATGATCTTCAGGGAGCACTTCTAGTTCTAAAATTTAGAGTTTATAAGACCTAGTATGAATTCCTAGCACTTAGAGTGTTTACAGTTATCTATACATAGGAATGTCTGTTTGTCTTAATAGCCAGGGAGAATCTAATTGTTTGGAGAATTTGGGCAAAGATGATGAATATTCCATAAAAGAAATACAGGCATTCCCACACATGAGCAAATCCCCTCCATGGTTCCCATGGCTCTTAACAGGTTTTATACCTGACCACTATCCACCTATCTGACCTTACCAGTTACACTCCCCCCGACCCCCCAACTCACTGAACATTAACTCCTCTGAGCTCATTTCTGCCCCAGGACCTTTGCACCTGCTATTCTGTCTGCCTAGGATGCATTCGTGCTGATTTCTCCTGGAATCTACCCTAGATTCTCCTCAGAGAGACCTACCCTGATCACCCTGCTGAAGAAAGTCTTCCTTCTTTGACACTCTTTACAAATTACTGTTTAGTTCCTTCACAGCACTTTTACAGACTCACAGTATCTGGTTGATTTATGCCCTGTTAGAATGAGAGTGCTTCAAGGGCAGACCATTGCCCATGCTGGTGTCCCTGGTGCCTCCAGCACCTGACACATGGCTGGCACAGAGCAGAAAACAATCAGAGCCTTAGGAGTGAAACAGAGGCAGTAGTCGATTTTTTTTCAAGAGAGGAGTAAGGAATAGAAGGTACTTGTAGTGTCACGGTGAGGGAGACAGGGAATTTCTAGGAGTATGAGCAATGTGACAGGGAACAGGCAGCAGGCTGCTGCTTGGGAATTGTTATCCAGGTTTATTCTTAGAGTACTTCCTTTCTTTTTCTCCTCCTCTTCCTCTTCCTCCTCCTCCTCTTCCTCTTCTTCTTCCTCCTCTTCTTCTTCTCCTCTGCCTCCTCTTCCTCCTCCTCTTCCTTCCTTTTTTGACAGAAGAAGAAAGCTCTGTTAACCAGGCTGGAGGGCAATGGTGCAATCATAGCTCACTGCAGCCTCAAACTCCTGGACTCAAGTGATGCTCCCACCTCAGCCTCCTGAGTAGCTGAGGCCACACCCAGCTATTTTTTTTTCTTTTTCTTTTTCCTTCCTTCCTTCCTTCCTTCCTTCCTTCCTTCCTTCCTTCCTTCCTTCCTTCTTTCCTTCCCTCTTTCCTTCCTTCCCTCCTTCCTCCCTTCCTTCCTTCCTTCCTCCCTTCCTTCCTTCCTTCCTTCCTTCCTTCCTTCCTCCTTCTTTTTTCTCTGAGATTGAGTTTCAGTCTTCTTGTCCAGGCTGGAGTGCAGTGGCGTGATCTCGGCTCACCGCAACCTCCACCTCCCAGGTTCAAGCAATTCTTCTGCCTCAGCCTCCCAAGTAGCTGGGATTACAGTCATGCACCACCACGTCCAGCTAATTTTGTATTTTTAGTAGACACAGGGTGTCACCATGTTGGCTAGGCTGGTCTTGAACTCCCGACCTCAGGTGATCCACCCGCCTTGGCCTCCCAAAGTGCTGGGATTACAGGCATGGGCCACTGCGCCCGGCCTTTATTTCTTTTTACATTTAAAAAATTTTTTTAGAGATGAGGTCTCACTGTGTTATCCAGGCTGATCTTGAACTCCTGGACTCAAATGATTCTCCTGCCCTGGCCTCCCAAAGTGCTGGGATCACAAGCGTGAACCATGGCGCCTGGCCTCATAGAGTATTTTTAAAAGGAATAAATAGTGTGTGTGTGTGTGTGTGTGTGTGTGTGTGTGTGTGTGAGAGAGAGAGAGAGAGAGGCCAAGAGAAAGAGCAAGAGAAGATTCCTCATCCAAAAAATAATAATAATAATAAAAATAATAGAATGAACATTGGAAGCTTCATCAGAGGCTTCACTTAATTTCTGCCTAACCCCTGGTATTTCAGGTCTGTGCCCTCCCAGAGCCTTTATTACTCATTTGAGCTTCTCCTCAAAGTTGCAATCTGAGAGCATCCACTTGGGGGAACAAAAGGACACTGTGGGCCATTGCAGTTCAGTTTCATCATAACATTTCACTTCCTTTTTATGAGATGGGAATAAAGATACTTCCCTTAATTTCAGAAGATATGAAAATAATTTTTCTTTGGGCTGTTGGGTAAATGCTGTTAACTCAGATCCATATGCCCCTTCAGGTTTTGGGGGGAATTTTCTTAATCAGATGTTGTTATTGAATGCAAACCTCAAAGCAGAAATTCAAAAGAATGAAGCTCCAGGTAGCTGTATCTTGTTTTTGTTTTTGCTTTAACTGAGAGTTAGAATACGCGATCAAAACCCATCTTCCCTTCCTCATCCCTCATTTGTCTTTTTCCAGCAGATAAGAAAAAAAAATAGCGGTGCTTCTCTTAGGACTTAATTTTCAGCATGATAATATCATACAGAGTTGCAGCCTCAGAAAACTGCTCTGGAAATTGATGTGCACACAGCCTGTTCTTGATGAGCTGAATGAAGCATGAATGTTGAAATGGAGCTGAAAAGGCAGTGGCAGGATGGCAAGGGAGACTGTATATTTTTTTCTTCCATTTTTCCTTTTGAACATTGTAACGTTTTCTTATTGTAGATGAACAAACCTGGCACCCGGTACCACCCGGCTGCAGTTGGTATTGTTTAAGGCGTCTCCTTTGTCTGTTTTCTCCGTTTTACATGTTCACATTTTTTGGTTCATTTGCTTGGTTTGATCCATGTTGTCATGATTTGAGGAGTTGTTTTTCTTGTTTTTCTTTAGGGGGTGTTTGCTGTGTCGCACGGGCTTGGACACAGTGGTCCAAGCTTAGCTCATTGCAACCTCTGCCTCCTGGGCTCAGGCCGCCCTCACACCTCAGCCTTCTGAGTCGCTGAGACTACAGGTGTGCACCACCACGCCTGGCTTTCATTTATTTATTTATTTATGTATTTTGGAATTTTTATAGAGACAGGGTTTCATCACGTTGCCCAGGCTGGTCTTGAACTCCTGGGCCCAAGTGATCTCCCTGCCTCGGCCTCCTCAAAATGCTGGGATTACAGGCATGAGCCGCCACACCCAGCAGAGAAGTCCTTAAATTCTGGTTTTTGCGCTGGCTGCTGGATGGGGAAAGAGGAGACAGCCACATTTTATCGAGGGGCCATGCTCCAGAAACAGTAAATATTTACTTGACAAGTGATTTATTCCATTTCATGCCATGATTAAAGTTTAACTTTCATTGAACAATTGCTCCATTTATGTAGATGAAAATAAGTAACTGGTAACATATGACAGCGCTTTCACCGGTCTCCCCACAGTCTCTCTCCCCGCCACCCCCCCAACGCCAGTAACCCATTATGTTCACAGCAGTTTTTTCAAAAACAAAAAAAAATCATGCCCCGGTGCCTGCCTAACACGTTCAATGGCTCCCTTTGGCCCTCGGAATTCAGCCCACACTTCCTCTCTAAACTTTGAGAACTTGTAGTCTAGCTCTTGATTGACATCTCCAGTTGAATCTCATTTCTGCCCTCGGGAGAGAGGGATGGCGGTTTGGGGTGGGAGGCCGAAACGGGGTGTGCTGGCGAGAGGTTAGTCTGGGCAGCAGACGCGCACGGTGGTATGTTTGGAATAACAACTACATCACAGGAATCAGAAGACGCGCACTTGTGGGAGAAGCCGGGGAGGAAAGCCCACTGAGAGCGTTGACGATCAAGAGAATTCACTAGCAAGGGCTGGTGCAAGTGATGGAGTCGGGAGCTCGCAGGGAAGTCGGAAGCTTGGTGAACTGGGCTGGTGCACAGGCGCCAGGAAAGGGGCTGACCTCGAAGTCTGTGGGATGTATTACTTCTCCACGGCGACTGCCTCTGTGAATTTGCAGCTAAGGGTCTGAGGGGGGGCTTGTCGTCACTGCTGGTTGGCAGGGTCAGGGGAGAGCTGGATTCAGAGCAAGGCAGATGGAGGACAAACTGGAAGCTTCTGGCCCCTCTGTGCCTGACCACCCGGCACTGCTTCTAGCCAAGGATGACCTTCAGAGTGTAGCGGCTGCAGCTTCACGTGAGCCTCTGTGGCTTTGCACAACTTCATTTTTGGGCAACTCTAACCTAGAACCATAGAGGAAAAGGAGGTCTGGGAAACGTGGTTCCCAGCGTAACCCGGTTGCCAACAGAATAATCCGGTAGAGTGGGATGGGGTGGAGAACAATGCAGACATAGTATTTGGACTCAGAACAGGAAAAAAGAGCAGGGAGTTGGAAAGGGGGTGCTGGGGCAGTTTTGCTGTGTGATAGGTGATGGAATCCCTCCCTTCATGTCTCTACCTCGTCTTCAGTAAAGTCCACAGCTCTTGGTCATACTGTTTAAGTTGGATTTATTTCTTCCATTTTCCTACTTTCTTTTTTCTTTTTAAGATGGAGTTTTTGCTCTTGTTGCCCAGGCTGGAGTGCAGTGGCGCAATGTCAGCTCCCTGCAACCTCCGCCTCTTGGATTCAAATGATTCTCCTGCCTCAGCCTCCTGAAGAGCTGGGATTACAGGCAAGCACCACCACGTCCGGCTAATTTTGTATTTTTAGGAGAGACGGGGTTTCTCCATGTTGGTCAGGCTGGTCTCGAACTCCTAACCTCAGGTGATCTGTCCGCCTCGGTCTCCCAAAGTGCACAGGCGCGAGCCAATGTGCCCGGCCCATTTTCCTACTGTCTTCTTCCTTCTCTTCCTCCCTTCTTCCTCCTTCCGTCCCTTCCTCCTTCAGTCCTCTCTCCCTCTCTTCCCTCTTTTCTTCTTTGTAGAGGTCCCAGGTCTGGTCTGAACTTGGCATGGGGAAGAACAAGGCTTGCAAAGGTGGCCCAAGGACAGACAATTTCCATGTTACTAAAAGGAGACATGAGCTGTCAGTGCTGAGAAATCATAACCCAGCCCAACTCTCTCATTTACATTAACTTTGCCCCCTTACTATGAATGAGGCAATGCAGAAGTGCAAGAGAAAAAGGGAGAACTTGCAGTCTTGCTCTTCATTGGTATCTAGCTTCTCCCTGGGAAGGTGATGAAAAGGGAGAAGCTAGTACCTCGGCACCAGCTAAACACAAGCTTCCCGACTTCCCGGCAAGGTCCCCCCAGCCCTACTTACTCGTTTCACGGTCAAAAAAGCGGAAGTCCAAAGAGGTAAAGTGCTTTGCTCCAAATCACGCAGCGCTCATTTTGGTCTATAAGGGGCCTATTAGGAATGACCTATCTCTTAAAAGGCCATCCTCTCAAAGGCTGTTCTCTAAAGTGCTTACATCCACCCAAGAGGTCAGAGAGTGTCTTCACCTAAAACAATTTGCATTGATTATTGGGGTCGCAGTTGCCATGTCTACATTAAAGTGGGCAGAGTGAGACTAATTCTTAAGCTGTTGTAGGCAGAGCTTCTTATGGGGTGGTTATATCTCGGTTAGAGCTACCACGGATCAGGGGCTGACCTCCGTTTTAGAAACTCAACTCTATAGTTCACTTGGGTGAAGTCAATTTATTTATTTATTTATTTGTGAGACAGGTCTTGCTCTGTCGCCAAGCACCAGGCTGGAGTGCAGTGGCAAGATCTCGGCTCACTGCAACCTCCACCTCCTGGGTTCAAGCAATTCTCCTGCCTCAGTCTCCCAAGTAGCTGGGACTACAGGCATACACCACCATGCCCAGCTAATTTTTGTATTTTTAGTAGAGATGGTGTTTCACCATGTTGGCCAGGATGGTCTTGATCTCTTGACCTCGTGATCCGCCCGCCTCGGCCTCCCAAAGTGCTGGGGTTACAGGCATGAGCCACCTCGTCCGGCCAGTGAAGTCAATTTATTAATTTACCTTTGCAGTGACTGGAATGCTTGTGGATTCATCTTCAGGCTCAGGGACTCTGAAAGTCTTTGATCATGGTGCATGGTAAGAAGTACATTTTATTTAATACAAAGCAGTGGAATACACACACACACACACACACACACACACACACATCTGAAACAACTATTTCACTTAACAATGCCTAAAACTTACTGTGTATGACTCACTCCGCTGATTTTTATTCCACTCTATTTCACTTCATTATGTAAAAATGCTGCTAGCATCCCTGTAAATGTATTCCATGACCTACCAATTGGCCTTGAGTCTCAGCATAAAAAAAACACTAAGCTAGGGCCTGTCTTCTTGCAAGCGAAGGATCTCGGAAGGAAGCGAAATTGCATTTAATCATCATAAAGTTGCTTGTTATACCTCGAGTCGGAGTGGAGAGTGTGAGAGCAGTTTGAAGATGACTTCAGTCACAGTGCGATAGGTCTGCTGACTTATATCTGCTCTCTTGCAAGGCTCACATTTCTAGCGACCGCCACCCTCGGTTTGCTAAGGACTATTCACTGCTCTCATTTACCGAGTCCTTATGGCGTGCTCAGCAGTGGAGAGCAGGAAGCATGGCAGAGGGCTGACAGTATGGTAGGAATGAGTACATAGATGTAAGTGAAGTAAAGCACTCCTCTGCAGAGTCCTGTCCAGAGACAAGCATAATGGAAAGCAAGTTGTTTTAAAACCAGCTGGTGTCTGTGATATGGAAGTATGTGGAAGGAATCACCTGTCATTCATGTCACTGTGGTCACAGAGCATGATATAATTTATATGGCAGGAAGAAGACAGCAAGACGTTTTTCTTTTCTTTTCTTTTTTTAAAACTAGTAATGTCCATTCAGGTCATAAACATGGGGATTCAAGACACCAACCCTCCACAGTGTTATCAATACAAGAATATGGGAAGACGCCCTAGCTACTCCGGAGGCTGAGACAGGAGGATCGCTTGAATCCAGAGTGTTGAAGCTGCAGTGAGATATGATCATGTCAGTCTGGGCAACAGAGTAAGACCCTGTCTCTAACAAAGGGAGAGGGAGGCAGGAGGTAGAAAGAGAGAGAACTAGATGTGCAGATCTCAAAGGGTCCCAGGTGGGACACTGCGGGGACGATCTTGCATGGAGGGAAGAGAGGGAGCAAAGGAATGAGAGACTTTTTGTGTTGCACTGGAGAACTCCAGGCAGGATGCAAGCCGTGCATCTCCATCTGCCTCTGATCAAGTTCGTGTAGATTAGATAATAACTCGCTTAGGTGTACATAATAACTTCCATAGTTGCATACCCATGTTGCCTCACTGGGCAGCATCATTGCGTGGAAGAAATCCTGGGCTGGGAAATGAAGGATGCCCTCTCTCTTGATGTCTCAGGTAAGGACAATCAAGGTGGTCTGCTGCTCTATGGCCAAGAAGGTTAGGGGTTGGAACAGAGGGTCAATGCCAAGTACTTTGCTTTTATTTTCTTATTTTAAAACATATTTTATTGAGATGTAACTCAGTAAGTGGATGGCTCAATAATATGTATATATCCATGTTACCACGACTAGCTCAAGATATAAAGCACATTTCCAGCTCCCAGGAAGCTCCCTCCTCCCCGTTCTGGTCAATACCCACCCAAGGTAACCACCATTCTGACTGTTATCAACATTGATCAGTTTTGCTTGGTTTTCACTTTCACATTGTTGTGGTCTCAAACAATATTCATTCTTTTGTGTCTGACTTCCTCAACAGTATGCCTGCATGAACCAAATTGCTGCATGCCCATGTGGCGTGTGCTTTATCATCGCTGTGTAGTATTATGCTGTGTGAACATGTTATAATGTATCTGGAAGATCGTGGGCCACAGATCTGCAGTGGTCTGCTGCCCCAACTCCCGGGCCACAGACCGGTACCTGTTAGGAGCAGGGCTGCACGGCAGGAGGCGAGCTGCAGGTGAGCAAGCGAAGCTTCGTCTGCGTTTACAGCTGCTCGCCATTGCTCATATTAGCACCTGAGCTCTGTCTCCTGCCAGATCAGTAGAGGCATTAGATTCTCATCGTGAACTGTGCATGTGAGGGATCTAGGGTGTGCGCTCCTTGTGAGAGTCTAACGCCTGATCATCTGTCATGTCTTGCATCACTCCCAGATGGGACCATCTAGTTGCAGGAAAACAAGCTCAGGGCTCCCACTGAGTCTACATTACTGTGAGTTGTATAATTATTTCAGTATATATGACCATGTAATAATAATAGAAATAAAGTGCACAACAAATGTAATGTACTTGAATCATCTTGAAGCCGTCTCCCCAGACGCTGCCCATGAAAAAATTACCTTCCATGAAACCAGTCCCTGGTGCTGAGAAGGCTGGAGACCACTGCCACAGATGGTGGACGAGTATCGGGGTTGTTTCAGTTCGGGCTGAGAATAAAGCTTCCATGAACGTTCATGTGCAAGTTGTCTTGCTCTACATAAGCACTCACCTCTCTAGGATATATATCATGGAGTTAAAATTCCTTGGTCATGTATTTAGCTTTTGTGGAAGCTGCTAAATAACTTTCCAAAATGGTCAAACCAATGTGCACTCACACCAGCGACATAGAAGAGCTCCGTTTGTTTCCTCGCCAATATTGGTTTGGTTTGTAGTTTTCATTTTAGCCATTCTAACATAAAGCACACTTGTACGCATTATGTCGGTAAATCCTCATGACAAACCTATTATTCCTCCTTCCTAAATAAAGAACCACAGATTTTGGGGCGTCAAGCCTGTGCCTAAGTCTTCTCAGCCAGTACATAGTAACGTTGAGGTTCAAACTGTGTATATAACACCCTGGGTTCCTTGTCCTTGCTGAAGGTACTGTGCTGTGATCCATTTTCACTCTGTCACCAATCGAGTCAATGTTTAGTCTAAGGTACTTTGGGACACAATCCCCATGTATTGTATCCTTATATGTAATTATGTTATATTATTAAGTATCACCTTGGAGTCTGGGGAACCACCCTTCACCCTGGCTGGTCCATTCAACACCTTGTGCATTGTGTTGATAGAGCTAATTCTTTGTTAAAAGCATACATTTTAGCCAAATGATATCTCTATTTATCTATTAACTATTTATCAATCAATTACATATATGTCTCTGTGTGTATATACATATGTGTGTGTGTATATTTATATATGTACATATTTATATATAGATATATAGATTGATATATAGATATAGATATATATGTGTGTGTATATATGTGTGTGGGTGTATAGATA